>NC_080194.1:122909780-123212810 GCF_030028045.1 Hippopotamus amphibius kiboko
TATCACCTACATGTGGAATCTAGAAAATGATACAGGTGAACTTATTTGCAAAGCAGAAATAGAGACACAGACATAGAAAACAAATGTATGGATACCAAGGGGGGAAGGGAGGGTGGGATGAACTGGGAGATTGGGATTGACATATATACACTACTAGGTATAAAATAGATAACTATTGAGAACCTATGTGTATAGCACAGGGAACTCTACTCAGTGCTCTGTAGTGACCCAAATGGGAAGGAAATCCAAAAAAGAGGGGATATAGGTATACATATAGCTGATTCACTTTGCTGTACAGCAGAAACTAACACAACATTGTAAAACAACCATACTCCAATAAAAATTAATTTAGAAAAATAATTTAAAAAATAAAACATAAATTTAGCACATATTTACCCTTTGCATTGTTCTTTAATACTTCATTCACCCTTAAGCTTCCATCTAGGGCCATTTTCCTTCTGCCTAAACATTATCTATTTCCTTTAGTGGAGATTTTCTGGTGATAAAGTTTTTGTTTGCTTGAAATATATTTTTGGCCTTCATTTTTGAGGGAATTTTCCTTTGATATAGAATTTTACATTGGCAAGATTTTTTTTAAACACTTCTACAATGTCTTCTTTTGTCTTCTCTTGTCTTCTTTTTAAAACAGATTTATTGAGGTATAATTTACATACTGTAACATTAATCAGTAATTCACACCATAAAGTTTGATAGCTTTTAGTAAATTTACAGAGTTGTGTGACCGTAACCAAAATCCAATATTATAACATTTTCATCACTCTGGAAAGATCTTTCATGTTCATTTGCAAACGTTCTTTGTTCCCATCTCTAACCCAAGGCAACCACTAGTCTACTTTCTGTCTTTATATACTTACCTATTCTGGGCATTTCTGAAGAAGGGAATCATTTGGATTCACATGTGGAAAATCATACAGCATGTATCTTATATCTGGCTTCTTTCACTTAGAATAATTTTTTGGAGGTTCATTCATGTTGTAGTATGTATAATAAATACTTTTTTTTATTGTTGAATAGTACTCCGTTATATGAATAGATCATTTTTGCTTATCCATTCCATTCCATTGTCTTCTGGCTTCTGTTATGTCCACTGAGATGTCATCTGCCAATATTATTAATATTCTTTTAATGCAATCTGTCCTTTACCTCTGGCTGCTTTAAATATTGTTTTTTCTTTGTCTTAGGTTTTCAACATTTTTACAGTGATGTGCCTTTGCGTGGTTTGCTTTGTGTTCCTCTGCTTAGGAATTTTACCACTTTTCACATTGTGTTTGCTGATATTGGACAGTTTTGGAAAATTCTCAACCAATCTCTCTTCTAATCCATCCTCTCTTCCCACTCCTCCTGGGACTACTACTTATGCATGATTTTTCCCTTTCAGGTGTCTCATGTCTGTTATACCTTTTTTTTTTTTTTTTGGTTTATATTCATTATCTATTGCTGCATAACAAATTACCCTAAAACTTAGCAACCTTGAAACAACAAACATTTATTACCTCACAGTTTCTGTGGGTCAAGAGTCCAGGAGCTGGTTGATAGGTGCTTCTGGCTCAGGGTCCCTTTTGAGGTGCTTGTAGTCAAGCTGTTAGCCAGGGCTGCAGTCTCTAAAGGCTCAGCTGGGGAAGGATCCACTGCCAAGTTCACTCCTGTTGTTGCTGGCTGGCCTCAGTTCCTTGGTATCTATTGGCCTCAGTTTCTTACCATGTGAGCCTCTTCCCAGGTTGCTGGAGTGACCTTGTGATATAACAGCTGGCTTCCCCTACAGTGAGTGATCAGAGAAAGAGAGAAAGAGAGAAAACGTGACCAAGATGGAAGCTACATTCATTGTGTAACCTAATCTTGGAAGTGACATTTTATCACTTTTGCTATATTCTGTTCATGAGAAGTTAGTCACTAGGTTCAGCTCATAGTCAAAGGGAGGATATTAGCACAAGCAACAAAAGGAAAAATAAACAAGTAGAACTACATCAAAATAAAAAAGCTTCTGCACAGCAGAAGAAATGATCAACAAAATGAAAAGACAGCCTATTGAATGGGAGAAAGTATTTGCAGGCACTTATATGATAAGGAGTTAGTATTCAAAATATATAAAGAATTCATACAACTCAATAGCAAAAAAAAAATCCTATTTTTAAATGGGCAGAGGGCCTGAGTAGACTTTTTTCCAAAGAAAATATTCAGATGGCCAACAGGTGCATGAAAAGGTGTTCAGCATTACTAATCATTAGGGAAATGCAAATCAGAACCACTACAAGACATCACCTCACACCTGTTAGAATGGCAGAGAGACAGGAGATAACAAGTGTTGGCAAGGATGTGGAGAAAAGGGAACCCTTGTGTTCAGAGGTGGGAATATAAAATGGTGCACTCACTCTGGATAACAATATTGAAGGTTCCTCAAAAAATTAAAAATAGAACTACCATATGACCCAGCAATTCCACTTGTGGTTATATATCTAAAGGAAATAGACTCACTACCTCAAAAAGATATCTGTGCCCCCATGTTCATTGAAGCATTATTTATAATGGCTGAGCTGTAGAAACAACCTGTGTCCATCAACAGGTGAATGGATAAAGAAAATGTGATTGATACACACACACACATGCACACACGCACACACACGCGCGCACACACACACACACTATTTTGGCCATTTAAAAAAAAAAAGAAGAGGAATCCTGACATTTGCAACAACATGGATGGGTCTTGAGGGCATTACGCTCAGTGAAATAAGTCAGACACAGAAAGACAAACACTGTATGATCTCACTTATAAGTAGAATCTAAAAACAAAAACCAAACAGACCTCATAGAAACAAAGAATAGATTTGTGGTTGCCAAAGGCTGAAAGTAGGGAGGTGGGGGAACTGGGTGAAGGTGGTCAAAATTCTAACCCTCTAATCACATGGTTGTTGGTTCCCATGGCAACCAACCCCCATCCTTTCCTGCTTTCCAAAAGTCACCCCATTGGGCTTCCCTGGTGGTGCAGTGGTTAAGAATCCACCTGCCAATGCAGGGGACACGGGTTCAAGCCCTGGTCCAGGAAGATCCCACATGCCACAGAGCAACTAAGCCCGTGTGTCACAACTACTGAGCCTACGTGTTGCAACTCCTGAAGCCAGTGCGCCTAGAGCCAGTGCTCTGCAACAAGAGAAGCCACTGCAACAAGAAGACTGTGCACTGCAATGAAGAGTAGCCCCTGCTCTCTGCAACTACAGAAAGCCCACGCACAGCAACGAAGACCCAACACAGCCAATAAATATTAATTAATTAATTAATTAAAAATTAAAAAACAAAAGTCACCCATTAACATAACAAAAGATACTTTTATGGCTCTCATCACTAGAAATTTACAAGGGTTTTAGGCGCTCTATACCAGAACCGGGACAAAGATCAAATATCTATTTCTTATAAATCACAATAATCACAAAAGATAATAAGAAAAGCTTAATTTTCTCATGATTTGGCTACATTTTACTATTATCAGTGTTCTTGAGGTTATTTTTACATCTACTTACATCTGTATGATGGAAATGCTATGTTGATAATTTGAAATCAATCATGGTGAGAGTATTTACCACATGGAAATTGATAAACAGTATAAATTGGGGTTTAATTTAATGATTTGTTGATTACCTAGATTAAAAAAATGATTGAGAAAATGTCAGTAGTGTGAATTAAGCTTAAAAGTGTGTCATATCTGAAGCAATTTCATTAAGAATGGAATTTGAGGAAATACTCTCTCAGTATTAAAAAAGTGTTATTCAGTCCAACAAAAATGTTGCTCATCTCATGGATGAATGAGTGAAGTTCTAACATACATCTGTTGTTGCACTTTTATTTTAATCATCAACGTTAGTTAAACCATCAACCAATGTTCTTGTCAGAACTATACTCAGAGAACCACACACTGCCCACTGCCACATAAGAGCACCATCTTGGGAGCTGAGCCTCCTGTCCCAGTCCAGCCTTCAGGCAACTGCAGTCTGGCCGATAGCTTGACTGCAACCTGAGGAGAGTCCCTGAGATAGAACCACCCAGCTGAGCCACTCCCAAATTCCTGACCCACAGGAAATGTGTGAGAACGTAAATGGTTACTGTTGTTTTAAGATGCTGGGACTACCCTGGTGGTCCAGTGGTCTAAACTCAGTGCTTCCAATGCAGGGGGTACAGATTCAATTCCCGATCAGGGAACTAAGATCCCACATGACGTGCTGCGCAGCCAAAAGATTTAAGAAAAAAAAAAAGCTAAATTTTTGGATAAAATAAATAACAATTCACTGTCTTTTGCAAAACCATGCTGGAGGGAAAATGAGCCACAGATAACTGGGTTATTTTATTATTTTGTTGTGACAAATTACTAGCAGTAGAATAACTGGCCCAAAGACTATGAATAAAAATATGTTTCTTGACCTAACAGTTTGCTGCCAACAATGAATACATCTCTTTGCTTTGAGTGGGGGCTTTGGCAAACTTTTTCTTAAAGGGCCAGGTAGTAAATACTTTAGGCTACGTAGGCTTGGTAGCATAATCAAGGGTATTATGTAGGCACTTAGATAACCATCTAACCATGTAACCATTTAAAAATGTAAAATCCTGGATTGAACTTGGTGTACCCCCCCCCCAAAAAAAAAAATTAAAAAAAGTAAAATCCTGGGACTTCCTTGGTGGCACAGTGGTTAAGAATCTATCTGCCAATGCAGGGGACATGGGTGTGATCCCTGGATCCCACATGCCTCAGAGCAACTAAGCCCGAGAGCCACAACTACTGAAGCCCAGGCACCTAGAGCCTGTGCTCCACAACAAGAGAAGCCACCACAATGAAAAGCCCAAGCACACTGCAACAAAGAGTAACCCCTGCTCTCCGCAACTAGAGAAAAAAGCCCATGTGCAGCAACAGAGACCCAATGCAGCCAATAAATAAATAAATAAGTATTTTAAATAATAAAATAAAATAATATTAACATATAAAATCCTTTCAGAGCTCAATGCCATACAAATACAAGGCCTTGGGCTGGATTTGGCCCACTGGCCATAGTTTACAAATCCCTGGCCTAGACTATCAGCAATGCTGCATTTTATAATTTATAGGTTTACTCATAAAATAGATATTAAGTGATATTTTTGTTTTAATTTGTGTGTGGTATCTTTTAAGGAAAGTAATTAAATCTGTTTATGCTAGTGTTGCCTCAGTTATTTGGAAAAGCCATTGATCAGTTAATTCAGTTCTTAGTGCCTATTTAAGACCTTTCTAGGCAGTATATACTTGCTAGCTGTATATAATCTTGGTGCAGTTCTTTTTTTCTTTCATTTTTCTTGTCCTAACTTATTTTTTTCATATCTTACATGACTTTCATTCTTAATCCAAACAAAATGAAATGTGATTTTGAGAATTTTTATTTCTTTTTTGTTTTTGGTTTGGTTTAGGGTTAGTAAGTTGGTAGATTCCAGTATAGATATGCAAATCATCAAGCTTCCATCCTTCCATTCTCACCCGCTGGTTAGCAGAGTTCCTGTTGACAGAATTAAACGTCTTCATTCAAGGATTTTCTCAATACGGTCTGGCCTACCAATCCAACCAAACACTGGGGTGAGCAAATATTTCAAATGCATGCAAGAAAGCAGATTTTTTTCGTTCTTCGAATCATGATATTATTCTGTCAAGAGGTATATATCAGTCTTTAATAGGGGCTTAAGAAAAAATGTGCAGATTTTAGGCATAAAAGAATGGCTCTGCGGGGTTTCAGCAGTACCATGCTCTTTGCTCCAGTTCAAAGGCAGAATGCTGGTGTTTTCTGACCAGGATCAACCCAAGGACATATCAGAAAAGATCATAGAAAAGGTTATGGCCATTCCTTTTACCAGGAAGAAGAAAGAATAAAAGCATTAAATCTACTGGCCAAAAAACATATTTAATCTTTCTTTTTAATCTTTCGCTATGAAACAGATCATGTATTGTACCACCTGGAATTTAAATTAAAAAAAATATAGTGTTATGAAATACATGGACAACCTACAACATTCTTTTAATGCTTAAAAAAAGAATATTGATATGCATTTTATATAGTGGTCTTGATTTAGCTATCTATAAGCTATGCTACAAAATAATGAGACTGGTTTTCATGGGTTAGTGAAGAGATTAATCTCATTGTTTCATAGTCTTAAATCACCTATTCAAGGGGAAGCTGCTATTCTTGGAGCCTCCAAGTTGGAAAGGGTCTTGGAGATCATCTAGGCCAGCTGCTTTCTTATACAGGAGGCTCTTCTCCAACCCCCAGGAAGGATCTATCTGGCCTCTACTTGGCCAAGCTTTGCTTTTGGAAACAGCTCCAGAACCTTCCTAGGAAGTATTTCTCAGAGCACTGCCTCTGACAGGTTGATAGCAGTGCCTTTTGATGAATGCTTGAGGGGAAAGGAGCCTCCATCATGTCGAATGTGGGAAACTTGGGGGGTGCTTGGTAGAGACTTCCAGGATTTTCTTTTGGTATTTTGGGAACAAGGAACACTGGAACCTGAGGCTTGAAGCCCCCCACCCCCAGCCTGCCCCAGCTAGTGCCACGCCACAGAGAAGCTGGGTGGGAGCATGCGGTGCCCACCTCCAGTCTGTTGCCTCTGGGCCCAGCACTGGATCTTGGGATCTCAGTGCACAGGACTACACACTTTGATATTTACTGTCAATGCGACAGGGACATCTCTGTGGACGTCCTGCATACTTATACAAGTAGACCTGTAGGATACATTACTGGACGTGACATTTCTAGATTAAAGATTGTGTGATACCAAATTAATTTTATTCATTCAGTTAATTTGTTTTCTAAAAAAGTTATACCAAATTAAAACGCCAGCAATGGTATTTTCCCCATATCCTCATCAACTTAAAATTTTTACCAATCTGGTAGGTAAAAAACAATTGTATCATGTTTATATTTGGTATCTGTTTAGGCTACTCTTCCAGACTGTTTCCAATCTGTGCCTTCTTTTTCTGCCATTAAATGTTAATCAAATGATTAGGTCAAAGAACTCTAATCTGAAGCAATGTTTAACATAATCAAAATGTTAGACACAATATGAGAGAATACAATTGGACATAAGCCACTTAACTGCCTGCCAGCTTCTACCTGTGACCATATTAATGGTGTATCCCTCTTTTTTTAAATTGTAGTTCAGCCTTCTCTGCCAACAATTCTATGCCATGTTCTTGAAAAGGGCTACATATTCTTGGCGCAACTGGATGATGATGCTGTCAATACAGATCCTGGTACCTCTGGTGATCCTTATAGTCAGCTTCTCATTCCTCAACTTCAGTACAAGCGTGGAAAATGTCCCCTTGGAGCTGACCCTAAAAACATATGGTCAAACTATTGTTCCATTCTTTATTTCTCCAAACTCCAGGCTGGATCCTCAGCTTTCAGAACGTTTTACAGATATGCTTATGGCTGAGGGACAGATTCCTCTGCAGCTGCTAAGTAAGTACTAGGCCCAGGAAAACGGGGCAAGAAGCAGGCCCATTGCTCCCTGTAGTGAAGCCATGTGCTTCCAGGCCATGTGATGCTCCCTGAAGTCAGAGTGAATAACTAGAAGTCTCAGAAAAACATCTTTCAAAAGCCAAATGACAGGAAAGGAAGAGTTCCTAGAAATGAGACCAAATTGTGTCTTTCTAGGGACTAAAGCTTGTCAAAAAATGAAGTTGATAAATTTTCTGTTACGTCTGAATGCATTGAGAAGAGATTTACACTTCTACCAAGGGAGTTTGTGGGTAACTTAGTGATAGATGAAAAGAAAACTAAGCAAATGAGAAAAAGAGAACATTATTAACTTCAGAGAGGGAAGTTGTACAAAAAAAGAAATACGTCATAATATACTACTTGGTTCAGCTGTGAATAACTTTTACTTTGTCATAGTAATGTCAAAACTGACTTAGACTGAATTTATGATACAACTCTAGGGGGAAAAGAGTGGAGGGGAAAGTCATAGGGGGCGGTGATAGTCATACGAGAACAAAGTCTTTGCTTCCAAGATAGGATGTCAATAGAGAAATGGGCTATTTAGCAATCCGAAGAAATACCAACTAAAAGATTTCAAAGAGGTTGTCTCTAGTGAGCAGGTACCAGGGATGGTGACAGGTAGGCCATGGCATTGCCATTTCTCATTGTAAGTTTTGTATAATTGTTTGATTTTTTTAAATTACATTCAAGCTATATTTTAATTTAAAATAAAATTTTAATCATTTTTTTTTTAGTAAAGATACCAAATGCAGAACATGATGTAGCAATATGGTTGGAATTGTAGTGTCCTACCTCTCCAAACGTTGGTTTCCTCTACTGCAAAATGGAGAGAATAATAAACCTTTCCTCACATTGTCATCAGAGGATTCCTTGAGGAGGTGCCTATCATGGGCTTTGCACACTGTAACATTGGCAATCAGTAACCTTCAGCCACTGGTACAATTATCATTATTGTTGTTGCTGTGACTGAAGGTCCCTTCCAGCACTAAAAATTCCAGAATTCTAGGTGGATCATATCATTCACTTGACACTGTATACTGGGAGTCCAGTGATGAACAGTGTTACCACCAGCCCTTGATGAGCTTCTAGCCCAGAGATCATGTGGAGTTACATTATAAAAGAACAGTAAATGATGGTCACATAGACATATCTCAGCCTTGGAGGGCCAGAGGACGCTCCAGAGTTAAAAGCCTAAGGTATGAATAGGAACTGACCCATAGCAGGGGAGCGTAACCCAAAGAACATTCCAAACCACGAGAAGAGCATTTGTAAGCATGGGGAATGGTAAGTCCTTAGGCATGGCTAAAATTTCAGGACAGGAAGCATAGTTTGGATAGCAGCTGGGCACTGTAGGTCCTGTGTAGGAGTTCAGCTTTATCCCAAGAGCAGGGGCAGTCACTTGAAATTTTTGGGTAGGGTGCATGTAATCACAGATGTCCTTTCAGGTGAGACTGGGGGGACTAGATAGGAGGTAAGGAGCTCCGTCAGAACCACACAGTCCAGGGAAAGCTGGTGGGGCCTGGGCTGCATCAAGGCCATAGGGAGGAGGGGAGTAGACAGGGTGAGATTTAAAAGATGACTAGACAAGACCTTTTTCTACGGCTCCAGTCAGTGAAACGAAAACTTTCTTGAGGCCCCAGGGCCATGGGGCTTATGCAGGAGGCAGCCCTGAGGGCAGAGGGGACCGCTGGAATTCAGGGCACAGCCACGTCAGGAGGAGCCCACTTACAGACGTGGGTTGGGGTTGGTGATGAGATAGATACCCAGGAGGAGCAGTGGTTAGGGGAGGCCAAAGGCGAGTCTTCTCTGCCTCACTGCGCCTGGTATGATGCTCTGAGATGGTCTGCTCTCTTCTAGGTCCAGTGGAGCCATTCCTCCTGAAAAAGTTAGAGGAGGAACCCGAGGTCTTTGATCAGAACTACCTAGTGGCAGCTTCCTTTGAAGACGTGGGGGACCACACAATAGTAACAGCACTATTCAACAACCAGGCATACCATTCCACTGCCCTGGCACTGGCACTGGTGGACAATGTCCTCTTCAAGTTGCTTTCTGGTGCCAGGGCTTCAATAACGGTATTCAACCACCCTCAACCTCAGTCAAACATGGAGACCTCGGAGAATATCTTGTATGAGTATGTGTGACTTTCCTTCCCTCCTCAGTCTTCTCCCTTTGCAGTGCTTCTCCCTTTACCACCTACTTCCTCCTTTTTATGTTTTTTGTTTTAATCACAAATTGTTATTTTGGAATATGGTTGCTGTGAGCAGTTCTATTTAAACGGCTACCTCTCTTCTTATATCCTGTCTTTTGCAGGGGCCCTAAAGGACATTATCTTGTTATCAACTTGCTTTTTGGAATGGCTTTCCTGTCTAGCTCTCTTTCCATCTTGACAGTCAAAGAGAGATCTGTCAAGTCCAAGCAGGTCCAGTTCATCAGTGGTGTTTACGTGGCTACTTTCTGGCTCTCAGCTCTGCTGTGGGACCTCATCTCCTTCCTCATCCCCACTCTGCTGCTGCTGGTGAGCTGCATGGTGCTTAGGCCCTTCCCCTGCACATCACAGGGGGCTTGCCTTGGGGACCCTGTGAAGAACAAGAACCCGACTTGAAGTCTAGGCTGGCAACTAAGCCCCTTATTGGCCACAAAGGGTGTGAAAGCACCTTCATGGCTGACCCTCGATAAAAGATGAGTTCAGTTCCAGCATCATTAGGAGCAGAGTGGCCTGCTCTAGGGTTTCTAATTTGTCTTCCCCACAACTGCTGCCTCAAGCTAGTAAAAGACAGTGCCTTGGGGACATGTGTTTATAGCCCAGAAATAGCTCACCAGGGCACCAAGGGGTGCAAGTTTGTTGTGACTGAGTTGTGCAGCTTGAGGTTCCCTGATCATTTTGCACAATGGATCACGTCCTCCTTTGTTCTGCCTCTGACCCCTGATCTCACTGCACTGATTCCCAGGGGCAGAGCCAGCTGTCTCTGTGCTGCTGGATGAGTGAGGGAAGGGAGTACTGATAAAACCTTATCTACCCTATTTTTAAAATTGAGATTATCATATCCTTTCTCTAATGCTTGGGACTGACTCTTAGTGACTTTTCCAAATTCTACCCCGCTTTCCTAAGGTATTGTTTTTGTACTACAATGAAGAAGCATTTACGCACCCGGCAAACATCCCAGCTGTTGTCTCGATGCTAATGCTCTATGCCTGGGCGATCATCCCCTTCATCTACTTGACCAGCTTCTGCTTTGACAGTGCAGGTAGTGCCTGTGTTAAGCTCATCATCACGCTCACCTTTTTGAGCATTGGCCCCCTTGTTCTCGTCTCAGTCACAAGTGAAAAAGGTGAGGACCATCACGTCTACACATCACACAGCTTTAACTCTCCCTCCAGCAGGCACAGAAGTTGTACCCACGAAGGGCCTGTGTGAGGCTCTTCTCAGCAGCTGTCATTGGAAGAGCCCCAAACTGTCAATGTCCCAAACATGTATCTCCAGGAGGACGGAGACACACGGTGGTTATATCCATCAGCAGAGTATGCTCAGCAACAAAGAGGGAACAGATGCTC
Organism: Hippopotamus amphibius kiboko; assembly: GCF_030028045.1. Classification (NCBI taxonomy): domain Eukaryota; kingdom Metazoa; phylum Chordata; class Mammalia; order Artiodactyla; family Hippopotamidae; genus Hippopotamus; species Hippopotamus amphibius. The sequence goes on from NC_080194.1 coordinate 122,920,856, forward strand.
ACCACGTGCAGCAGTGCGGACAAACATCGAAACAGGGCGCTGCGTGGCAGAGACACACTCTGAGCCAGAAAAGCATTTGCCTCGGAGCTGGGGGGAGGGTTCTCTAAATGGAGATCTTAGGAAACTTTCTGAAGTGATGGAAACATTCCATATCTTGATCGAGGTGTTGGTTGCATGGGCATAAATATTTGTCAGAACTCATCAAACTGTCCACTTATGATCATGCATTTCACTGAAATAAATTGTTCCTCAGTTTAAAAGAAGGTAATAATAAGCCAGGGTTGGATGAAGGCTGCTTGGTATTGTGTAATTAGAGTCAAAGAAGTTGAGGAGTGAGCCAGCATTCATACCGCATCTTTTAAAACCGACATCTTTGTGTCTGTGCTGCCATCTCTCTCTGGGTCAGGGTTGGATAGCCACGATCATATTTTACATCTGTAATGTTCTTTTTCGTTTGTTTTTATGCTGACCACCTCCTTTAAACTGACTTTGGGGTTTTGCTGGTGTCTCTTTTTTTTAATATAAAAATATGTTAGCATCTTCTGTTTTTATCTTGGAAGTCATTCTGTGTCTTAAAGGACATGTATGTATTCTCTATGTTGAATTTATTCTACTAGTCTAACTCTGAGTTTGTGGTGTCTTTTCTAGTTCTCATATATACCACCTGTGGAATTTCAGAGGTAGAATTATTTTCATCTGAGAGGATCATAGAAGTGACAGTGTTTTGACTTTATGATCTAAGTAGAACAAAAAGCACACTGTAGGCAAAGGAAAGGGGGTACACAAAGGCCTGTCCTAAGGGAAGCCCAATCCAGCAGTTCTTAACTGAAAACTGCCTCCGAGATTCACTGATCAGCACTTAAAAACATCCCGCGTGATTCCAACACAGGTGGTCCAGGGAATCACTCTGAGAAATGCTGCCCTTATCTCTGGGGAGAATCTAAGGATTCCTCCCTTTCTCCTCTCCTCTGCCACTCAACCCACCCCAGAGGGACAAGCGCCTGAAAGTCCAAGGACACTGAGGGCCCTGATGGGAGTGGAGCTTTTAGAGAAGATGACCAAGCTAGCACCTGACTCTCTGGACATTCTCTCTGGCTCCCTTGGCCTTGCTGGGATCCATTTCTTCTTCAGTTGCTTCATGATATTTATTCTCTTCCTTCCAGTGCAGCAATAACAAGGACCAAGGTACTTCTTCTGCTTAGCAGGAGGCACCTTCCAACTTAAAAGCTAACTGGAAATCGGTTGAGTCAAAGGGGAGGGAGTCTGGGACAAGACAAGAAGCTTCATCTCTGGGCTGAGGAAAAGGATGCCAGTGCCTTCAGGGGCTCCATCCCTACTCCCTGAGAAAGAAAACTATATATTAGAGGCTGGTCCTTGGCCCTTGAACACACGCCCTGGAGGCCTCATTAAGATGCTGTCACCATGGCAGTAGACAGGGAGTTACGAAAGCTAAATCTGAGCTCTCTTTTTCCTGAGACTCCACTAAAATGATAGCAAAGGGAATAAAATATATGAATTCACAATGGAGAAGCATCTAAAGTGCGTTCAGAGGGGGAAATGGCTGAGCAAGGACCTAATTCAGTGACACAGAATCCTGGAAAGCTTAGGACTGCAGAGAAAGGGAGTGAAAGAGTCCATTTCATCTCCACTGGGCCTACTCCCACTCCCCACCTGGAAGCAGTCAGAGATCCCTCCTCTTGATGAACTGAACCTGCTTCCAAAAGAGACCGACACGTTATGGATTGGTCCCTACCCCCATACACAAAGCTAGCAGTTCACCTCCTGGTGCCTCATTTGTCTCTCTGAAAAGACAGACAATAAAGGATCACTGAACACTTGAGGGTGGGAGCCAAGAAAAGACAGAGACTAAAACAAACCAACAAAACGGAGATACGGGTAGGGAAATGCAGGAAACAAAACAAAACAAAGATTTTGGAAAAGATTGCATCTAAAAGATTGCAACAGAATTCCATGAAGAAGAAAAACTTTGAGAACAAGAAAGAGCTGATTGCCAAAATAAAAATTTAGCAGAAGGGCCAGAAAATAAAATCAATTAACCTCCCAGAAAGTAGAGCAAAAAGATAAGAGAAGTAGAGAAGTTGAGAGAAAAGACAGGTAACGTGAGAGTAAGTCCAGGAGATGTTGTTATATTCAATTGATAAGCATCTCAGAAAGAGAAAACAGAGGAAATGAAGTTGAGGAAACTACAGAAGAAATAAAACAAGAAAATTTCCTAGAGTAGAAGAAAACAAACTTCAAGACTGAAGGGATCCATCCAATGTCCAACACTGAAGAAAGACCCAGATGCTTCCTGGAAGACAATGAGCTCTATACTGAATTCAGGCGTCAGTCAGGTGGAGGGACAGGACAAAGACAATTTCAGATGGGCAAATGGAAATTGAACCCACCACATCACTTCTGTAGAAAATTAATCAAGGATATAGGCCAGCAAAGTGAAGGAGTAAAGTAAAGGAGAAAGAAGACATGGGCTCCAGAAAAGGATGGATCCTGCCCAGGAGTGTGGCAGAGAAAAGTCCCTCAGTTGGAGGTGTGGACGGTTTGTGACCTCTCCTCCATCTTCAACCAGCTTTGAAGTAGGATTCACAGAGAAGGAAGGAAGGAAAACAAGCAGTAGCTGTAAATACCTGTTCCTTTGGTTACACGTATTGTTGGTGAACACTTTCTCTGATTCTGATAAGGGTGAGCTTGGGGCATGGGGTTGTCACCTCTCAGATTTCAACCGCTCCTCTCTTTGGGGCCTGAAGACCATCGCTGAACAGGGGAAGGTCTGGGAGGAGACCGTGGCTGACTGCTCATTCCCAGGCTGGACTCATGAGCCTTGCTCAGTGGTTAAGTCTTCCTCTTTACCCCACACAGGAGCTGCAGTGCTGATGTTCTGGTAGTTTTCCCCTCTCCCCTCTACCTCAGTCTCCAGCTTAGATTTCTAAATTTAGAATTCTAAAGAGAGAAAGTTAGGAGGACATGACCCACTGTGCCTCCTGCCCACTGCCGTATCTGCCACCTTTGCAGCTGTCCTACTGAGGCATGGCCTTCTCAGATGCAGCTGTCTGGTCACCAGAGCCATGAGCTTGGGGCCTTAGCGACAGTGTGGAGCCACAACCAAGTTGTGCCCCAAACTGCACCTCCAGCCCCTTGGGTGGACCCTGGCTCTGATGCTCAGTTTCTGGGTCCTGGCCCAGGAAATGTTGGTCTGGAGACCTCATATCCAAGTTCAACTCACATCACAGTGACCTCCACTGACAAGAATTTCACAGATTGACGCTCAGAAGCTGTACTACTCTAAATCCAAGCCCTGAGAGTAGACTTCATTTTTCACATGAAGAGTTCATTCAGCCTCTCTTCGGGGAATCTGTAAGTCACACATCCATGGGCTCTCTCCCTTGAACTACTCGCTGGTTTAGAGCTGGTGGTGTGACTAGTCATGAAGTCTGAAACTAGAGCTCTAATCCCACCCCGTTATTTCCGCTTTCTGTTGCTGAAGATATGTTGTGGTTTGTGAAGGGTGGCAGCTAGCAGCATGTGGAGTTATTGGGATAAACATGAAGCAGCCTGTGGGTTGGGTGAGGGCTCGATGATGTTTGTGGACTGTAAATGTGTCCCCATTGCTGATTCAGCACACTGTGAGTTAATACTCTTACAAGTTAATTAGCTTATTAGTAGTATATTTATTTTGCAGAGCAGTTGTGTTTATTTATTGTAAATAAACATTTAAAATATTTTAAATGTACCACAGTTTATTTATAATACCGTATGGCATTTCTTCACTTTTCAATATAATATGAACCTAAAAAATTGGCTTCTTTAAGCTCTAAGAGGCCCCAGTTTCTATATATCTATTTTATGACCAGCCAATTTACTGACCTCTCTTTTATTTCTTTTTTTAATTGAAGTATAGTTGATTCACAATGTGTTAATTTCTGCTGTACAATATAGTGATTCAGATGTACACAGATATACATTCTTATCCATTTTGGTGTATCACAGGATATTGAATATAGTTCCCTGTACTATACAGTAGGACCTTGTTATTTATCCATCCTATATATAATAGTTTACATCTGCTAATCTCAAACTCCTACTCTATCCCTTCCCCAACCCCCTCCCCCTTGACAACCACAAGTCTGTTCTCTATGTTTGTGAGTCTGTTCTCTCTTTTCTTTCTTTCTTTTTATTATTATAATTAAAAAAAAAATTTTTTTTTTGGCTGCAAGGCTTGCGGGATCTTAGTTCCCCGACCAGGTGACCAGGGATCGAACCTGTGTCCCCTGCATTGGGAGCTTAGAGTCCTAACCACTGGACCATCAGGAAATCCCCTCTCTTTTATTGCTAATAGCACTTTGGTTGATTCTTGTGGCTTTTCTAGCTACATGATAGTGTGCAGCACCTGCAAATAATGATAGTTTTGTCTCCACAAACTGTACAGGCAGGAACTGTGTTCTTATCTACCTGTATGATGACACTCAAATAACTCCAAAGCTGGCCCACCAGACTCTTCTGTCTGGCCCTAACTCATTTGTAAACCTCCAGTCTTCAAATTCACCACTTCCACAGATGCATCCCATACTGCAGCCATGATCTTGCTGGTTTTCTCAGACATTCCAAGCTCTTTCTGATTCATCTGCATAAACAATTGGAATAGAAGTAAAATGACAGATTCAGAAAGCACTGCAAAAGAAAAATACTTATGACTTGGAGGATGGATGACTACAGAGGAAGAGGGAACAATGGGAGTCAAGGAGAACTGATTTCTGGTCTTGGGCCTGGGATTGTGACGTGCAGAGACAGATATAGCAATAGATAAAGATAACAGATCCTTTACACAGGATAAAAGACACAGTGGGTTCAGAGAATTGCTAGAGGATGTGCCCTTTTCTTCCTGAAAGACGAGTTCATATTTTCTTTTCCCCTCACAGATGTAGGCTACACCTTGGTCTCAGAATCTTTGGATCACACATTTCTACCGCTTCCGGGCCACTGCCTGGGGATGGCTTTCTCCAACTTATATTACAACTTTGAACTACAAAAGTTTTGCAGTGCCAAGAGCCTGAACCAGACTGAGTGCAATCAAGTGTGTAAGTATTGCAAACAGAATTTGTTAATTACATTTTTTATTGAGATATAATTCATGGAAAATTCGCCGTTTTAAAGTATACAATTCATTGGTTTTTGGTATATTCACAAGATTGTGCAACCATCACCACCATCTAATTCCAGAACATTTTCATCACCTGAAAAAAAGAAATACTCTGTCCATTAACAGTCACTCCGCATTCCCTTTTCCCCCAAGCATCTGACAACCAATAATCTACTTTCTGTCTCTATGGATTTGCCTGTTCTGGACATTTCAGGTAAATAGAATCAAACGCTATGTGACCTTTTGTATCTGGCTTCTTTCACTTACAACGTTTTTGAGGGTCATACAGGTTGTGGCATACATCAGTACTTCGTTCCTTTTTATGGCTGAATAATATTCCATTGTGTAGATAGACTACAATTTGTTTATCCATTCATCAGTTGATGGACATTTGGGTTGTTTCTACATTTTGGCTGTTATGAATGATGCTGCTATGAACAGTCACATACAAGGTTTTCTATGAACATGTTTTCAGTTCTCTTGAGTTTATTCCTAGGAGCAGGTTTGCTGGGTCTTATGGTGACTCTATGTTTAGCTTTTTCAGGAACCACCAAAATATTTTCCGCCGTGGCTGCACCATTTTGCATTTTACCAGAAACATTTGAGGGTTCCAATTTGTCCACATCTTTTCCAACACCTTTTAAAATTAGTTATTTTCTCAAATTGTGGGAAAATATGTATATAAAGTTTACCATTTTAACCATTTTTAAGTGCACAATTCGGTAGCATTAAGTACATTCACATTGTTGTGCAGCCATCACCTCCAGAACTTTTTTCAACTTGCAAAACTGAGACTCTGAACCCATGAAACACTGACTACCCATCTTCATCCCTCAGCCCTTGGTGACTATCATTCCACTTTCTGCCTCTATGAGTTTGACTACTCTAGGTACCTCACATGAAACATTTTAATTCCTTTCTCCTTTCCTTTTGGGTATATTCATATATTCTATAGCTACTTTCTTTGTAGTTACCATGGGAATTACATTTAACATCCTAAAGTTATAACATTCTAATTTGAATTTATATCAGCTTAACTTCAATAACGTATAAAAACTGCTCCTATCAGCCCTGTCCCTACTCCCTTTTAATTATTGATGTCACAGTATCTCTTTATGTATTGTGTGTCCAGAAACATAGACTAATAGTTGTTTTTTGTGTATTAGTTTCTTAAATCATATAGAAAACAAAAAGTGGCATTACAAACCAGTCACAACAATACTAGCTGTTATAATTGTCCACATATTTACCTTTGCCGAAGATCTGTATTATTTTGATCTGTATGTCCTGATATGGCCGATGTCTGTTATATATTAGTAAATGCAACAAATGAATTGGAGAATACAATGCATAATATCATTCTACTTTTATTTTAAAAGATTATATCCAGAAAGTATGGAAGGATTACATACAAAACTGTAACAATAGTTGTGGGGAGAGGAGAAGTACCTTAACTTTCTACCTCATACATGTCTTTTTCTTCCATTGAATGTGTATCTGTTGTATAATTTTAAAATACATGTGTTTTGGAGCTTCCCTGGTGGTCCAGTGGGTAAGACTCCCTGCTGTCAATGCAGGGGGCCTGAGTTCGATCCCTGGTCGAAGAACTAGATCCCGCATGCATGCCACAACTAAGAATCTGCATGCTGCAACTAAAGATCCTGCATGCCACAATGAAGATCCCACCTGCTGCAAATAAGACCCAGTACAGCCTAAATAAATAAATAAATAAATAAATAAATATTTTTTAATAAAAATAAAAATACTTGTATTTAAAAGAAAATTTGAAGCCAAGTCAGATTAAAAAGAGAAAAGAAGCTGCTGAGTGTTTTTACATGAGTGGTCAGTTGAAGTTACAGGGTGATTAATGATTGATAAAATAAACAAACATATAAATCTTTTGCATTTCAAATAACTCATATGGACAGGGAGAAGTCTTTTACTTTACTGCATTATTTTTGCAAAACATTTGTTCTAGTAAGGAAAACAGAATGTTATATGTTTCTCATCTGCTGGGATGTGCTAACAACATTGATGACAGTAATGCTTCTTTTAGATGATGTTTGTTATAATAGGAATTCCCCTACTATATGTAATTTGATAATATCTGTTTATCCCATTTTAGCAGAGGGCTATGTAGTTCAAGAGAACATCTATGCCTGGGAGTCTTTAGGGACGGGGAAGTATCTGACAGCTCTTGCCATCTCAGGATCTGTGTACCTCATCCTGCTTTTCCTCATTGAAACCAATGTCTTGTGGGAACTGAAAGCCAAGTTTTCTGGCTTCTACAGGAAGCAAAAATTGGTGAGTGGGTCCAAGTGTAAGTCTCCAAGGACAGGTCAAGAGGCTGGCTCCATAGCTTCCTTCATACAATCTGCAGTGGCCTTGATTCTCAGCATCCGAGGGCTTGGAGACCATGTAATCCACCCATAGGGTAGAGAGATGACAGCCCATCCCCAGGACCCCTGAGGACCTGAGAGAAGAGTGTTGGCTTGGCCCCTGTGACCCTGCCCAGCCAAGTAGGAACAAGACCCTGAATTTCCCAAAACTAGTTGGTTTGGAACACCTCTTCCCCTCAGTCATTCAGGAGCCAGATGGGAGAAAGGTCTGTTGTGTCAGCTCCTGGCCTGAGTATCTTCCAGAACCAAAGTCCCTCCCCCTCCCCATGACAAAGGAAGTTCTGTAGAAAATGAGATGTTATATCTTGACATCTGCAGGCTTCAGGTCTTTTTATTTTCTTCAAAAGCAAATGTCACATAAAGTTTCCTTGTCCACCATACCACAGTCATGTCAATGTGCATTCATTCTTGCTTGTGGCTGCCCCTGAGGATAGGTGGTGGTGTGTGTGCAGGAACTTGAGCACAGCCAGGGCACCTTCAAGGCCTTCCCAGGGAGGATGCAGTCCCTGTGGTCCCCTTGATTTCTATCTCCTACCCTCACAAAAGCACTTACACATGCCATCCTTGTCTCGGGAAAGCAGGTGGTTTTGCATGGTGCAGAATCTGTGCCTGGAGACCAAGATGTGGAAGAGGAAGCGAAAATGGTCGAGACCTTTGTGGAAAATTTGTGTAAGAAAAACCCACTGGTCCTTAAAGAAGTGTCTAAGGTAAAGTCTGATATGGCTTAAAAAGTGAAGACCATTACTCTTGGGGGCCCTTTGCATAAGGAAGCAGCCACCATGGCTCCAGGACCTGCCTACTGGCTTGGAGTACAGTACTACCCCTTTATCAGCAGGTTTGCTTTCTGAGGTTTCAGTTACCTGTGGTCAACAGTGGTCCAAAAGTATTAAATGGAAAATTCCAGAAATATCAAGTCATAAGTTTTAAACTGTGCTGTTCTGAGTAGTGTGACTAACTCTGGAGCCGTCCAGCTCCATCCCTTTGTCCAGCTTATTCACCGTTTAGTCACTTAGTTGCCAGCTCAGTTATCCAATTGACTATAGCAGTATGGCAGTGCTTGTGTTCAAGTAATCCTTATTTTATTTAATAATGACCCCAAAGCCCAAGCGTAGTGATGCTGGCTATTCAGGTATTCTCTTGACGGTGCCTAATTTATAAGTTACACTTTATCATAGGTATGTACATATAGGAAAAAACATAGTATATATAGGGTCCTGTTCTATCCATGGTTTCACGCACCCACTGGGGGCCTTGGACCACATCCCCTGGGGATAAGGCGGGACTATTGTACTGGCAAAGATTCAGGTGAGTGTTGGTGGAGAAAGACTCAGAGAGAGGTTTCCTCTGTGAACAGATCACAGGTCATTTGAGCTCATTTGTGCCCAGAGACTGAAGTTAGCACCTTGGCCCTCCATTGTCTCTTCCGGAGTCCCCTGGGAGACAGGAAGACCTGCAATGTGAGGGGCACGAGAACCATGAACCGCAAGAAGCCTTGAAGGTTGGACATGGTTGAGTCTATCCTGGATCTAGAAAACAGTTTGTGGAGGAGCCAAGGTGGGGGAAAAGGCTCCAAATGCTCAGATCAAGCCTTAGTCTCCCTGAAAGCCCCAGTGGGAATTGTGTTGAGAGACCCTTCAAATATCCAACAGATATAGATATATAGACATACACACACACATATGGACAGAGAGACAGAGAGAATTGTTTCCCTGTAGTTCCCGGTAGTTTAAAAAAAAAAAAAACAACCCCAAAACCAACTCAGGCAACATCTAAGGGGTTTTCTTTGTTTCAAGGACAGAGGAAAGAGGCTTATCTCAGAGAACTAGGTTCTCAGCTTGCAGGGACAGGAGGAGAGAAAACCTCACTAGCCCTGCTGGGAGTAGCACCTGGGAGGAGAAGGCAAATTCAAGCCTGGGTACATTGGAGCCCCGAGGCCCCAAGGGCAGTTCAACCCGTCCCAGAACCGGTGTGCAACAGTTAACTCCAGACTGCTGGCTCCAGGCCTCCTCACTGTATGTTTTCTGTCTTGGATATCTCAGGTCTATGCCAACAAGGTGCCCCCACTGGCTGTGAACAAGATTTCCTTCACTGTTCAAGCAGAAGAATGCTTTGGCCTTCTTGGCCTCAATGGAGCTGGAAAAACTTCCATTTTCAAAATGTTGACTGGGGAAGAGCCTATCACCTCTGGGGATGCCTTTGTCAACAGCCTCAGCATCAGCTCTGACTTGGGGAAGGTAGGCTGTGACCTGGGACAAGGGAGGCATGAAGCTGGGTATAGTGTGGGTGTATCAGGAAGAGGGGGGCACTGAAATACACCTGGGGGTGTTACACAGGGTTGGGGAAAGGGAACTGGAATGGAATTGATCTTTGAAAGTTCCAGGTATCAGGTTTATCTCTGACTCCCAAATCCTTAGCTGCATCCCGGACCTCTTCTCTGAGCTCCAGATCATATATTGAGCTGTTTACTCAACATTGCCTCTGAAATGTCCCTGAAACTCAAGTCACTTGAAGCCCATGGATCCCCAAAGACATCAGCTGTCCCCACACACCCCCAATCTCTTCCTCCCCCTACCTCTGTGCTTCCTAGGGGAGTGAGTGGCACACAGCTACTGCTGTCCAAGGCACCACTCGAGACATCTAGTTAGTAACCATAATTCATGGATGCCCCCTCCCAAACAGCCTGGAATTTGTTCTCCCTGATCCCAGCCTGCTGCACTCACCAAGTCAAGACTACGAACTTTCAGTCTTAGTTTCCTTGCCTTCTCTGCAGCATTTCTTAATGCAGGCCTTTCTCTCCTTCAAATTCTAGCCTTCCTTTGCTTATTTCTATAGCTTCCCTTCTCTTCTGGCTCTTCTCCATCACTGACACTTCTTTCTTAGACCCCACCTTGGTAGGTCTTCTTCATCTAGCCTGTTAGACTGTGGTGCTCCTCAGGGCTGCAACATCAGCCCACTACCTTTATCTTTCTACATACTGTCCCTGCCTGATCTCATTCCTTACGCTGACCCCCATTATCTTCAGTTTGCTGACGTCTCCCAAGTAGCTGCATCCTCAGCCCAGTCCCAGTCCTGTGTTTCAGACCTACATATACATGCCTTCTAGACAGCCTTACTCAGACTTATTCCCATTTTAAACTCAAATTTAATATATATTGCTCGAACCTGACCTTCTTCTTGGAGTCTAATTATTGGCACCAACTCAATGAAACAATCTTTGAATGCCTAGTATATGCCAACAATTGTGCTAGGCTGAGTGATTCTCACTTACAAGGAGCTCATGATCATGTGAAGCAGCCATTGCCATGCAGTGAGGTAAGTGTAATGAAGAGGTAGTGGTCAGTATACAGTGGCTTCAATGACAGGCATATGAGGAGACCAAACTACAGAGGCCTAATCAAAGTTGCACTGTCCACAGCATGAACCATACTAGCACTGAGAACTTTATCCAACCAGCTTTGCTGTCCATGACCAAAATAAAGTTTAGAGAGAAAACAGAAGAACAGACACACAGACTAGTTCCAGAATCCACGATCTTAATTACCCCTCTCTATCACCCTGTGGTATACATAGCTTGGTTGAACAATCATAACCAGTAAAAGTCTTTCATGGCTATGAAATATTTGCTATTAATTTTATGTTTTTATAAATTTATTTATTTACGTATTGGCTGTGTTGGGTCTTTGTTGCTGCACGCAGGCTTTCGCTACTTGTGGCGAGTGGAGGCTACTCTTCGTTGCAGTGCAAGGACTTCTTAGGACAGTGGCTTCCTTTGTTGCAGAGCACGGGCTCTAGGTGCACGTGCTTCAGTAGTTGCAGTGCATGAGCTCAGTAGTTGTTGCCCACAGGCTTAGTTGCTCTGCTGCATGTGGGATCTTCCCAGACCAGGTATAGAACCCATGTCCCCTGCATTGGCAGGTGGATTCTTAACCACTGTGCCACCAGGGTAGTCCTGCTATTAATTTTAATTTTTTGTTATTTTAAAAATTATTTAGGAAAACAGAGTGCAGTTTTTACGATAATTTTCTGTACTATCTAAGCAATTTTTCTGTAAATCTAAAAGTGTATGAAAAAATAAAATTTATTTTAAAACATTGAAAAAAAATTATGGACAAGTCTTTTGGTAATGGCAAATCAGATAACTCTAGTCCCCTTTCTGGTGATCATTAATAACTAGGAAAACAGGACCAAATTTTTAAAACATGTCTTCGAAGGATTTAGAGAGCTAACAAGATAGTGAAGACTTATAAGCCAAGAGTTAGGAGGGGCAGAGGCCCAGGAAGGTGGCTAATTCAAGGCTGGGTTGCTAAAAGCTGAGTGTTGTTCTTGGTGTTGAAGTGGCAGGCACTGGAGTTCAGGACGAGCCCTCTGGGAAGGTGGAGGCCTAGTGAAAGCATCCTTTCTTTGAGTTGGGACCCTGAAGGGCTGCATCCCAGGCATAGGGATGAACTATACTTAGACAAGTTCATGCAAAGATTGCAAAACAACTTGGACTCTTATCAGTCCCTGAAATGGAAATGATGTGACCCTAAACCACCAGTGCTCCCAGGCACCTGGCAGGAGCAAATGTAAAGAGACGTCTGGTGGATGATGCTATCACCCTAGGCCTCATGTGATTTCCACAAACAATTTTGCAAATGCAATATTTGGTACACATTTAAAAAAATAACCAGACACATGTACCTGAAAGACAATTCCCCCCCAAAAAATAATTTAGAATGAAGCATTGAGAGTCAAAACGGTAGAAAATATACAAAAGAAGGTAAGAGACGTTGTGGTATACCTTCAAGACAGCCCCTAGTAACCCTCTCCTGACATTTACACCCCTGAGTAGTCCCTTCCCAGATTGTATGAGGGTTGGTCTGTGTGACTGACAGAATACTGTAGAAGACATGGTATGTCACTTCTAAGACTGGGTTATGAAAGGCACTGCAGCTTCTGTCTTGGGTACGTGCTCCCTTTCACATCACTCACTCTGGGGGAAGCTAACAGCCATGTCATGAAGACACTCAGGCAGCCCTGTGAATTATAAAATGTAGTCAGTGTGATATAAGACAATAAGTGAGAGAGAAAAAAGAACATAGAACTTATGGGACAAGTAGATAGCCCTAATAAGATGGTAGATTTAAATCCAAATATACAAGTAATTACATTATATATAAATGGACTAAGGACTTCTCTGGTGGTCCAGTGGGTAAGACTCCATGTTCCCAACGAAGGGGGCCCGGGTTTGATCCCTGGTTGGGGAACTAGATCCTGCATGTGGCAACTAAGAGTTTGCATGCCATAACTAAAAGATTCCGCATGCTACAAGGAAGATCCTGTGTGCTGCAACTAAGACTCAGCACTGCCAAAAATAAATAAATAAATTTAAATAAATAAATAAATGGACTAAAGACTCCAATTAAAAGATTAAGATTATTACAGAAGGAGAAATTAAAGAAACACTCTCATTTACCATTGCAACAAAAAGAATAAAATACCTAGGAGTAAACCTGTGTAGGGAGGCAAAAGACCTATAAGCAGAAAATTATAAGACACTGATGAAAGAAATCAAAGACGACACAAACAGATGGAGAGATATACCATGTTCATGGATTGGAAGAATCAACATTGTGAAAATGACTATCCTACCCAAAGCAATCTACAGATTCAGTGCAATCCCTATCAAATTACCAATGGCATTCTTCACAGAATTAGAACAAAAAGTTATACTATTTATATGGAAACACAAAAGACCCCGAATAGCCAAAGCAGTCCTGAGAAAAAAAATGAAGCTGGAGGAATCAGATGCCCCAATTTCAGACTATACTACAAAGCTAGAGTGCTCAAGACAGTATGGTACTGGCACAAAAACAGAAGTATAGATCAATGGAACAGGATAGAAAGCCCAGAGATAAACCCACATGCATATGGTCACTTTATCTTCGACAAAGGAGGCAAGAATATACAATGGAGAAAAGACAGCCTCTTTAATAAGTGGTGCTGGGAAAACTGGACAGCTACATGTAAAAGAATGAATTTAGAACATTCCCTAACACCATACACAAAAATAAACTCAAAATGGATCAAAGACCTAAATGTAAGGCCTGACACTATAAAACTCTTAGAGTAAAACATAGGCAGAACACTCTATGACATAAATGACAGCAAGATCTTTCTTGACCCACCTCCTAGAGTAAAGGAAATAAAAACAAAAATAAACAAATGGGACCTAATGAAACTTAAAAGCTTTTGCACAGCAAAGGAAACCATAAATATGATGAAAAGACAACCCTTGGAGTGGGAGAAAATATGTGCCAATGAAGATTAATCTCCAAAATATATAAGCAGTTTATGCAGCTCAATATCAAAAAAACAAACAACCCAACCCCAAAATGGGCAGAAGACCTAAACAGACATTTCTCCAAAGAAAACATACAGATGGCCAGCAAACACATGAAAAGATGCTCAATATCACTAATCATTAGAGAAATGTAAACAAAAACTACAATAAGGTATCACCTCACACCAGTAAGACTGGCCATCATCAAAAAATCTAGGAACGGAGGAAAAGAAAGACGACAGAGGAGTAGGACATGGCGATCACCTTCCTTCACACAAATACATCAAAAACACATCCACTTGGGCAGTGGCTCCTGGAGAACACCTCCTGAATGCCGGCAGGAGACCTCAGACCACCAAAAAGGCAAGAGGAATTCCACGTAATCGGTAGCACAAAGGAGAGAAAGGAAAAAAAGAGACAATTCTGAGGAGACCAGCCCTTCTTGGAGGGAGCTGTGAAGGGGGAAGTCTCCCATACATGGGAGAGCCCCCTCACTGGTGGGGAAGGACAGGGGGAGCCTTGGAGCCCCCAGAAGAGAGAGCAACAGCAGGTCTGCCAAGGGCAGAGTGAAGAGATCCCTGCATGGAGGAGTCAGGCAGCACTCCCCAGCCAGAGGAGCTAATCTGCTCACCCACGGCAGTGGTGGGGGCCAGGCACCGAGGCTTGGGCTTCAGAGAACAGTCCCCAGGGAGCGAGCAGGGGCTGGTTGCATGAGAAAAGCCTGGCAGGCTGGTGCTCCAGCAAGATAGGGAGTTTGGGGAAAAACCTGGGACATACGGAGAGGCAGGGGACTTTTGTTTCAGAGTGTTTGGGAGGAAAATCCCACTCTGCGAACACACAGGCAGTGGCAAAGTGGCGCGACTCGTGGCTGCTGGCTCGAAAAACCCACAGTTCCGCGCCCCAGCCTGCCCCACGCCCATGCGCAGCTGGGTCCCACCAAGCGCCCGCGCACCCGCCCTCCTGCCCCGCCCCCCCGCCCCCACCGCCGCACCGCCAGCCCATGGCCATCCACTCACAGCTGCCAAGGGTCCTGTGTGTAAGGCAAGTTATTGGCCACACACTCCCCACATCAGGGGAAGCCCATCAACACTAAGGGTCCCGTGATCAAGATCAACTTCACTGGGAGAACACACAGCACATCTCAGGCTCACAGTGACCTCTGCTGCTGCAAGCAATCCCAGAGATTTCAGTTAGTCTGCCATACCCCTCCCTACCTCTGACCTGAAGTCGCAAGTGAGCCCCAATCACCCTCTTTCACCCCCTCTTGCCTGGGCGGGGAACTGACTCCTGAGAGCAACCCACATGCAAAGTAGGGACCACAACCAAAACTGATCCCCGAGGTCTGCAGGACCAAAGAAGAGAAAGAGAAATAGCTGCAGGAGGAGCAGTTTTATCGCCCACAATAGGCTTGAAAGAACCTGCATCTGTGGATCACCTGATTAGACGAGTGTTTCTACAATAGAGACTGCAGACATAGGGGACAACGGGAGGGCTGTGAGGACAAATAAACACAGGACTAATACCAGATCACAGTCTGAGCTCTCCACAGTCCTCTCCACAGCAGGGGCAGAGCCATACCTAGAAATATTAGAGGACTTTTTGGTATGCTTGTTTTGTTTCTGGTTTAGGCATTTGTTAGTTAAATTTTTACTGTACATATGTGTATGTGGATTTGCTTGTAATTGGTATGAGTACTCCTTTCTTTTCTTTGCTCTCTCATTTTCTCTTATCATTGGTTTTTTTTCCTCTTCTCTTTCTGCAAGTGCAAGTGGGCACATCTCCTTGTGTGATTTTGATTGATTAGAATTGCTTTTACCACGAATCTTGGGGATCTGTCTGCCCTTTCCCTTTCTTCCCTTTTTTCTTCCTTTTTTTCTTTGCTCTCCTTCTACCTCCTTTTTCTCCATTCCGTGCAGCTTCCAGGATCTTGGTGACCCGGCCAGGGGCCAAACCTGGATCTCTGAGGTAGCAAAGCGGAATCCAGGACATTGGACCACCAGAGAACTCCTGACCCCATGGGATATTAATCAGCAAGTGCTCCCCTAGAGTTCTCATTCTCAACAACAAGCTCCATACTCAATTGAAGGCCAGCAAGCTCCAGTGCTTGACACCACAAGCCAAACAGAATAGAGATAAGAGGAATTTCTACTAAGCACAACAGGGAAAGGAGACAGCAAATATGATAAATGAGACAAAATGAGAAAACAAAGAAACACCTTGCAGGCAAAGGAGCAAGATAAAAATCCACAAGACCAAATAAATGAAGAAAAATTTGAAAATTGCCTGAAAAAGAATTCAGAGTAATGATAGTAAAGATGATCCAAAATCTCAAAAACAAAAGAGAAAATACAAGAAATATTTAATAGGACCTAGAAGAACTAAAGAGCAAACAAACAGTAATGAACAACATAATAACTGAAATTAAAAATACTCTAGATGGTATAAACAGCAGAATAAGTGAGGCAGAAGAACGAGTAAGTGAGTTAGAAGATAGAATGGGGGAATAACTGCTGCAGAGCAGGAAAAAGATAAAAGAATAAAAAGAATGGAAGACAGTCTCAGAAACCTTGGGGATAATATTAAGTGTACAAACATTCGAATCATAGGTGTCCCAGAAGAAGAAAAAAAAAGAAAGTGTCTGAGAAAATATTTGAGGAGATTATGGTGGAAAACTTCCCCCACATGGGAAATGAAATAGTAAACCAAGTCCAAGAAGTGCAGAGAGTCACATACAGAATAAACCCAAGGAGAAACACACCGAGGCACATATTAATCAAACTAACAAAAATTGAACACAAAGAAAAAGTATTAAATGCAGCAAGAGAAAAGCAGCAAATAACATAGAAGGGAAAACCCATAAAGATAACAGCTGATCTCTCTGCAGAAATTCTGCAGGCCAGAAGGGAGTGGCAGGAGATAATTAAAGTCTTGAAAGAGAAAAACCTACAGCCAAGAATACTCTACCCAGCAAGAATCTCATTCAGAGCTGATGGAGAAATCAAAAGCTTGACAGGCAAAAATTAAGAGAATTCAGCACCACTAAACCAGCCTTATAACAACTGCTAAAGGAACTCCTCTAGGCAGTTACACAAGACAAGAAAAAGACCTACAAAAACACAGCCAAAACAATTAAGAAAATGGTAATAGGAACATACATGTCAATAATTACATTAAATGTTAATGGATTAAAAGCTCCAACCAAAAGACACAGACTGGCTGAATGGATACAAAAACAAGACCCTTATATGTACTGTCTGCAAGAAACCCACTTCAGACCTAGGGACACATAGAGACTGAAAGTAAGGGGATGGAAAAAGATATTCCATGCAAATGGAAGTCAAAGGAAGCTGGAGAAGCAATACTCATATCAGACAAATTAGACCTTAAAGTAAAGAGACAAGGAAGGACACTACATAATGATCAAGGGATCAATCCAAGAAGAAGATATGAAAATTGTAAATATCTATGCCCCCAATATAGGAGCACCTCAATACATAAGGCAAATGCTAACAGCCATAAAAGGGGACATCGACAGTAACACAATAATAGTGGGAGACTTGAACACCCCACTTACATCAATGGACAGATCATCCAAACAGAAAATAAAGACACACAAGCTTTAAATGACACATTAGACCATCTCGACTTAATTGATATTTATAGGACATTCCATCCAAAAACGACAGAATACACTTTCTTCTCAAGTGCACATGGAACATTTTCCAGGATAGATCATATCTTGGGTCACAAATCAAGCCTCAGTAAATTCAAGAAAATTGAAATCATATCAAGCATCTTCTCAGACCACAATGCCATGAGACTAGATATCAATTACAGGAAAAAAACTGCAAAAAATACAAACACATGGAGGCTAAACAATTCACTCTTAAACAACCAAGAAATCACTAAAGAAACCAAAGAGGAAATCAAAAAATATCTAGAAACAAATGACACTGAAAACACAACAACCCAAAACCTATGGGACACAGCAAAAGCAGTTCTAAGAGGGAAGTTTATAGCAATACAGTCCTACTTAAGAAACAAGAAAATTATCAAATAAACAACCTAACCTTACACCTAAAACAACTAGAGAAAGAAGAACAAAAAAAAAAAAAAACCCCAAAGTGAGCAGAAGGAAAGAAATCATAAAGATCAGATCAGAAATAAATGAAAAAGAAATGAAAGAAACAATAGCAAAGATCAATAAAACTAAAAGCTGGTTCTTTGAGAAGATAAATAAAATTGATAAACCATTAGCCAGACTCATCAAGAAAAAAAGGGAGAAGATGCAAATCAACAGAATTAGCAATGAAAAAGGAGAAGTAACAACTGACACTGCAGAAATACAAAAGATCATGAGAGACTACTACAAGCAACTATATGCCAATAAATTGGATAACCTGGAAGAAATGGATAAATTCTTAGAAAAGTACAATATTCTAAGACCGAACCAGGAAGAAATAGAAAATATGAACAGACCAATCACAAGCACTGAAGTTGAGACTGTGATTAAAAATCTCCCAACAAAAAAAAGCCCAGGGCCAGATGGCTTCACAGGTGAATTCTATCAAACATTTCAAGAAGAGCTAACACCTATCCTTCTCAATTGCTCCCAAAATATAGCAGAAGGTGGAACACTCCCAAACTCATTCTATGAGGCCACCATCACCCTAATACCAAAACCAGGAAAAGATGTCACAAAAAAAGAACATTACAAGCCAATATCACTGATGAATATAGATGCAAAAATCCTCAACAAAATACTAGCAAACAGACTCCAACAGCACATTAAAAAGATCATACACCGGGACGTCCCTGGTGGTGCAGTGGTTGGGAGTACACCTGCCAGTTCAGGGGACATGGGTTCAATCCCTGCTACAGGAGGATCCCACAAGCAACTGGGCCCATGCCACACAACTACTGAGCCTGTGCTCTAGAGCCCGCAAGCCACAACTATTGAGCCCATGTGCCACAGCTGCTGAGGCCCATGTGCCTGGAGTCCATGCTGGGCAATAAGAGAAGCCACTGCAAGCACCACAATGAAGAGTGGCCCCCACCTGCCACAACTAGAGAAAGCCCATGTACAGCAACAAAGACCCAATGCAGCCAATAAATAAATGAATAAATTTATTTTTTAAAAAAAGATCATACACCATGATCAAGTGGGGTTTATCCCTGGAATGCAAGGATTCTTCAACATACGCAAATCAATCAATGTAATACATCATATTAACAAATTGAAGGATAAAAACCATATGATCATTTCAATAGATGCAGAAAAGTCTTTTGACAGAGTTCAACATCCATTTATGATAAAAACTCTCCAGAAAATGGGCATAGAAGGACATTGCCTCAACATGATAAAAGCCATATATGACAAACCAACAGCCAGCATCATTCTAAATGGTGAAAAACTGAACACATTCCTTCTAAGGACAGGAAAAAGACAAGGGTGCCAACTCTCACCACTATTATTCAACATAGTTTTGGAAGTTTTAGTCACAGCAATCAGAGAAGAAAAAGAAATAAAAGGAATCCAAATTGGAAAAGAAGTAAAATTGTCACTCCTTGCAAATGACATGATATTATACATAGAAAACCCTAAAGATTCTACCAGAAAACTGCTAGCATGAAACAATGAATTTAGTAAAGTAGCAGGATACAAAATTAATGCACAGAAATCTCTTGCATTACTATACACTAATAATGAAAGAGCAGAAAGAGAAATTAAGGAAACACTCCCATTTACCACTGCAACAAAAAGAATAAAATACCTAGGAATAAACCTGCCTGAGGAGGCAAAAGACCTGTATGCAGAAAACTATATGACACTAATGAAAGAAATCAAAGACGATACAAACAGATGGAGGGACATACCATATTCTTGGATTGGAAGAATCAACATTGTGAAAATGACTATATTACTGAAAGCAACTGACAGATTCAATGCAATCCCTATCAAATTACCAATGGCATTTTTCACAGAACTAGAACAAGAAATTTTATGATTTGTATGAAATGCAAAAGACCCCAAATAGCCAAAGCGATCTTGAGAAGGAGAGACGGAGCTGGATAAATCAGGCTCCCTGACTTCAAAGTATACGACAAGACAACAGTGCTCAAGACAGTATGGTACTGGCACAAAACCAGAAATATAGATCAATGGAACAGGATGGAAAGCCCAGAGATAAACTATGGTCAACTAATCTATGACAAAGGAGGCAAGGATATACAATGGACAAAAGGCAGCCTCTTCAATAAGTGGTGCTGGGAAAACTGGACAGCTACATGTAAAAGAATGAAATTAGAACACTCCCTAACACCAGACACAAAAATAAACTCAAAATGGTTTAAAGAGCTAAATGTAAGGCCAGACACTATAAAACTCCTAGAGGGAAACATAGGAAGAGCACTCTTCGACGTAAATCACAGCAAGATCTTTTTTTGACCCACCTCCTATAGTAATGCAAATAAAAACAAAAATAAATAAGTGGGACCTAATGAAACTTCAAAACTTCTGCACAGCAAAGGAAACCATAAGCATGACGAAAAGACAACCCTCAGAATGGGAGAAAATATTTGCAAGCAAGTCAACAGGCAAGGGATTAATCTCCAAAATATATAAACAGTTCATCCAGCTCAATATCAAAAAAACAAACAACCCAATCAAAAAATGGGCAGAAGACCTAAGCAGGCATTTCTCCAAAGAAGACATACAGATGGCCAAGAGGCACATGAAAATCTGCTCAACATCACTAATTATTAGAGAAATGCAAATCAGAACTACAATGAGATAGCACCTCACACCGGTTAGAATGGGCAACATCAGAAAACCTACAAACAGTAATGCTGGAGAGGGTGTGGAGAAAAGGGAACGCTCTTGCACAGTTGGTGGGAATGTAAATTGATACAGCCACTATGGAGAACAGTATGGAGGTTCCTTGAAAAACTAAAAATAGAGTTACCATATAAACCCAGCAATCCCACTACTGGGCATATACCTGGAGAACACCGTAAATCAAAAAGACACATGCACTCCAATGTTCATTGCAGCACTATTTACAATAGCCAGGACATGGAAGCAACCTAAGTGTCCATCAACAGATGAATGGATACAGAAGATGTGGTACATATATACAATGTAATATTACTCAGCTGTGAAAAGCAATGAAACTGGGACATTTGTAGAGACATGGATGGACCTAGAGACTGTCATACAGAGTGAAGTGAGTCAGAAAGAGAAAAACAAATATCGTATATTACCACATATATGGGGAATCTAGAAAAATGGTACAAATCAACCAGTTTGCAAGGCAGAAATGGAGACACAGATGTAGAAAACAAACATATGGACACCAAGTGGGAAAAGTGGGGAGGGTTGGGGGGGAATGAATTGGGAGATTGGGATACCAAATTGTACACTCTAAATATATGCAGTTTATTGTCTGTTAACTGTATCTCAATATAATTTCTTAAAAAAAATCTAAATATAAGGATGTCCTAGGTGGCGCAGTGGTTAAGAATCCGCCTGCCAATGCAGGGGACACAGGTTCGAGCCCTGCTCTGGGAAGATTCTACATGCCACGGAGCAACTAAGCCCGTGTGCCACAACTGTTGAGCCCATGTGCCACAATTATTGAAGCCCACGTACCTAGAGCCTGTGTTCTGCAACAAGAGAAGCCACTACAATGAGGAGCCCTCGCACCACAATGAAGAGTATCCCCCCCTCGCAGCAACTGGAGAAGGCCCGTGTGCAGCAACGAAGACCCAACTCAGCCAATAAATAAATAAATTTTTTTAAAAATCTAAATATAAGACCAGAAACCATAAAACTCCTGGAAGAGAATATAGTCAGAACACTCTTCGACATAAATCATATAGCAGTATGTTTTTTGGATCTGTCTCTTAAGGCCAGGGACACAAAAAGAAAAATAAACAAATGGGACCTAATTAAACTTAAAAACTCTCACACAGCAAAGGAAGCCATCGACAAAATGAAAAGACAGCCTACTGAATAGGAGAAAACATTTGCAAGTAATATGACTGATAAGGGGTTAATATCCAAAATATATAAAAAGCTCCTACAACTCAACATCAAAAAAACAAACAATCTGATTAAAAAATGAGTAGAAGGGGAATTCCCTGGAGGTCTAGTGCTTAGGACTGTGCACTTTCACTGACGAGGGCGCAGGTTCAATCCCTGGTCAGGGAACTAAGATCCCACAAGCCTCATGGCGCAGTAAAAACAAACAAAAACACTAAAAAAATAATTTAAAAAAGGGAGGGGGACAGAAGACCTGAATAAGCATTTTTCCAAAGAAGATATGCAGATGGCCAACAGGCACATGAGAAGATACTCAACATCACTAATCATCAGAGAAAGGTAAATCAAAACCACAATGAGGTATCACCTCACAATTGTCAGAATGGCTATCATCAAAAAGTGTACAAATAACAAATGTTAGTGAGGTTGTGGAGAAAAGGAAACCCTCACACACTGTTGGTGGGAATGTAAATTGGTGCAGTCACTATGGAAAACAGTATGGAGGTTCCTTGAAAAACTAAAAACAGAGCTACCATATGATTCAGCAATTCCACTTCTGGGTATATATCCAAAGAAAATTAAAACACTAATTCTAAAAGATACATGCACCCCAGTGTTCATAGTAACATTATTTACAATAGCCAAGATATGGAAGCAACCTAAGTGTCCATCAACAGGTGAATGGATAAAGAAGATGTTTATCCATTCATGCAATATTGCACCACACAATGCAATATTACACAGCCATAAAAAAGAAAGAAATTCTGCCATATGCAACAACATGGATGGACCTAGAAAGTATTATACTTAGTGAAGTGTCAGACAGAGAAAGACAAATACTGTATATTATCAAGTTATATGTGGAATCTAAAAAATAAAACAAATGAATGTATATAACAAAAAAGAAAGACTCACAAACATAGAAAACAAATTAGCGGTTACCAGTGAGGAGAGGGAAGTGAGGAGGGGCAAGATGGGGTGGATTGAGAGATACAAATGACTATATAAAATGAATAGGCAACAAGCATGTATTGTACAGCACAGGGAAATACAGCCATTATTTTGTAATAAATGGAGTAAAATCTATAAAAATATTGAATCACTATGTTGTATACCTGAAACTAATATTGTAAATCAACTATACATCAACAACAAAAAATTTTTAGCGAACTAGAAATAGAAGAAACATTTGGTTAAAATCGGTTGATAAAGGCAATGAGAAATCTTCACACTTAACAGCAAATATTTGAAGCATCTTCATTCAAGTCATCTGTGTTTTTCTTCTCAGCAGTTCCTTCCAACCTAGTGACTTCTGTCTTCAGGGAAAGCCCAGTCTGGGAATCCAAAGCCCTGCCTTTAGTTGGGTGATGCAAACATTCTTCCCTAAGCAGACACTCTGGGTGGTTTTCTGGTTTGCAACCTATCATGGTCTCCCCACCTGCCACCCCCAAATAGCAAAGGCCAGAGCTGTCCAGCTACTTCAGAGGGAGGAGGAAAGGAGAAGGAAGAACATTGGTTATCTTTCAAAAATAGTATCTTACTATTTTCATCTTCTGTTCCAGGAGAGCGCTTGAACATGGGCACAAATCAGGGTGGTTCTCTACAAGTTCATGATGGCAAAAACTTGGAAATACTACATATGTGCCTGAGTCTTTTTTTTTTTAATTTATTTTTGGCTACATTGGGTCTTTGTTGTTGTGCTTGGGCTTTCTCTAGTTGTGGCGAGCAGGGGCTATTCTTTGTTGCAGAGAGTGAGCTTCTCAGTGTGGTGGCTTCTCTTGTTGCGGAGCATGGGCTCTAGGTGCACAGGCTTCAGTAGTTGCGGTGCTCAGGCTCAGTAGTTGCAGCTCACGGGCTCTAGAGCACAGACTCAGTAGTTGTGGCACACGGGCTTATTAGTTTCTCCATGGCATGTGGGATCTTCCCAGCCAGGGACTGAACTCGTGTCTCCTGCATTGGCAGGCAGATTCTTAACCACTGCGCCACCAGGGAAGTCCCATGCCCAAATCTTTTATAAGCAGCCAACTCAAATCTAGAAACGTTCCCTGGATAACTAAGTAGCTGTTAAACTGAGTTGGAGTAGGTTTGTATTTACTGACTAAGGAAGATCTTTAGGACATAATGTTGAGTTTAAAAAGCAAGTTGCAGAATGGTAGATAAAGGACGATCCTGTTTACCACATAATTGGTCCCCGCAGGGACCACAGAGCTGTACAAAAGTCTGGAAGTGCACCCCCATGTGACTGCATTGCCCAGGGCAGGCCCTGGCAAGAGACTCCAGCAGCCTTACAAAGAAAATCTATTCATGGGTTACATGTCTAATAGAAAAGATGTTTAAAGACGCTTAAATAAAACATCTTCTGCTGACCATACATTTGGAAGATGACAAGAGGTAGGGAGCACTGGGCACTGAGGTTTCCTGCCAGGCAGGCAGGAAGTAAGTGCTCCAGCCCCAGGTGTGCCCTCCAGAATCGGGGTTCACGCCACCAGCTAGAGCTCATCCAGGCTCCTGAACCTCACTGTTGGCCCATGGCACCCCATGGCACACGTCCGTTCATGTGGCACATGTGGGTGTGCACAGGGGAGAGGCAGGGACCAGGCCCCTGACCAATTGGCAGCTTTCCTTCTGACTCACCTCCCCCTTGGGCTGTGTTCCAACCCCAGGTGCGGCAGTGGATCGGCTACTGTCCCCAGTTTGATGCCCTGCTGGACCACATGACGGGCAAGGAGACTCTGGTCATGTACGCCAGGCTCCGGGGCATCCCCGAGCGCCATATCAGTGCCTGTGTGGACCAAATTCTTGATGACTTACTCATGCACACATACGCCGACAACCTGGTGAAGACCTACAGGTGAGACTTGGGGCTTCCTCAGCCCTTCCCCCTCTAGTAATAAGATGTGCTCTGGTTCTTCTTAGTGCTGGGGGTAGGGTGGGGCAAGGCCTGTCAGCTCTGTGCCTGGGGTAGTTGTGTGGTCCATGCTACTGCGTGGATTTTCAGGGAGGCGGCCTCCCTCCCCTGTAAGAATGGGTCAATGGCCTGGGCTGCCCCAAGGCACCATTTCCCCTTGGCCCTGGGCAGTTACATGGCTGAGGATGGGCAGACACACCACTGGTGTTATTCTTCCTGCCACTTCACAATGGGCTTCTTTATTTTTATTTTTTTAATGTTTATTGGAGTATAATTGCTTTACAGTATTGTGTCAGTTTCTGCTGTACAACAAAGTGAAAGAGCCACATGTATACATATATCCCCATATCCCCTCCCTCTTGAGCCTCCCTCCCAACCTTCCTATCCCACTCCTTTAAGTCTTCACAAAGCATCAAGCTGGTCTCCCTGTGCTCTGTAGTAGCTTCCCACTAGCCATCTATTTTACATTTGGTAGTATATGTCGATGCTACTCTCTCACTACGTCCCAGCTTCCCCTCCCCACAGTGTCCTCAAGTCCGTTCTCTATGTCTGCACCTCTATTCCTACCCTGCCCCAAGGAAGGTTCATCAGTACCATTTTTCTAGATTCCGCATATATGTGTTAGCATACAGTATTTGTTTTTCTCTTTCTGGCTTACTTCACTTTGTATGACAGACTCTAGATCCATCCACATCACTATGAATAGCTCAATTTCATCCCTTTTTGTGGCTGAGTAATATTCCATTGTATATGTGTGCCACATCTTCTTTATCCATTCATCTGTTGATGGACATTTAGGTTGCTTCCATGTCCTGGCTATTGTAAACAGTGCTGCAATGAACATTGTGGTATATATAGCTTTTTGAATTATGGTTTTATCCAGGTATATGCCCAGTAGTCAGATTGGTGGGTCATATGATAGTTCCATTTTTAGTTTTTAAGGAAACTCCATACTGTTTTCCATAGTGGCTCTATCAATTTACATTCCCACCAACGGTGCAGGAGGGTTCCCTTTTCTCCACCCTCTCCAGCATTTATTGTTTCTAGATTTTTTGATGATGGCCATTCTGACTGATGTGAGGTGATACTTCCTTGTGGTTTTGATTTGTGTTTCTCTAATGATTAGTGATGTTGAGCATCTTTTCATGTGTCTGTTGGCCATCTGTATGTCTTCCTTCGAGAAATGTCTATTCAGGTCTTCTGCCCATTTTTTGATTGGGTTGTTTGTTTTTTTGATATTGAGCTGCATGAGCTGCTTGTGTATTTTGGAGATTAATCCTTTGTCCGTTGCTTCATTTACAAATATTTTCTCCCATTCTGAGGGTTGTCTTTTTGTCTGGCTTATGGTTTCTTTTGCTCTGCAAAAGCTTTTAAGTTTCATTAGGTCCCATTTGTTTATTTTTGTTTTTATTTCCATTATTCTGGGAGGTGGGTCAAGAAGGATCTTGCTATGATTTATGTCATAGAGTGTTCTGCCTATATTTTCCTCTAAGAGTTTTATAGTGTGTGGTCTTACATTTAGGTCTTTAATCCATTTTGAGTTTATTTTTTTGTATGGTGTTAGGTAGTGTTCTAGTTTCATTCTTTTACAGCACCACTTGTTGAAGAGGCTGTCTTTTCTCCATTGTATGTTCTTGCCTCCTTTGTCATATATTAGGTGACCATATGTGTGTGGGTCTATCTCTGGGCTTTCTATCCTATACCATTGATCTATATTTCTGTTTTTGTGCCAGTACCATACTGTCTTGATTACTGTAGCTTTGTAGTATAGTCTGAAATTGGGGAGCCTGATTCCTTCAGCTCCGTTTTTCTTTCTCAAGATTGCTTTGGCTATTTGGGGTCTTTTGTGTTTCCACACAAATTGTAAAAATTTTTGTTCTAATTCTGTGAAGAATGCCATTGGTAATTTGATAGGGATTGCATTGAATCTGTAGCTTGCTTTGGATAGTATAGTCTTTTTCACAATGTCGATTCTTTCAATCCAAGAATATGATATATTTCTCCATCTGTTCATGTCATCTTTGATTTCTTTCATCAGTGTTTTATAGTTTTCTGCATACAAGTCTTTTGTATCCTTAGGTAGGTTTATGCCTAGATATTTTACTCTTTCTGTTGCGATGGTAAAGGGAATTGTTTCCTTAATTTCTCTTTCTGATTTTTCATTGTTAGTGTATAGGAATGCAAGAGATTTCTGCGCATTAATTTTATTTATTTATTATTTATTATTTTTATTTTTTTGGGGGGTACACCAAGTTCAACCATCTGTTTTTATACACATATCCCCATATTCCCTCCCTCCCTCAACTCCCCCCCCACCCTCCCTCGAGTCCCCCCCACCCTCCCCGTCCCAGTCCTCTAAGGCATCTTCCATCCTTGAGTTGGATCTGCGCATTAATTTTATATCCTGCAACTTTTACAAATTCATTGATTAGTTCTAGTAGTTTTCTGGTGGCATCTTTAGGATTTTCTGTGTATAGTAACATCTCATCTGCAAACAGTGACAGTTTTACTTCTTGTTTTCCAATTCGTATCCCTTTTATTTCTTTTTCTTCTCTGATTGCCATGGCTAGGACTTCCAAAACTATGTTGAATAAGAGTGGCAGTAGTGAACATCCTTGTCTTGTTCCTGACCCTAGTGGAAATGCTTTCAGATTTTCACCATTGAGAATAATGTTTGCTGTGGGTTTATCATATATGGCCTTTATTATGTTGAGGTAGGTTCCCTCTATGCCAACCCCATTTTCTGGAGAGTTTTTATCATAAATGGGTGTTGAATTTTGTCAAAAGCTTTTTCTGCATCTATTGAGATGATCATGTAGTTTTTATCCTTCAACTTGTTAATATGTTAATCAATATGTATCACATTGATTGATTTGCATATATTGAAGAACCCTTGCATTCCAGGGATAAACCCCACTTGATCATGGTGTGTGATCCTTTTAATGTGTTGTTGGATTCTGTTTGCTAGTATTTTGTTGAGGATTTTTGCATCTAAATTCATCAGCGATATTGGTCTGTACTTTTTTTGTGTGATATCTTTGGTTTCGGTATCAGGGTGATGGTGGCCTCATAGAATTAATTTGGGAATGTTTCTCCCTCTGCAATTTTTAGAAAAGTTTGAGAAGAATAGGTGTTAGCTCGTCTCTAAATGTTTGATAGAATTCACCTGTGAAGCCATTTAGCCCTGGACTTCTGTTTGTTGGAAGATTTTTTATTACAGTTTCAATTTCATTACTTGTGATAAGTCTGTTTATATTTTCTAATTCTTCCTAATTTCAGTCTTGGAAAATTGTACCTTTCCAAGAATTTGTGTATTTCTTCAAGGTTGTCCATTTTATTGGCATATAGTTGTTTGTAGTAGTCTCCTATAATCCTTTGTATTTCTGCAGTGTCAGTTGTGATTTCTCCTTTTTCATTTCTAATTTTACTGATTTGTGTCCTCTCCCTTTTTTTCTTGATGAGTCTGTCTAAACATTTATCAATTTTGTTTATCTTCTCAAAGAACCAACTTTTAGTTTTATTGATCTTTGCTATTGTTTTCTTCATTTCTATTTCATTTATTTCTGCTCTGATCTTTATGATTTCTTTCCTTCTACTGATTTTGGGTTTTCTTTGTTCTTCTTTCTCTAGTTGTTTCAGGTGTATGGCTAGATTGTTTACTTGAGATTTTTCTTGTTTCTTGGGGTGAGATTGAATTGCTATAAAATTCCCTCTTAGAACTGCTTTTGCTGCATCCCATAGGTTTTGGGTCATTGTGTTTTCATTGTCATTTCTTTCTATGTATTTTTAAATGTCTTCTTTGATTTCTTCAGTAATCACTTGGTTATTTAGTAGTGCATTGTTTAGCCTCCATATATTTGTGTTTTTTACAGTTTTTTTTCCTGTAGTTGATTTCTAATCTCATAGCATTGTGGTCAGAAAAGATGCCTGATATGATTTCAGTTTTCTTGAATTTTCCAAGACTTGATTTGTGACCCAAGATGTGATCTATTCTGGAGAATGTTCCATGTGTACTTAAGAAGAAAGTGTATTCTGCCACTTTTGGGTGGAATGTCCTATAAATATCAATTAAATCTATTTGGTCTATTGTGTCATTTAAAGCTTGTGTTTCCTCGTTTATTTTCTGTTTGGATGATCTGTCCATTGGTGTAAGTGGGGTGTTAAAGTCCCCTATTATAATTGTGTCTCTGTCAATTTCTGCTTTTATGGCTGTTAGCATTTGCCTTATGTATTGAGGTGCTTCTGTGTTGGGTGCATAAATATTTACAAGTGTTATATCTTCTTCTTGGAGTAATCCTTTGATCCCTATGTGGTGTCCTTCCTTATCTCTTGTAACCGTATTTTAAAGTCTATTTTATCTGATATGAGTATTGCTACTCCAGCTTTCTTTTGATTTCCATTTCCATGTAATATCTTTTTCCATCCCTTCACTTTCAGTCTGTATGTGTCCCTAGGTCTGAAATGGGTCTCTTGTAGACAACATATGTGTTGGTCTTGTTTTTGTATCTGTTCAGCCAATCTGTGTCCTTTGGTCAGAGCATTTAATCCATTTACATTCAATGTTACTATTTTTTTCAATGTTATTATTCATATGTATGTACCTATTACCATTTTCTTAATTGTGTTGGGTTTGTTTTTGTGGGTCTTTTTCTTCTCTTGTGTTTCCCTCCTAGAGAATTTCCTTTAGCATTTGTTGCAAAGCTGGTTTGGTGGTGCTGAATTCTCTTAGCTTTTGCTTGTCTGTAAAGCTTTTGATTTCTCCATCAAATCTGAATGAGATCCTTGCTGGGTGGAGTAATCTTGGTTGTAGGTTTTTCTCTCTCATCCCTTTAAGTATATCCTGCCACTCCCTTCTGACCTGTAGGGTTTCTGCAGAAAAATCAGCTGATAATCTTACAGGGTTTCCTTTGTATGTTATTTTTTGCTTTTCCCTTGCTGCTTTTAATATTTTTTCTTTTAATTTTAATTTTTGTTAATTTGACTAATATGTGATTTGGTGTGTTTCTTCTAGGGTTAATCCTGTATGGGACTCTCTGTGCTTCCTGGACTTGGGAGACTATTTCTTTTCCCATGTTAGGGAAATTTTCCACTATAATCTCTTCAAATATTTTCTCAGACCCTTTCTTTTTCTATTCTTTTTCTGGGGCCCCTGTAATTTGAATGTTAGTGCATTTAGTGTTGTCCCAGAGGTCTCTAAGACTGTCCTCGATTCTTTTCATTCTTTTTTCTTTATTCTCTTCCTTGACATATATTCCCACCATTCTATCTTCCATCTCACTTATTCGTCCTTCTGCCTCAGTTATTCTGTTATTGATACTTTCCAGTGTATTTTTCACTTCAGTTATTGTGTTTATCTCTGATTGTTTGTTCTTTAGTTCTTCTAGATCTCTGTTAAACATTTATTTTCTTGATTCTATTTCTGAGATTCTGAATCATCTTTACTATCATTACTCTGAATTCTTTTTCAGCTAGGTTGCCTATTTCCTCTTCATCTATTTGGTCTTGTGTGTTTTTACCTTGTTCCTTCATCTGTGACATAATTTTTTGTTATCTCATTTTTTCCTCTCCTTTGGATGGGTGGGATTGTGTTCTTGTCTCACTGGGTGTTTGGCCTGAGGTTTCAAGCACTGGAGTTTGTAGGCTGTTGAGTAGAGCTGGGTCTTTGTGCTGAGGTGACCCCCTCTGATGAATATTCCCTGGGGTCTGGGGTTCCCTGTTAGTCAAATGTTTTGGACTCAGAACTCCCACCTCAGGAGTTCAGGTCTGACCCCAGGCTTATGAATCAAGACCCCACAAGTCATATGGAGCAGGAAAAGGAAAAAAAAGAAAAGAAAAAAAGGGAAAAAAAAGTAGCAAAACAGCAGAACAATAGCAAGATAAAAAATACAATAAGAATAGGAAACTAACAGATGTGTTAGAAAAAATTTTTAAAAATAGATGGAGCAACAACTGGAAGGTAAAACAACTGTAATAGCCAAAGTGAGGAGGTGGGAAAAAGAAAAAAGGAAGAAAGAAAAAAGAAAAAAAAAAGGCCAGAAAGGGCCTTGGCTGTGAGGGCAGGGCTTAGGCAAGTGTGGGGGTTAGGTAGTGGGTGGTGCCTACACTTAGAAAAGGCCCTGGGGGTGGTGGGGAATGGGGCTTAGGCCCAATGAGGCAGAGGGACCCAGTGATGCCGCTGGTCCTAGGGGCAAAGGACCAGGTCCAGGACCCAGCAGGCTCCCTGGGCCCCAGTTGGTGGGAGAAATGCTAGGCACTTACCCCAGTCCTCTGATCTCAGAGGGTCCCTCCCCCTTGGCCTCTCTTCTTCCCCACCCCCTCCCTCCTATTCCCCTAGGACCCTCACAGCTGGAGGGGGCACTGGAAGGCAGAAGACCAGACTCTGATGCCCAACAGGCTTCCCAGGGCCAACTGGGCTAGGGAAACACCTGCAGCACTTCTTCAGATCTCCCAGTCTCAGAGGGTCCCTGTCCGCCTCTCTTCCTCTTCCGTACCCTCCCTCCCTCCCACTTGCCTAGGTCCCAAGTAACTGGAGGGGACCCTGGAGTGTGAAGGACCAGGTCCGTGAGCCCAGCAGGCTTCCCAGGGCTAGTGAGCAGGGGAAATACCTTCCTCGCCTCCCTCAATCCTCCAATCCCAGAGGGCCCCCTCTCCTGCCCTCCTCTCCTCCTCTCCCCTGCTTTCCTCTTACACCCCTAGGACTAGTGTGACCTAGAAGGACCCTTGGAGGACTGAAGATCTGGCCTGAGAGCACAACAGGCTTCCTGGTGCCAAGTGGGTAGGGAGATTTCCCACAGTGTCTCCCCTGATCCTCTGGTCCTATAAGGTCCCCCCCACCATTGTCTGCCTCTCTTCCTCTTCCCCTCTCCTCCCCATGCCTGTAGGACCCATGCAGCCAGAGAGGGCCCCAGAGCATGAGGGACCAGACTCGGGAGCCCAGCAGACCCGCTGGGCCCAAGTGGGCAGGGGAAAGGCCCTCCACACCTCCCCTGGTCCTCTGATCCTGGAACATCCCACCACTGGTCTGCCTCTCTTCCTCTTCCCCTGCCACACTCCTATGCCCCCAGGACCAACGCATCTCAGAGGGGGCCCTGGAGAGTTGGAGACCAGGCCTGGGAGCCGAGCAGGCTTCCTGGGCCAGTGGGCAGAGAAAATGCCTTCTGCTCCTCCCCTGATCCTCTGATCCCAGAGGGTCCCTCCCCTCTTCCGCCTCTCTTCTTCTCCCCCCACCTCTTCCCTCCTACACCCCTAGGACCAATGGCCCAGAGGGGCCCTTGGAAGGTGGAGGACCGCCCAGAAGGAATATCTGGCAGCGCCTCCCCTATTCTTCCGGTCTTGAGAAGTCCCTTCCCACCCCCACTGTTTGCCTCTCTTCCTCTTCCCCCTTCCCCCTCCCTCCCATGCCCCTAGGACCCACGGGCCGGAGGGGGCCCCCGAAGAGTGAAGGACCAGGCCTGGGAGCCCAGTTCGCTTCCCTGGCAGAGTGAGCAGGGGAAACGCCCTCTCGCCTCCCTGGTCCTGCAATCTCAAAGGCCCCCCCATCAGTCCGCCTCTCCACCTCTTTGCCCCTCCTCCCTCCCTCCTACACCCCTAGGACCGAGGCAGCCCAGAGGGAGCCTCAGAGGGTGGAGGACCCCGCTGGGGAGTCCAGCTGGCTCCCAGGCCCGGGAGCCCAGCAGGCCTCCTGGCCATCTGGGCAGGAGAAACCCAGATGCAGTCCCCCGATCCCCCAAGACCCTGAGGGTCTCTCCAGGCAGGAACCTCCCCCCTCACCCAGCCACCCCCCAGGGGCACCGGTCCTGTCTAGCTTCCACTTCTCTGCCCCCTCTGACTTCCCCTACGTCCTACCCAGTTACTCAGGGGTTCCTCTGGTCTCCTCGGGCCTCCAGTCCCCCACCAGCCTCCAGCAACTGATCTAGTTGTGGGGAGACATGAAGTCTGCATCTTCCTACGCCACCATCTTGACTCCGCCTTGACAATGAGCTTCTGATTCTTGGTAGACTTGGATTTCAAGCACACATTACTGTATCCTGCTCTGTGTGAGGCATCCAAGCTGTTGATGTTCTGCTGAGAAGCCTGGGGGATTTCTCAGTCTTATGTTGCCAGTGATCCTAACCCAACTCCAGTTAGCTTAAACAAAGCAAGGCCACACAGGCTTCCCCTCAGGTTGCACACTGCGCCCCTGCAGGCTGTCAGCAGTACCCCACCCTTGGGACTGGGAAGTCAGAGGTGCCCAGGGGTTAGATGATGTTGCCCTGTCTCTTTCTTCTGTTGACTTCAGTTTCAAGCATGTTTTTGTGTTTCCTTGCATCCTTTTTTTTTACTTTATTAAAATACTGAGTTTATTTCACATGTATATTGTTGTCTCCCCACCATTTCCATTTGTCTGACCACCACTACTACTATGTCCTATCATAACATTCCATGCATACTTAAAACCAAGCAAAGGGTGGAGTTCCATCTTTAGTATATGTGCTCCTGAAGCGAGTACTGGAGTTCCATCTTTAAAAACTAAACAGGAATTTTGGACAACGCATTCTTGGCAATGGAACCTGGACAACATTTATCAGACATGGTAGGGAAAGTTCTCACTCTGCATTATTAAAAGGACAGCCAGATATCAACTGTTACAGAAATGAAATAAGATGGAAAATTTTAACAAACTGTTTAAACTATTTTCTTAAAAAGACGTCCTCCACTGCCAGAGATCTTGAATAGCCTCCTTGTCAGTCATCCAGAAACAATTCTTCACATAATCGATGGACTTGGCTTCCACTTTGGAAAGGGAGTCACTTTTTCTATACTTGCTTACATTTTTGCTTTAATGTCTTCCACAGAGCTGTCTTTTCTGCGTTTTGGCAGTTTTTTCCTATTTTTTTGAAGGATTCTTGACCTTTTGATCTTGGTGTTGATGGTTTTGAGTCTTTTCCATTCTGATTTGATTTTTGTGCATTTTTGGCTGGAGTATCTCATACAGATTTCTTTACTGGAGATTTTTCTTCAGCTTCCTCATCATCAAAGTCAGCATCAGCATCATCTTCATCATCTTCATCTTTATCAGCAGCAAGTTTTACTTTTTTCTGTGGAAACTTGCTACCACTTCCAGGGACAGGGCACTTTCCAGATATACTTCGGAGTTTCACATCCTGCTCCTCTTCGTCTTCTGACTCTGCATCCTCCTCCACAGCTACTAAGTGCTGTCCACTAATATGCACAGGCCCTGAACCACACTTCAACCGTAAGACCACAGTGGTGTTATTTCAAAGTCCCCAAGAGAAACTGATACAGACATTTTCAAAGTTGCCAGTGTTACTTTAATTGGACTGCCTTCATAATTCATCACCTCTGCTTCAACAATGTGCAATTTATCCTTTGCCCCAGCCCCTAAACTGACCATTCTTAAAGATAACTGGTGCTCATTTTCATCATTATCCTCCTTAATGTGATAATCTTTGTCGGCCTTTAGTTCACAACCGAAAAGATAGTTCTGGGGCCTCAGGGGGCTCATGTCCATGTCCATCATATCTTCCATGGGTTGGTGGCACACACTTAGGTGGGAGAGAAGGCGGACGGAGATAAACGACTACTGTCCCGAAGAACAGCCGTGCAGGACAGAATCACACCAGGGACTCCTTGCATCTTTTGATGGCGAAATGAGTTAACACTTGGGAAGTTTAGAACAGTACCTCGTACACTGTAAATGCTATGTGTTTGTTAAAAAAAAAGTTAGCTAAAATGGCTCTATGTCCTTACCCCCCAGCAACCATAGAGACCCTCAAAGGAGATTCATGGGCCATGTGCTCACCCTGGACCGAACCCTGAGTCCAGGGGAATGGTTTAGATGCTGAGTGGACAGCCAAGTCAAAGTGCATCCCTGGGGGAGGATGGTGGGCCATGTTACTGAATGCCCTATCATGGGGTGTAAGCACTCCTTAATAGAAAAGAAAGAAGGGGGGGAAGATTGCACTACTGGAAACTTATGATTGCCAATCACCCAAATTCTCCCACTCTGCCCCAGTGGAGGCAACAAGCGGAAGCTGAGCGCTGGCATTGCCCTGCTTGGAGAGCCCACAGTCATCTTCCTGGACGAGCCGTCCACTGGCATGGACCCCATGGCCCGGCGCCTGCTCTGGGGCACCGTGGCGAGGGCCCGCAAGTCTGGCAAGGCCATTATCATCACCTCCCACAGGTAGAGCCAGGACAGGGGCTGTGGGACAGGTGGGCTCGGAGGGACTGGGTGGACAGAAGACCTGTCAGCATCTGGTGAAGAGTCTCTGAGGAGAGTCCCCAGGCTCTACCATGTGGGCCACACCCTGAGCATGAGAATCAGGAAGAGCCTCATCTGGGCATCAACACCTTCCCGTCTGCACAAGCCTTTGACGTGGAGGGCAGGTATCAGCATCCCCCAGCCCTTTGTCAGACCTCCACCCCCTCTCCCCAGCATGGAGGAGTGTGAGGCCTTGTGCACCCGGCTGGCGATCATGGTGCAGGGTCAGTTCAAGTGCCTGGGCAGCCCACAGCACCTCAAGAGTAAGTTTGGCAGCGGCTACTCCCTATGGGCCAAGATCAGGAGCGATGGGCAGCAGGAGGCCCTGGAGGAATTCAAGGCATTCGTGGACTTGACTTTCCCAGGTGTGTGCTGTTGTGCAGAGGGCATCTGTGTGTCTGTCCATCCCTGACCCTTGGGATGAAGACCACGATTCTGTGGGCCCAGGCCGCCCTCCCCTGGCCGTCTAGCCCAGCCCTCAGGAGGACACGGTCTCTCCATTGTGCAGGCAGCGTCCTGGAAGATGAGCACCAAGGGATGGTCCATTACCACCTGCCCAGTGATGACCTCAGCTGGGCGAAGGTAAGCGCATACCTGGGCATCAGTGGGAGCACACCGCTAATGTCACCCACTTTCTGGGGTTCTCTCTTTCAGGTGGAAGTCTTATTCAGTGCTGCTGCAAAATTCATGTGGATTTCATAGAAAATAAGAATGTTTGAGCTAGACGGAACCTCAGAGATCCGCTCCTCCCGCCCCCTCATTTCACAGAGAGGGGAGCAGGCCCAGAGAGGGGATGCCATATGCCCAGGGTCGCACAGCAAGCCAGGGACCCAGCAGGGGCCTCTGCCTTCTGGCACCACTCCCAGCCAGGGTCCCTTTCTCTGAGATCACAGACAGCTGAATTCCTTAGGACTGGCTTCTTTTTTTTTTTTTTTTTGGCACACGGGCTTAGTTGCTCCGCGGCATGTGGGATCTTCCTGGAGCTGGGATCGAACCTGTGACCTCTGCATTGGCAGGCGGATTCTTAACCACTGCGCCACCTAGGAAGCCCAGGACTGGCTTCTTGAGAGGTGGTCTGGGAGCAGCTGAGAGATGGATGGGCCTTTGGGGGGCTTTGTAACAACCCCAAAGACCCTTCCTCTTTTCACCCCCTCCTGCCTCCTCTTCCCTGTGCCCATCATCCACAGCAGCCTCCTCCCTTCACACAGGTGTTTGGCATTATGGAGGAAGCCAAGAAGAAGTACATGTTGGAAGACTACTCCGTCAACCAGGTCTCTCTGGAGGACATCTTCCTGAGCTTCACCTGCCCTGCGCCCCCCACCCAAAGGAAAAACAAACAAGGGAAGGCGGAGCCAGCAGGCCCCTCATTACCCTCTCCACCTCCCACTCCATCTTCCTCCCAGCCTCCCACTCCACCTCCATTCAGGCCTTCCTCCTGACCTCCCTTCCAGCCTCCCTCTCCTCCTCACTCTCCACCTGCCTCCTGGCCTCCCTCCCAGCCTCCCTCACCACTTCCCTCAAAGTCTGTCTCGCTGTAATAAAGAGTTCCCAGTGCCAAGTTAGCCCAGGTGTACACAGCCTGCCATGGGCTGCCAGGGGTACAGAGGCAACTTGAAGACCCAGTGACCTCAGCTTGGGGGTGGAGGAGTGGGGGCAGCTCTATGCCAGGTTGAGGCCACTCACCTCAGAGGCCTGGTGGAGAACCCAGGTGCAGTTCTGTGGAAAAGGATCCCCTTGAGTCCCACCTGGGTGGCCTGCAGCCTCATCAAGACCTGGCCAGGGAAGCAGCCTCAGAGGAGCACCTGCCATGTCCTGTCAGGAGCATGAAGGCTGGGGGGTGACCATGGTTGTAATGATGCTGCAGTTCTGAAGGTAGGAGGAGAGAAGAGGTTGACAAGTTTGCAAACCTAAGTCACCATTTTTCAATATTTAAGTATTTGGATTTGTGGGGCTGTTTGTCCTCTGCCCCGGCCCACGTGGATATTAGGGGTGAGCCTGTATGTGGCCCTCCATTAACCCATGATGTGGACATGATTATTACCCCCATTGCCCAGAAGAATAAGCTGAGACTTAGAGATATCCAGCAACTTTCCATGGTCAGCAGCTGGGAGAGCCAGGATTCAACTGAGGCAGAATTTCTCAAAGTGGGGTTCCTGACCAGAAGCATCCATATCATCCAGAAACTTGTTAGAAATGCAGATTCTTGGGCCCCACCCCAGACCCGTTGAATCAGAACTTTAGGGGGTGAGGCCCAACAAGCTGTGTTAACAGGTGCTTCGGATGCAGCTCAGGCATGAGAAGCACTGAGCTAAGTGCTTCTGGATGGTTCTGAGCTCAGACCATCCAGCCTGAGTGCAGATGAATGTGGCTATGCACATTTGTCACGAGGGCTCTCCTCTGAGAAATGCCCTGTCAAATAGCCTTTCCCTCTCCAGTATGGTCACACCGGCCCCTCTACAAAGCCCTCCCTCCCTTCTCAGCTAACCTCTGGGAAAGTGCTGTCTACTGTCCCTGCCCCTACTCCCTACCTCCCCTCACCACTCACCAAAAGTACAATGTTGTCACATCCCTGGCGACCACAGTCACTGCGTCCTTTTTTCCTGTGACTGCTCTGAGGCACTTCACAGTGTCCCCTACCCCCTTCTCCCCCACTGCACCAGGTCCCCTCATGGCCCCTCACCTGTAGGCTCCTCTTCCTTTCTCCCTGAGTGGTGGATTGCCTCAGGCTCCCAGCCTGCTTCAATTTTCCTTACTCTCCCCTCTGTGCCCTGCCACCCTTGAGTTTTTTCTCCTTCACCCCCAGGCCTTCAACTGCCATCTTATTTCAGTCAGAAACTTCCTTGAGCTCCCAACAATCTAGACCCTTCCAGGGAGTTCTCTCATCTTCCTGAAGCCCAATGGGAAATGGGCTCTTCTCACACCCTGTGGGAGTGGCTCCGCTGGGCCCAGGGGCTCTCACTGCCACGGTAGTGGGTGGGGGCGAAGGATGGCATGCCTGCAGCAGAGCCAAGAGAAGAACACCTATTTCCTGAAAAATAAGAAAACTTTGCCTCTGAATAAATAAAGAGAGTTGTAAGGACATAGGAGCAAGACAGAGGACAACTGAGAGACTTTGAGTGATCAGGGTGATGTTTGGACTCCACAGAGATGCAGCATCACAGGGGAGTGAGAGCATGACCGAATGACTCGCTCGTCTGCTCGTCGGTGAATCCAGTTTCAGTCCCTTTATGGGGCCACCAAAATCTAACACACAGAGTGCATCTCTGCCCTGGGGAGACCAGCAACAAAGTAACAGTGCAGGGGGAGGACAACAAAATACCAAGTTGGGAAATAGTAACCAATGGAAACAAATGTGTGGTGCAAAAGCCTGAAAACCCTTAGGGTCCTGTGGATTCTCCTGTTTTCTGGTGTCATCTGGGGAGCAGGCCCCAAGCTTACTCTGCACTACCCACTCCTCTGCCTGTGCACACCACCCCTGCCCCCTCCTCCACCCCCAGCTTCCAAGGCCTCATATACCACATTGTGATCATCGTTCACTTCTCGTCTGCTGCTCCAGGCTGGCATGGAGCCTTGGCATGGCTCCTGTGTGTGTTCAGCTGCTGAGCACAGACCAAGTACCCTAAAGGCAGTGAGCATAAGGCTGGAGGGACAGGGTGCTGTCTGAGGTTGTGGGGAAGGGAGGAGGAGAGCCTTGACCCAGGTTCTCTGGCTTCTCCAGGAAAAGCCACTCTGTCCTCTTCCAACAAACACTTCTCCCAAGAGATTGCAATTCTTTCCTTGTCAGAATGTCTCATGAAAGAGGTGGGATGTGAGCTGGTTCCTTAAAGACAGACTGCCTTTCGGGACAGACTGGGTGGGGACTGCCTAATACGTGAGTAAACAGAATGCTCAGCTGTGGCTGCAGCAGCCAGCAAAGCAAGCAGGTGTGCACTTCTATTTTAGTAGGGCTCCCAGGTGATAGCGAGGAAGACACTGGGGACTGACAGGGATGGAGGAGGGGTAAAGGGAAGAAGGATTCAAATGCGCTGGATGAGTCAATGAAGATTTCGAGCCCCGAGTC
Source organism: Hippopotamus amphibius kiboko (assembly GCF_030028045.1). NCBI lineage: Eukaryota > Metazoa > Chordata > Mammalia > Artiodactyla > Hippopotamidae > Hippopotamus > Hippopotamus amphibius. The sequence goes on from NC_080194.1 coordinate 122,960,008, forward strand.
TCTGGACTCCATTTACTGCATTACGATCTATGCCAACAGCGACTTGGCCACGGAACAAGGGGTCTCCTCGCCAGGAGCAAAGGAGGGAAGCAGGGTGTGCGGCCTCGGGATACGGGCCGGAAAGGTCAGGGGCAACCTTGGTAAGGTGCCGCCCGCAGATGCCGGTTCGCCTGGGTCCACGCAGGTAGAAGACTACGTCGGGGTTCTTGATCGGAGACCCCGGGCTCGGAGGCGCGGCCGATCGGCTCAGACCTTCACTGACGACCCACTGTGCGCCGTCGGCTCCGGTCGCCGGGACCTCTGCCTCCGAGTCAACCGCAAGGTCCAGGCCAGGTCCACGCAGGCCGGAACGGACCCAGAGAAGCTGCTGCCTGCAGCCGCGCTCCCTCTGGATCCCGCGGGGGCCGGGGAGGCGGAGCGGCCGCGCAAGCTCCACCAATCAAAAGCCCGCGTTCGAATTCGCATCCTGGTGCGGCCAATCGCGAGCGCCCGAAACAGAGGGGGGGCGGGGAGGGGGAGGGGCCCGGCGGAGCAGTAGCGTGTGCCCCCCCCCCAGACGGGCCAATGGGAGCGCCAGGCGTATTTGAAAACTCAGGCGGGCGGCGGGCGGGCCTGCGCCTGCGTGTGGCGGCGCTCTCTGGGCCGGCGGGCCGCTCTGGCAGCGATAGCCAAGACGGCGACGACTGCAGCCACGACTATGGGGAGCGGAGGCGGTGAGCGCGGGGCGGGGGGCGCGGCGGGGCGGCCTCGAGACTGAGCAGGGCCGGCTGGAGCCCTTGTGCCCGAGGTGCGGGTCGTCCCAGCGGAGCCCGCCCGGCGCGCGGTTTAAATGCCCGGCGGCGCCCTGTTCAGCGTGAAAGCGGCGCGCGGGGCCCGCCACCTGTCGAGGGCTGTGAGCGCCGCTGAGGTTTCCGTGGTTATTATCGTGGCTGTCCTAGAGCAAGGGTATGAGAAAAATGGGATAAAACGCGGGGATCGGTCGCCCTGCGCGTATGCTTGGCTTTCGCAGCGCGTTAATTGCTGATGGGAAGACCCAGCTGAGGAGCGAGGGGAGGGGGCCGGAAGAAGCCCTGCGGAGGGAGTCGTGCTGGTGGGAGAGCAGCCACCTCCTGTCGGGACTGGAGGAAGGAAAGGTTGGAAAACCGGGTGAATGTAGGTGATGGGCTTCTCCTGCTTCAAACTTCTAGAGTCAGGAAGGAGTTGGTGGAATTGAAGTTGGAAGGACACTGTGGGGAGAGAGGACACGGAGACTGGCTGGGCAGCTCTGACATCCGCAGAGCTGGGAATGGCCTGGCCTCCACGTCCACCCTTGGCTTCTCTGCAGGGTGGATCCTCCTAGTTTGGAAAATCAGACTGTTTAAGTCCACAGATCCTTATTAACATTATGCATTTTAGTCATGTGTGCAAATAAGAACAAAGAGATCAGCAAGGGTCAGGGCGCCTCCCTGAGAATGAAACACAAGGCTAAGCATCACCAGTGTTGGCTGCTTTTTCCCCCTTCCTGGTTGTCATCTGGGCTCTGGATCAGGTTTCCCAATAGCCAAGTTACATGATTACTATTCACCATAAATGTTTATTGAACATTTGAATGAATGATGATGTCTTCTGTACCATTACTACTCCTTTATTTAATCTTTGTCTGGGACTGTAAATATGGCTGGGGCAGAGGACAGTAACTGTTAAAGCATGTTCAGATGTAACTTTCCATATCAGCACAACTTGCTTCCAACACATCACTTACACCATTCTGACTTTTTTTCTTAAGTGATCCACTGTAGGTGTGCCAAGTGTTTCTGTTATCCTACAAAGCGAAGAATAAGAAGGAGACCCCGAAACCTAACGATCTTGAATCTCCCTGAAGATGTGCTCTTTCATATCCTGAAATGGCTTTCTGTGGGAGACATCCTCGCTGTCCGAGCTGTAAGTTGTCAGATGGAAATAGTGCAGCCCTGGCATTGTTGGTTATACCATGAAGGCTTCGTGTCTTAAATGTCAGAACAAAAACTTTGGCTACAAAGGAGGGTAGAGGAAACAAAGGTGATATTGGTAATAGATGCTTGGGGTTGTTCTGATTGCAGGAAAGCTAAAACGTAGGATACCAAGGTTTGAGTCTGCTCGTTGCAATGTTTATTTTAACAGAGAAAGTACCTTTTTATGGCAGTGAAATTTGCATCCCTCAAGAAATAAGGTAGTATTAAGAAGAAAAATAGAATGTTCTTGAGGACAAATCCCATATCACATCCAGCACTGAAGGGGACCCTGGGAGTTATTTTGCAGATATTGGAACTGCAGCCTCACTTTGAGTGACTTAACCGAGGGCATACAGCAAATTGGTGGGGGAACACCAATAAGAACCCACTTCTCTGACTCCCAGACCTGCCCCCATTGTGTTCATAATATCCATGGGTGCTGAATTTCCAATGGGAGTGGAAGTTTTAGCCCTTAAAATGCTCACCCGTGCTCAGGGCCCCCAGCCTGGGCACTTCCTGCCATCGTCCAGGGCAGAGGTCCTACCTGAGGCTGCTGTCATGTATTTCAGTCTTTTCTGAGAGCCCCCATTGACCTCCAGGCTCCAAGTGTGCTCCCACTAGCAAGACCCTAAGTAGAGGAGCTCAAAACAGATTTCTGACCTACCTGTTCCCCTTAGAGTTGGTTTCCGTTATCCTTGCAGGTATATAGCATTATATCCCCTTTCTCAGCCTAGACACTTATTCCTCCTTCTAGGACCACTGTCCCCACCTACCCTTAGAGCCACAGAGAAAATTGTTTCTGGGCTCTTTTCTCTATTCAAAGCAACTGTTAGTTACTTTGATACACAGAGACTGGGCCTTTACTACTAGGCTGGGGAGGGAGACGGGAGACCCTACATCTCTACACCCTGTCTTCAAGCAGGGCTTCTGGGAGGTCCCTTGATTAACACCCCCTCACCCCACTTCCGTTGTTCTTCAGGTGCACTCCCACCTGAAGTACCTGGTGGACAACCATGCCAGCGTGTGGGCGTGTGCCAGCTTCCAGGAGCTGTGGCCTTCTCCAAAGAACCTGAAGCTCTTTGAAAGGTACCTCTGCACCCTGAGAACAGTGTGGCTTTCTCACACCTTTGGGCCTCCCTGCTGTGCCCGTCTGTATCTCAGGCCTGAGCTGGGAACAATTTTCCTCTTTCTTGTTGCCCCCAGGGAGTGACTGAGGGCTGTCGACCTCACCCATCGAGTCACACAACTTCCAGCACGGTCATGGGTCATCTGCACCACCAGCACAGGCCTGACTCTCATTAGCCAACAGCCGTGCTTCCAAAGGGTCCACTTGGGTGGTGACCCATCCCATGTGACTCACATGCAGGTCACCTGCATGTGGAAACTTTCCTCAGCCCTCTTCTTTTGGTCAGAACCATGTGATTTGAATCCTATTGCATTATACTCACTGGCTGATCCCACCCAGACCCTGCCGGGATTGGGACCTAGAGGAAGGGCCAGAGGGGCTGCGACCTGTGGTGTTCCAGTGGTCATGGGCAGGCTGCCTGAGACGTAGTCCACCAATCACACAATATACCCGTTTAAAGTGTACAACTTAATGGTTTCTAATATATTCACAGAGTTGTGCAATCATCAACACTAACTTTAGGACGTTCTCATGACCCCCGCATGAAGCGCCAGAACCATTAGCAGTCACTCCCTGTTTTCCCTATAATAACCCAAACCCTAGGCAACCACTCATCCGCTTTCTGTCTCTATGGATTTGCCTATTCTGGACATTTCATATGTGTGGAATCATACAACATGTGGACTTTCGTGACTGTCTTCTTTCACTTAAGCATGTTTTCAAGGCTCATCCATGTTGTAGCATGTCATAGATAATTGATATTTAGCTTCATTACCAAAATAATTTTCTGTTCAGAAAATAGGTACTGTAGTTTCAAGTGCTGTGGTGGGACATAACCTTTATGGAATAAAATAGTGCGATATTTCATTTTCTTAATGTTCTAGGGCTGCTGAAAAAGGGAATTTTGAAGCTGCTGTGAAGCTGGGCATAGCCTACCTCTACAATGAAGGCCGTAAGTCCTTGTGGGGCTGGGACCGGGGCTGGCCTCACCCCACCTGGTATTGACATTTTAGAACAAACACGAGGGACTTCCTGGCAGTCCAGTGGTTAAGACTCCATGCTTCCATTGCAGGGGGCGCTGGTTAGATCCCTGGTCTAAGAACTAAGATCCTGCGTGCCATGCAGTGTGGCCAAAAAACAAACAAAAAAACCCAAATAGAACAAGCACGAGCTCTTGCCTGTGTTAGCAGTTTAGTCGCTGTCCTTGCTATGTCTGGCTGTGTACCATCCCCCCTGGGGAGCTTGTGCCAGAGGCGTCCTGCTCGGTGACCCATTGATGAACTTTGATTTTGTAGGTTAGGGGAGTCATCTCTTTTTTTAACAAAACTTTAATTTCGATTGACGACAAGTGACTCTGAGTGGAGATTCAGAATGGGTGCTATTCAGGCAAGCCGCCCCACCCTGCCACCGGCCGCCTAGTTAACATCACGGCCCATGCGTAGACCCCACTTCTCTCCTTAGCCACAGCTCATCTGAGGAACCTGGGGCAGCGGTCAAAGTGAGCCTGATGCCTGGCGTTAGTAACACAAGGAGCCAAGGCTCCAAGTGGAGGCAAGCAGGTCAAAGCCAGCCTGGTACCTAGATTCCTTCACTCTCAAGGGACAGGTGCTTCTCCAAAGAACTTGGTGCGGCCCCCTCTCCCAATTCCTGCCTTCTGCTGAGCACACTAAGGAACGAGCCTGCAGTTCATCCCGTCCCAGCTCCCAAGATGCATACAAACTATTCCTGCTTCTAAAAGACCTGGCATCTTGCTGAGAGGTCGCCCCGGTCGCAGCTGGTTGATGGGACTGTTGGGCCTGGAGATGATGAGCAGTTCTGCTCCCATCCTTCTGTCAGATGGCTCTGCCTAGACAGAATTCACACACCCTTAGCTCACCCATCTAGTGCGTACAGTCCATTGGCTTCCATATCTTTACAGAGTTGTGCAGCCATCACCACTCATTTTGGAATATTCTCATTACCCCAAAAAGAAACCCCCTACCCGTTAACAGGGGGCTGGGCAGCAATTCCCCACAGGAGGGAGGGCATGTGATGCCACCACGGAAGGCACCTTCCTGGATCTTCAGAATCCAGGCTGCTGGGGGGAGCCGTAGGGCACTTGGTTCACAAAACACAGGAAGAAAAGGGAGGCGCCCCTGTCCTGGCTCTTCTGTCCTAAAATACCAGCAACTTCACGTTGCAGTGGCTTAAGGGTTTAGACTTTCCAAAAAAGACTATGGGGAACGTTCCCTCCCCCTCCTCCAGAGACATCCTGGGGCTATGTTCTGTCTGTCTCTGCAGTGTCTGTGTCTGATGAGGCCCGGGCAGAAGTAAATGGCTTGAAGGCCTCTCGCTTCTTCAGTCTCGCCGAGCGACTGAATGTGGGCGCCGCACCCTTCATCTGGCTCTTCATCCGCCCGCCTTGGTCAGTGTCCGGAAGCTGCTGCAAGGCCGTGGTTCATGAGAGCCTCAGGGCGGAATGCCAGCTGCAGAAAGTGAGTCCTGGCAAGGCATGCTCATGGGGCAGGCTGTGCTGGGTGGGCCGAACCCCATGGGTCCCAGGAGGTGAGAAAACCTTGAGCAGAGATGCTGTGGACCGTGTGAAGTCAGGGACCTGAGGGCAGTGGAGGCACAGAATACAGTGCAGGTGTGGGCGCATCTGCAAGTGACCAGCAGAAAAGGCCTCGGACCCAGGGTCAGGGAGTTGGGGAAGGGGCTGGGCTGCAAACGGGTTGACTGCTAGAAAGGCAGGACTGAGGCTCCGTGAAGCAGTTGGCCTGCAGGGAGCAGTCCTCTGTGCGGAGGGGCCCGGCAGGGGGCAGGAGGACCCACACAGAGAGGCAGCCCCTGGGAAGTTCTCTCCGCTGACAGTCACCCCTCCTCCTCTGCTTTCTCTAGACTCACAGAGCGTCCATACTGCACTGCCTGGGGAGGGTGCTGAGTCTCTTCGAGGTGAGTTCCCTCATCCGTCCCATGGGGCCTGTGTTGCTTGGTGTCCGGGTGAGCACGCAGGGCACAGTGGGTCTGCATTTCGTGCTGCTTGCCTTTCTGGCAGCTGTAAGCTCGAAGGACCAGGAACTGCATGAAAGGCAGCAGAAGGGGGCTTCCAGGGTTCAAAGCCAAGATGATCCCCATCTGTGAGGCTGTATGGAGCCAGGCAGAGCATCTTAGCTGGACAGGACCCCAAGCTCTGCTACTGGTGGGTCCCTCCCACTCACGCAGACCTGTCTACTTAGCGAGCTTGAAGAGCCCCTTCTGCAGTAGTCTTGGGGGAGGTGGTGGCTTATGGTGACAGGTGCTCTACCAGCAGCAGGTAGGGACACTGAGTGTGAGCAAGGAGCTGGAAGACCTTGGGAAACCCTTCCCTGTCATCTTCCGGGCAGTGCCCAGAGCCGAGTCCAGCACAGATCTCATGCAGGAGGAAGCTGGGCCTGAGGGCAGAGCTCGTGGGCCCATGCCACGTTGGTTGTCAAATCACGTATCTTCAGAGAAGTTGTTTTTACTCTAATTTAGTTAACTCATTTTATTAAAGATGAGAGCAGTATGTGTGGTTACTTAGAGGCACTTATTCTAGGATGAAGAGAAACAGAAGCAAGCCCGGGACCTGTTTGAAGAGTCTGCTAATCAGGGGTGTTTGACCAGCTCATACCTCCTCTGGGAAAGTGACAGAAGGATGGATGTGAGTGGGCCCAGGTCTGGGGAGAGGATAGATTATGTTGGCCAGAGGCACAGTCTCCAGAGTAGCCCTTGGACAAAGTTCTGCCAGTGCAGTGGGGGGTCCTTCTGGGGCCCTGGGAGCTGTTGGTCATTGGGCTGTTCTCAGCACTGCCCCGAAAACAACCACCACCATTTGGGGGATAAAGGGCTGGGAAGAAAGCACAGCTGGGGACCCTCTGGAGGTGTGGGGGGGGAACATTTAAGAACCCCATAGGTTGGTTCTGTCTCTCCAGAGACATGACCATATAAGGGCATGGTGACTCTCCTCTTGACAGATGTCAGATCCCGGCCGATGCCTCCACAGCTTCCGGAAACTCAGGGACTTTGCTGCCAAAGGCTGCTGGGAAGCGCAGGTGAGCTGGGAGCTGGCCTTTGTCCTGACACCTCCTCTCGTGGGAACCCCGGGGGCAAGAATGCTGGGTTCCCACCCAGGAGGCTGTAAGAGTGGCCCAGGGCTTGGAATTGAGTCTAAAGAAGTTCAGCTCTGAGATATAGGGGGAGGAGAGCCCAGAAGTGCTTTCCTCCTCTCTGTCCATTGCACCTAAGACACCCAGCCTCTTAACTTCTAAGTGCTGTGGACTACCTCGGCTATCAAAATGTATACAGCTCCCTAAAGTTGGCCTGTAGGGAAAGCATCTTGGCAACAGAACTTGAGGTTCCTTAGAGCAGATGGGCATGTGGATTGCTGTCCTCTTCTTGTTATCTGATCTGCTCACCAGATTGTCCAGTGTTAGAACCAGGACATCAGGGGTTTGTAGTTGTCATTCTCCAGACACTCTCCCTGTACGGCTGTAAAGAAGTCATTATTTCAAGACAAATCAAAGAAGGTCCACCTTTACCAAGCTGGTCGAAGCTCACTGTTTTTTAAAAAAATTAATTAATTCTTATTTATTGGCTGCGTTGGGTCTTTGTTGCTGCGTGCAGGCTTTCTCTAGTTGGGGAAAGTGGGGGCTACTCAAATGGTACAAATCAACCGGTTTGCAAGGCAGAAATAGACACAGATGTAGAGAACAAACATAGAGACACCAAATGGGGAAGACTGGGGTGGGGGGGCAGGTTGGGGTGGGATGAATTGGAGATTGGGCCTGCCATATATACATTACTAATAAGAAAAATATCAAATTGTACACTTTAAATATATGCAGTTTATTGTATGTCAAAAAACAAAAAGCAGGGGCTACTCTTCGTTGCAGTATGCAGGCTTCTCATTGCAGTGGCTTCTCTTGTTGCGGAGTATGGGCTCTACACATGCAGGCTTCAGTAGCTGCAGAGCATGGGCTCAGTAGTTGTGGCTTGCAGGCTCTAGAGCGCAGGCTCAGTAGTTGTGGTGCACAGGCTTAGTTGCTCCATGGCATGTGGGATCTTCCCAGACCAGGGCTTGAACCCGTGTCCTCTGCATTGGCAGGCAGATTCTTAACCACTGTGCTACCAGGGAAGCCTGAAGCTCGCTCTTGTCACCTCACCAAGTTGGGGGTTGAGAGTCATCTGCCCTTAAAAGCTAGGGAAGAAATCACAAAGAGGGATGTCCCACCAGACACATCACAGGACGTTGTGATGTTTATGTCCCAAAAGGCACTCAGCAAGTTTACAAGAAATACAACAATGAACAATGCAGTTCTAGTTCAAGCTCAGACTAATCAATAAGAACAGTAAGGCCCCATAGAAGTTTACAGGGCCTTGGTATACTCAAAAAAGAGGAAATAAATACAAGCAGTCAAAATACGGGGCAGGTTTGACCTCACTACTAGTCAAAAAGGCACACGTTTAAAGAGATTGTGGCTGATCACATTAGCAAATCATGCACACATATTCGTTGTGTTTTTGAGTGGATAGCTAGTAACTTCTGAAAATATACATTTTTAACAATAGCAGTTTTTGCCAGCAAAGATGTGATAAAATAGTGTTCCTGTGAGTGGGTGTGACAATCTGTGCAGGCCTTTCAGAAAGCGCCTGGGCACTGGTAGCTCCTGTGGGTTGACAGTGTGAGCAGAAGGTGCACAAGGCTGCACAAAGGTGACCCTCAATGTGACAAAACCAACAGAAACTCCCTCAAAGGAAAACCAGGGGAAACATGCTTACCGAAGTCTCCTATCACAAGGAACCACGTTATCGTTAAGCGGGCAAAGAAAAGATAACATGTATGTGTTCCGTGATCACAAATGCTCATGCACACTGCTACGAGTGCATAGAAAACTCTGGAAGGAAATAATAGAGATGGTTGACAGTAACCATCGAGGGCTTGGTGGGCCCCGGGTGGGTCCTGAGCAAGGTGCTCATGCCACCTCAGTTAATCCTCGTGGCATCTGCCAAAGCAGCTGCTGTCGTGCCATTCGGTGAAAAGGGAAACCAAGGTGCAATAAAGCCCCCAGTTCGCCTGTGGTTTCACACAGACCCAGCCAGGTCTTAAAGCCGGATCATTTGAGCCCCCAGCGAGCTCTAGGCCACTTTGCTATGTGGGCTTCCCCAAAGCATCAGCTTTCATTAGGGGGCAGTGTGCAGAAACAAACTTAATTTAAAAGAAAATACTGGCAGGACTTCCCTAGTGGCGCAGTGGTTAAGAATCTGCCTGCCATTGCAAGGGACACAGGTTTGAGTCCTGGTCTGGGAAGATCCCACATGCCATGGAGCAGCTAAGCCTGTGCACCACAACTACTGAGCCTGTGCTCTAGAACCCATGATCCACAACTACTGAGCCCGTGCCACAACTGCTGTGTGCCTAGAGCCCATGTTCCACAACAAGAGAAGCCACTGCAATGAGAAGCCTGTGCACCACAACGAAGAGTAGCCCCAACTTTCCACAACTAGAGAAAGCCCGTGTGCAGCAACAAAGATCCAATGTAGCCAAAAATTAAATTAATCCATTAGTTAATTAATTTTTTAAAAAAGACAGAAAAGACAGGAATTGGCTGCAGAGCTGTGCCGGGTGGGACGTTGACTGACATCCCATTATACACCTTTTGTCCCTTTTTAAATGTTCTATCATGATATGTTACTTATTTCCAAAAGAATAATTAAAATCTTGGCCCTCCTGGTTCCAGAAAGCTTAGAAGGTGTAAGTGGGGCCGTGTGTTTACAGACAGAATCCTCGAATATGGAAGCAGGAACCTCAGACCCCCTGCTCCCTGCTTATCCCGTGAGTCTTTCCATCCTCAGCTGTCTCTAGCCAAAGCCTGTGCACATGGAAACCAGCTCGGACTGGAAGCGAAAGCCTCCAATGAGATAGTCTGCCAGCTGTTCCAGGCCTCCCACGCTGTCAGTAAGCAGAGGGTCTTCTCTGTGCAGAAGGGACTCAACGACACAATGAGGTGAGGGATCCGAGCCAAAGCTTCTGGTGGGGAGGGAGGCAAAGTGACAGCCATCTCAGCGTGATGGGGTCTGTCTGTTATTTCAGCTGAGCCTCCTGTCACAGGGCCCCTGCAGCATCCGTGTGTGTGTGTGTGTGTGTGTTTTCTAAAACTAGTAATGCATAAGTTATCCAGGGCTTTGAAGAGAAGAATTTCCCACATAAATGTCTGCTCTCTCCAGTGTTCCTTTTTAAGCCTCAGAATATATTAAACCACTTTAAACATCTTTCAAAAATGATGCCAAGAAACCACCTTTTCTTTCCAGCCCATCATCATGGGCATCAGCGTGGGGGTTGGCTGGGCAGCTGCCGTGTGCCTGCAGCTTTGGAACCTCCACGACCTGCCTCTGCTGGCAGGTCCATTTCCTCTGAGGTTGGGAGATAACATACTTTTACACTCAATCACAGAACATGTTAGTAAAACGGAAAATTTTTTAAGCTTACGCCAGAGAGTTCACATACATTTTAGATTTATAATGGGCAGACAATGCCCAGTACCTGGTACGCTCTTGTCCCTGAAGAGGCTTTGTCTCTACTCACAGCAGGGGGTGCGGCGTCCTGTGCTCTCACATTAAATGTCATCAAGCTGCTCTGCTTTTCAGTCCTGTGCCCTCCGGTGCTCCCCCCCACCCCCCGCCCCTGCCTTGTGCCCTCCCAGTCTGCCCTTTTTTTTGGTGGTGGAGGGGAACTGTTGCTATGCCTTTGTGTGTTGGGGGTGGGGGGGTTAACATAAATTTAACTTTTTGATTTTCAAGAGCTAAAGTAGTTTTATTGAAATAATATCATTTCAACCCCTGAGCTAAGAATCTTTCCATTTTCCTCTGTGCTAAGCTACAATTGACCTTTTCCCTTTTTTTTCCATTGAGTTATAATTGACATGTAACATTAGTTTCAGGTTTAACCATTTTAAAGTGTACAGTTCAGTTGGTCTGTTTTTATAAGTCAGATCATTGCGCTTATCAAGGGTGTCTGCATAGGGAGCTTCCTCTTCTGCTCCCAGTAGGGGCTAGTGTGAACCTCAAACACCTGGCCTGGGCCTCCTTCCTCCCCTGCTGCACCCTCTTCATCCCACCTCCTTCCTCCCCTCCCCCACTCGGCCCCCCTCCTTCCCTCTGCCTGTGAGAGATGCTCCTGTCTGGGCTGACACCCAGAGCCAGCCCTCCTGTCTGCACAGAATCCCTCACCATCACGTTTCTTCTCTCTCTTGCTTCTGTTCTCCCCATCTCTCCATTGTTCAAAAAGGTGTTCACTGTGCTCGGGCATCCTTGCCATTGAGCCCATTGTCGTCTTGTGACATCTGCGTCCCTGGCTCGGCTTTTAGTCCCGTTGAGAAGGAACCCTGTGTCTGTTGGCTCTGCTGGCCCACGTGCTCCGTCACAGTTGCTGGGTGGCTGAGAACTCCAGCTCACGGGTTCACTGCATCCTGCTTTAGCTGAATTCCTGGCTCTTTGCTCCACTGCAGAGGGTTGTGATAAATGACCCCACGGGTGAGAGCTCCTCAGGGAGAGGACGAGTTTGCAGGACAGTAAGCTTTGAATGACTTTTCTCCTGTCCTGTGACCTGTCCCAGCTCCAAAAAGTAGACCCACTTTGCCCCCTTACAAGTGATGGTTCAGGCTCATACAGTGCCCAGGGGCCCCAGGATGGGGGAGGCATCGTACGCTTATGTGCAGCTCACCTGCCTCCTAGCAACAAAGTCAGGAGTCGTGGGGCCTCCCAGCCCCTTGGCCAGGGTGTCTCAGCCTTGGACAGATGCCTGGGTAAGCTGATCATGCCTGAAGTGACCGCTCGCCCCTTGGGACAGATCACCGGGCAAGAATGGGAGACGAGACACTCGTGAAGTCTTGGCCTAGTTTTCAGGGATGGTGCTCTTCCCACAGGTACATTCTCATCGATTGGCTGGTAGAGGTCGCAACTATGAAGGACTTCTCGAGCCTGTGCCTTCACCTGACTGTAGAGTGCGTGGACCGGTACCTGCGGAGGCGGCTGGTGCCCCGGTACAGGCTCCAGCTGCTGGGCATTGCCTGCATGGTCATCTGCACCCGGTGAGAAGCCCCCCGGGCCGGGCCTATAGATAGGACACAGCATGCTGGCCCTGCCCAGTTCACAGGCTGGCTTTTCAGTGGAACAAGCCTGCAGCACCCCACCTCCTTATGTCGGGGGTTTTCATTTTGGGGGGGTGCCCATGCCGAGTGGTCCTCCCCACACGGGGGTTTCAGGGCTGACCCTTGGTGTGTGGGCAGCTGCTCATCCCACCACTCGGCCTTAGGACCTGGAATGGCCTCACTCAGGCAGGCTTAGGCTGTAACCCTCTTCCCTGGCCCCTGAGGGCAGCACAGGGATGAGGGAGGGTCACCGTTGGCTGTCCTTGCCAGTCAGGTTCTCAACTCTGTCCAGAGACCTGCATGTCGTAGGTCTCGGTCTGCCCCCCCACCCCCTTCCAACCAGGGGCAGGATGCGTGGGCAGGATGTGTCCTCCTCAGAGAGGCAGCCTGCCCCTACGGCAGCTCGGACTTAAAATCAGACTATCTTAAGTTCTACCTAAACCTACCTTCCTAAAACTAATACCTTTCCAGCCAGTTTTGCCTTTGGACACACTGTGGATGGCAGTTCCCACCATACATTTTGCATTTTCTTATTTTCCTAAATTGGACGTTTCCTACATGGGCTGCCATCTCCCCTGGGCAGTGCTTTCCAGACCAACATCCTTATCTATAAGGCTTGCGGGGAGGAACAGGCTGACTGCACACAGTGGTGTCAACTACGGAGAAACTGATTTGTCTTTTGCATGGTAATCTAAAGGCTTGTGTCACTGGGATGGTTTATCTGTTTCATGAGGTCATGAAGGAGCACCAGGTCCTGACTTGCTCTCTGCTACCTGCCAAGACCCCTGAGGCCACCAGGTATACCTTTGCAGTGAGCTCAGTCACATGGGAAGTGTGGTTTCTAGGTGGCCGTGGAAGCAGGGTCCTGTGTCCACAGGTGGCAGGAGTGTGGGCTCAGGGTCAGTGAGCAGATGCTACACACTGTCCGGCGCCTCTCACATGTGCTCTTGGAACCCAGTGTTCCAGGTCTTGTCACCAGAGAGGGCTGAACAGACAGGTCCCCAGCCTCCCTGGATCTAAACAACATAGTTAATGTCCTTGCAGTCAGAGATTGAGGTACTGGACCATGGCTGCTGTCAGTGAGATAATTGCTTTAGAAGACTTTTAGAGGCTGAGATGTCCCTACATCCATTCTCAAAGCAGCACCTACCGCCACTGCAAGCACAGGGCTCTCATCCACCCCACTTGTGTAACATCCCCCCAGCACCTGCGGTCCCCACAACTCCTGTCCTCTCTCTTGGCCAAGCCAATAGCAAACGCAGGGGTTGCAGAGTCCTGATGACAGAGTGGCCAAGGACTCGGCCCCTGTCCACCCTTGTGTGGGGAGGTGCCCTCAGCAGGCCACTGGACCAACGTGTTCCCTGATAGTTGGCGCTGGTGGAGAGTAGAGAACAGGGTGACCACCTGCCTAAGCACAGTCCAGTTCCCACAACCAGACCCCACGCTGGGTCCAGACCTTCAAATAACTGGCTAGCGCTGGCTCACCTGCCTTCTGGGTTGAAGTTGTTTATACTCACTCCATAGAAGCTGGCACAAGGAGGGCAGACCCTCATCCCTCAGGTCATGAAGAGGATTGACCCATCATGTCATTCATGGGTGCATTTTGCAGGAACACCTGTGTGCCCAGCAGTCCTGCCACTGGTCTGTGGAGCTAACTGCCCTTCCCTCTGAGCCCCCACAACAGACTCATGTGACCTTTTCAGTGCCCTTCAGGGGCCAGGGGCAGCCGGGCCCATTCTTTGGACCCCCCGACCCCCTGCCCCATCACTGAAGCCTAAAGTGATTGCCTCACTGAGGGGAGTGGGCTCAGCACTCAGACCCCTTGTTAACACTCCAGGTTCATCAGCAAAGAGATCCTGACCATCCGAGAGGCTGTGTGGCTCACAGACAATACATACAAATATGAGGACCTGGTGAGGATGATGGGAGAGATCATCTCTGCCCTGGAAGGGAAGATTCGAGTAAGTGGCCACTTGCTTTTTCCTTTCGAATCAAAGTTGAGGTCACATGAGGGCATGGGAGGAGCAGAGGGCACCTGTGTGGCTTTGAGATTCCCTGCTCTGGGAAGCCTTCCTGGGCCCAGAGGGCGTGAGGCCAGAGCTGTTCAATGTGCACAGCAGTCAGGCCAGACGCTGTGCTGGCCACACCGAGGGTGGTGTGTCTAAGGTCCAGGCTCCCCACCCAATGGGTGGAGGGGCCCTCTGCAGACTGAGACCCCACGTCCACCTCCCTGTTCCCTCTAGGTCCCCACTGTGGTAGATTACAAGGATGTCCTGCTGACGCTGGTCCCCATGGTGCCAAGAACTCAGCACCTGTGCAGTTTCCTCTGCGAGCTCTCTCTACTGCACACCAGCCTGGCCGCCTACGCCCCGGCCCACTTGGCTGCAGCCGCCCTGCTCCTGGCGAGGCTGACGCACGGGCAGAGTAAGGAGCCGGTCCTCCCCGCCAGCCACTCAGAGCACCAGGTCCAGGGATCCCTGGAGTCAGGAGCTGGTGCTCAGATCCAAGGGGGTTGGAGGGAGCAAAAGAAGTGTGTTCACCTCTCCTGGAGAAGGAAACACCAGAATGCACTATAAAAGCCATTGTTTGGGGGTGAGATTAGAGACAGTTCTAGCTTTGTTTCCCATGCTGTTGACAGTGAGCACGTATGTGCTGTGCACGGGGCCTTTTCAACCCTGAGCCCTAGGAAACTCCATCCCAGAACCATCAGGGCAGTGGTGTACGAGTGGCAAAGGAACCGCCCCATTATTCCTGCTTTCCTCCCCAGCACAGCCCTGGACCACTCGGTTATGGGACCTCACTGGGTTCTCCTGTGAAGACCTCATCCCCTGTGTCTTAAGCCTTCATCAAAAGTGGTAAGTGTGTGTCCTCAATACCGCTCTCACGGGAGGGCTGTCAAGTCACTCAGACCTTCCCCACGTGAGCTGCGTGTCTCAGGGTTGACATTTAGGAATTCCAGGGCCATGTTGCTTATTTCACACATTTTTACATTTGATGTGTGAGCAACAGCTCCTCCCGGCCCAAACCTAATTCCACGGGCAGTGGAACATAAGAAAAAATGAGACCGTCTCCCGAACTGATGGTAATTCAGTGTAGGACAGGTTGGCATCCAGCTCTGGAGCTGGCAGGCTGCAGCCCCGGCCACATGCCTGCCGAGTTTCCCTCAGTCCTTGGCCCTTTTCGTCGACTGTCTCAGCTTGGCTGGCAGAGTCGCTCCCCCCACTCCTGGGTCCCACCCACACTCCACACCATGTGGTGTGTATCTGCTAAAGCCCCCAGGGACCTCCTTTCTCAGCCAGGCCACGCTGCCTCAGTGTCCCCGTCCCCTTCACAAGGGTCCAGGTAATTCTGGCTTTCTGCCTGTCCCCAGACGCTTCCTGGGAGACTTAACCACTTCCAAGATACAGAACACATCTAAACGCCAACCTCTGACCCGAGCCACAGACCCCCCCGGCCAGCTTGTCCACGCTGGGCCATTCTTCCTCGTAGATTTCATTTAGTGCTTGGTGGACAAGGCCCCAGTTATCCTATCAGAGACCTCAGGCCAGCCCATTTCTGCTTCTCTGTCCCTGCATCCCAGCAGTTCTCAGGGCCAGTGCACTTTCTTCACACATCTTGGGACCTGGTCCCCTCGGCCACTGCTGCCCACAGTCACTGCCCCAGCCGCCTCCCGGATTTCCACAGGGCAGCCTCTGAGCACAGCACTTCTGCTTACACCTTGGGAGTGAAATCAAAACGTGGGTACAGGCCAAAGATTCCTCTGACCGGCCCAAGGGGCCTTGTCTGCTGCTTCTCCCCCTCCCCGCTGACATGGGGAGCCTGTCAGCACTTCCTGGGGCCGTGTGTGAACCCTGTTCCTCTTGCAGGACCCAGACCCCGTCACTGGTGGACAGGAGCAAGGGTGACAGCAGCAGGTCAGCATGCATCTGACCCTGAGGTTGCTGAGACCAGTGCGGAGTCGGAGCCTGACCCGGCTGCCGAAAGCTGCTGCTCGGCTGCCTCCCTGCTTCTGCCCCAGTTTTTTTTTTTTTTCCCAACCCAGATAAACTGGAAACATATTTATTTACAAATGAAATTTTTTTTTAAAGTGTACAATTCAACAGGCTCTTGGTACACTCAGAGCTGTGCGACTGTCACCACAATTAATTCTAGAACATCTTCACCCTCAAAAGAAATCCACCCTCCCTATTACCTTCATCTCTCTGCCTCCCCACCAGACCCCAGCAAACACTAATTTCCATTTCTTGGCTCTGGATGAGGCCTTACATGACCTGCCTCTCACCTACACAATG
This sequence comes from Hippopotamus amphibius kiboko, assembly GCF_030028045.1. Taxonomy (NCBI): domain Eukaryota; kingdom Metazoa; phylum Chordata; class Mammalia; order Artiodactyla; family Hippopotamidae; genus Hippopotamus; species Hippopotamus amphibius. Next base: position 122,976,539 of record NC_080194.1, read on the forward strand.
TTTCCACTGTATGAAGAGCCCACTGGTTGGAGGGACCACATCTTGTTTATTCATTAGTGCATTGATGGACATTTGGGGGTTTTCTACCTTCCAGCTATTGTGAATAGTGCCCCTGTGAACATTTGTGTCCAAGTTTCCACGTGAACCCCCATTCCCCTTTTTCTTGGGGATGCATCTGAGGGTCATAGGTGACTCTAGGTTTCACCGAGGAACCGCCAGACTGCGCACAGTGGTGCTGGGCTTCACTCCCATCACTGGGCTGGTTTTGAAAATGTCCTCTCTCACTTCAGTGAGTGGAGGCTGAGGATGGGAGCCTTTGGGGTGGGGGTACCAGCGCCACCTGCCCCCTGCTGCCCCTCATGTGTCCCTCTGTCAGCAGCTTCCACGATGATGCCCCCAAGGACTACAGGCAGGTCTCTCTCACTGCCGTGAAGCAGCGATTCGAGGACAAGCGCTACGAAGAGATCAGCCAGGAAGAGGTGCAGATGGGCGCTGGGGAGGGGGCTCCGCCTGCCCTGGGGGCCTCGCCCTCTCTCTGACCCCAGCTTCCCCTCAGGTGCTGAGCTACGGCCAGCTGTGTGCAGCCCTAGGGGTGAAACAAGAGAGCCTGGAACCCGCTTCTTTCCTCAGCGCAGGGGACATTCACACCTTCCTTAGCTCTCCCTCTGGAAGGAGAACCAAGAGGTGAGTGAGCCCTGTGGGCAGAGCCACTGGGGCCCCTGAGGTGCAGCAGGGAGAGCAGGTCCCCAGAAAACTGAAGCTGCAGCTGATGACCTCCACGGCCTGCAGTCCTGTCTCCTTTCCCCAGCGTGGCGCTTTGGTCCTGCCTGGCTCCCTGCAAGGGACGGTGGTCTTGAGCACAGGTTGGGCGCACTTGGGCTCTGGCCCTGCCTCATGCCCAGCATGAGCCACCGGGGGCCACTGTGCTCCACCATGTTGTGTCACCCCCAGCACTCCAGCTGCACCCTGACTGATGGGTGTATGTGTACCCCACTTACCCGTCTCTTCCATCTCAACGTCCCAGCTGTAATGGCAGGAATAACCTCCCCTCCCCACCTCACCCACCTGAAGAACTCCTATCCACCCTACAAACTCCAGAGGAGCAGGAACCTCGCCATGCTGCTGGCCCTGCCTCTGCGAATCTGCCCTGAGCTTCTGAGGGCAGTTCCTGGGTGGCTGTACTGTCCCTGCTCACGGCACACAGGGGCAGAGTGGGCAGGTGCCAAGAACCAGTCTGGGCCTCCCAACGCTGCCACCCGTGACCAGGATCCCACTCTCCCACCTCACAGGAAACGGGAGAACAGCCTCCAGGAGGATAGGGGCAGCTTCGTCACCACGCCCACTGCAGAGCTGTCCAGTCAGGAGGACACGCTGCTGGGCAGCTTCCTGGACTGGAGCCTGGACTACTGCTCTGGCTATGAGGGTGACCAGGAGAGCGAGGGCGAGAAGGAGGGCGATGGTGAGTGCTGGGGCACAGTGGGCAAGGGCGCCCCTGGACACAGGTAGACGTGAGAGAACACAGCCCCTGCAACACCAGTCCACAGGGAGGATGGGATGTGGGCCCAACCTGCGCCCAACTCCAGCTGGACCTGTGCTGATGCAAGGACCTCATCAGGAAAGGGACAGAGGGATAGATCTTTCTAGAAGGTTGTGTGAGATGTGCCCCCCCGCTGCCCTGTGGGGCTCTGTGCCTCAGGCAGGCATCCCTGCAGGGCAGGCTGCAGGATGCTCTGTCTCCACGTCTTGTCAGCCATCTGAATAGGAAGCCCAGTTCAAGACAGCTTCTGTTGATTTTCCAATTGCTTATTTTTGTGTCCGTTTAGGGGATTAAGTAAAGTATTAGTTTGTTTGTTGTCACTTCCTACTGTCCCCCAAGTCACCTTGGGTATTACCCCAAGACTGAAAGGAGACACTTCACCCTCAATTTCTTACAAAAAGGAAAGGGGACTGTCCAGCAAGGTTGAGGATGTATGGCTAAGAGCTGGACCCTGGACTCCCCAGGTCCCGACCGAGCACGGGGTCACCCTGATGCCTGGACTATGGCCTGACCTCTCCTCCATCTCCCACAGTGACGGCTCCCAGCGGTGTCCTCGATGTCACCATGGTCTACCTGAACCCAGAACAGCACTGCTGCCAGGAATCGAGCGATGAGGAAGCCTACACAGAAGAGGAGGAAGAGGAGAAGGAGGAGGAGGGGGGCTGGGACACACAGGCATTGGCCCCCGGCAGCCAGAGGCCTCAGACCGCAGGGCTCAAGCCCACTCTGTGCAGCAGGAGGGGGCCTGGCAAGGACATCACAACCTCAGGGTACTCCTCTGTCAGCAGTGTGAGTCCTACAAACTCTGCAGACGGCTTGGGGGCCCCTCCCCGATCTACCTCAGTGCTGTCCCTGGGCAGTGACTTGAACACACAGCCTTGCCACCATCACTCCAGGAAGTCTTGTTTACAGTGTCGCCCCCCAAGCCCCCCAGAGAGTTGTGCTCCCCAACAACAGGTGAAGAGGAAAAACCTGTCCGCCCACAGTGAGGAGGAGGAGGACGTGAACTTGGGCTTTCTGAAGCTGTGAGTGTGTCAGAGTGTCTGCTGCAGTGAATGTTTGCTGAGGGAGGGCTGTGTTGTGCTAGCGAGGGGAGGGGTGCTGGAGACAGACCGCTGTAGACCCCTGGTGGCGGTCACACAGGAGACAGAGAGGAGAACTCGGGGCAGTAAGTTTCTTTGTCCAGGGCAGCCCATTGCAAGCCATCAGGATGTCTAAATCACAGCAAACAAAAACCCAGATCCTTCTCTTTGGAAAGTCTAGCCTCGAAGCCATCATGCCATACCGTGTGAAGCCTATTTCTCTGTGCCTCCTCTGTCTGTGCTGCTTTCTCTGGGAAACTTAAGCTCACGTCCTGAACTTCCCAGGCCCACCAAGCCCGGGGCACCCCAGGAGCCAAGAGCTTTCACAGCTGAGAACGTGTAATCCTGGCACAGCTCACCCCTCCCCGATCTGTCTGGTTTGGGGTCCCAGGGGGAGCTATCAGCTCTGAGCACACCACCGTCCCTGTGCCCACACTGGCCTGCCCTGCCCCAGGCATCCGTACTTTCCTCACTGGGTGGTGGTCCTGAGGTGTGGGAACTCTGCCCCGTGCATCGTCATAGGCTGTGTATGAATGCCGGGCATGAGGGCCCTGACTTTTCTGCAGGCCAGGGCCTTGATGTCTTGGTCGTGGGCTCTCTCCCTCCCATATTCTCAGCTTATTTTAGAAATCTGTCCCTTCTCCTGTGATGGTTTGTCTGTGTCCCCAACAGATGGTGTCTGCATGTTTATCTCTCTGCACTGAATTTCTGGGCCATTTCTTTCCCTGTCTTTACTGCCATCCTTCATCCCTCTAAGATCAAAACAAAAGAAAAATTAAAAATAGAAGGTATTAAAGAAAACAGAAGGTATTAAATTTTTAAAAATTCTCAACATTATTTAGGCTCAACTAAAAAAAAGAAAATTTGATTCAAACCCCTCAGTGCTATCCTAACACTGTATGCAAAACCAATTTTCCCAGAGAGGTTAGCCAGAAAAAAATTAAATGTCATTTGTAACATCTGAGGTGACCAAGATACAAGATACAGAAGAGCAAGACTCAGAGGACCTGTTTGCTGGGTGAAGGTGCATCTACTGTGGGCTCCTGATAATGACCACAGAGACGCGGGGTCTGACCAAGACCGACCCTGACCTCTCCCCTGCTGGGGTGACCACTGACACATTCATCCTGCTAACAGCTTTTGTTTCCTCTCAAAATATCAGAAAGAACCACTTAGCCAGGAGTGTCCCCCAAATGCTCTTGAACCAAAACTACAGAGACAGGGAGATGGTGACTCCATGAGGCTTTTCTAGGTGCTTGATTTCCCACGGGAGCTCTTTTTGCTACTGTAGAATTCTGACCACCCCAGGTCAGGCATGGCTGAGTAAGGGAACCCCAGCCTTGGGACTGCAGACCTCCCTGTTGACTGTGTGCCCCTAGGCATGTGCGAGCCTCAGTCTTCTCATCTGTAAGATGGGGCAATAATACCTACCTCACAGGGGTGTTGTGAGGATTAAATGTGATGAGGATAGTAGCAGCTGAGTGATGTGCATGTCTGAACTGCCTTGTCCCCTGGTCCATGGCACCTTATCAAAATCCAAAAGTTCTCTGCCTTCTTCCACTCCAGTGGGGACCTAGTACTACCTGACCGTGGGGTGGGGTCTCCCTGTGTCTTCTAAGCACTGACTGAAGCCTTCTCCCTTCTCCTCTTACCTCACAGAGAATCTCATTTTAGGCAAGAATGCCATCAGCCTCCCCGCAATAGGCAAGAGAACAGGCCACTTTCAACGGAGGGGCCCACCCTAAGGCCTGTCCCAGGGCCGCCTGGGTCCCGACCCCCTTCCCCTCCTCTGCCTGGCACCATTAACTCCCCTTCTTCGTGTCTCTGTCCTTTGCTGCGGCACCTTCCTATTAGCAACAGTGAAGTGGACACATCTCCATCTTTAAACAACCCCTCCCAGATCTGCTCTCCCCTGAGATTTCTGGGCCCCGTGGGGTTGGCATTCATCCTTTCTCTTGTTACCTCCAATTACAGTGGACCTTGCTGCCTGCACCACTTCTCCCAGCCAGCATCTGTCCCTATAGTCCCCGCTCCCCAGGTGTCTCCTGAGCCTCTGAAGGCCCCATTCCCCATCCCGTGGACACCCCCTCCTGGGATAGCCTCCTGTGGTTTCTGCGACACGAGGCTCTGCTGTCCCCCCACCTCTCTGGGCTCCAGCTCCTCTTCACCTATCCCCGTCCATGCACACCTGCCCCACCTTGGACCAGCTTGCCCGACCATTGCTCTGTGTGCCACATCCTTGGCTCCTGGGCTTCATCCCCCTCGGCCCAGGTGCCCACTGATGCCTCCCCTGGATGGCATCACCTCACCAACATGTGCAAAAGTGGACAGTCTTTCCTCCCAACACACGTCATCCTCACCTCTAGCGACTGCAGTAAATACCCACTGGGCCCCTCCACGTGCCTTGCCCTGTGCTAGGTGGCCCGGGTCAGCAAGGCAGCAGCGCCCTGCTTTACAGCGCCTTCAACACAGAGACGAAGCCAACCGTTAAGCGATCACAGGTGCCACCATCTACTCAGTTATCCAAACCAGAAGCCTGCGTGTCACCCGAGGTCCTCACCCGCGTTCCCTCCGTAGCTCCCAGGCCGGGCTGAGAGCGGGAGTCAACGCTTGGACCGCCGCGGGAGGTACAGGGCTTGAGACCGGACAGTCCTCGGGAAGGGCGGGCGCTGAGCTCTGGGCTCGGGATTGGCCATCCCGGCCGGAAGGAGCGGTCTCCTAGCCCGGAAGAGGGCGGCCGGAATTTCCGGCGGCGGCAGCAAGCGAAGAGTTGCTGCCAGCTTCATGTTGCCCGCCGGCAGCGTGCGCCGGTGGGTCCTGCGCCGCTGGAGGGGGCGGGAGTGGAAGGCGGCGCTGCCCGAGGCTGGCTGGGGTGCTGAGCCTCCGGTGCGTCCCTCCCAGGCTGGCGGCCGAGCTGTGGGACGCCCTGGATTCCTGCGCTGAGCAACAGCGGCAGCTGGAGCGGAGCCTGCGAGTCTCCCGGCGGCTGCTGCGTGCCTGGTACGCGGACCCCGGGACCACCCGGCCAGGCCTTCCTCGGGCCGTCAGAACCCCGCTTAGAGCGCCCAGGCAGAGAGGCCGGGCCGATCGCTCATTTCCGAGTTGGCGGGTTGTTAGTGCTCCCGCTTTGCCCGCAGGCTCTGAGGCTGGCGGGCTGCTCCTAGGCCAAGCGGCCTGGCGTGGGCATGTTGGGCCCGGGCCGTGCCTCCTGGCCGTGCCACGGCTGCCCTATGTCTTCGCAGGGAACCAGCCGAGACCCCGGCTTCGGAACCAACCCCAGGACCAGGAGCTAATGAAGAGGCCCCTTCTGCAGGTAAATCTCAGCCACCCACCTTCTCCAGGCGCCGCCCCTGGCCTGTCTTCTGGCATGCAGTGGTGAGGGACCTCTACATGACTCTTGGTTTTCTCAGCATGCACACCCAGCCCCCAAGACCTCAAGGAGCTGGAGCTTCTGACCCAGGCACTGGAGAAGGCTGTACGGGTGCGAAAAGGCATCTCAAAGGCTGGCGAAGGAGACAAGGCCCCCATCCTGAAGCCTGGGTCCATTGCTACTTCCCCTGCCACCAGAGCTTCTGCCCGACTCAGCACCTCACGTGGGGCTGGCAGCCATGCAGCTGAGACAAAGCCCCCCAGGGGCATGCGCTATACCAGGGTGCCTGCAAAGGATCTCCCCCAGCGCAGGCTTCTGTCAGTGGGGGATGGGGCCTGTATGGGGAAAGGGGCCACCAAGCCTGAACCAGGCCTCAGGGACCAACAAATAGTCCCATCGGCTGCTTCTCGGGCCCCAGAAGCTTTTACACTCAAGGATAAGGGGTAAGTTTCCCAGACCCTCACTGGAGGAGCTGTCCTGGGCAGCAGCAGGAGTCGAGGTTTGGGGTGACAGGGAGGGCAGGGCATTGAGCTGGATGTAGGCCAGGGGAGCCCCAGGGTGCCACCGCATGAGGCCCAAGCCCAGAAGCTGGCAGAGTGGAAAAGTTGGCTGTGAAGGTGCCACGTTTGATGTGCTGGGGCCTGTCCTGCTCTCCTCCCTGGCTGTCCTGTGCCCTGTCCACTTATCCACCCAGCCCCAGTCTCCACATGAGCTTTAGAAGGCCCGGGCTCTTCTTTCTTTTCTGCTTGCCAGGCAGAACCTGCACTGGGCTGGCTCCCACAGTCACTCTGGAAGCCCTGTCTCAGGGTCGGGTAAACCTCATCCTTCACTGGGCTCCGAGTAGGGAGTGGGGCCTGCAGCCCCCAGAGTGAGACAAAGCTGTTCAGAGCACTGGCTTTCCTGACAGGATCCTGCTGCAGCTGCCCGAGGTATTCAGGAAAGCAGCTTCCCGAAATTCCTGGTGAGAATTCCTGGTGAGGTGGAGTCTCGTGGCCAGGGTCGGGGGGAACGGGGGTGTGGAGAGCACAGGGGCCAAGCCTTCCCACTGGTCTTTTCCTGGGGTCCCTCTGCTTTCTTTGCTGGGTGGTGACACTCTCCACATTAGGAGAGTCAGCCTTCGATAACCCGATAGGATGCCTACAGTCACCTTACACCCAGTGGCCTCTGAGGCCCCAAGCTCAGCCTCCCTCAAGCTTTGAGACCTTGAGCAGGCACTTAGTGTCTCCAGGTCCCCAGTTGTCTTCCTTGTGGAGGTGATTATACTACTACCAGCTTCAAGAGGTGTTGTAGGGGTTAAAGGAGGTGGTGTCTTTCAGGTGTTTGTGTTGTGCCTAGTACAGAGCCCACACCCAGAGCTCTTACCAGACATCCTGGTCACCAGTCACTGCCAGCTCCTCTCCCTTTTTCCCTTGAATTCTCTCCTAGTATTTCCCAGAGTGGGTCAGCTCTGTCCCCTTTTCATGGACAATGTCCCCTCAGTTCCCTGGGGCCCCCAAAGACCCCTCCTGACATTCAGCAGAACCAGACACCCCAGGCTAGGGCCCCTACCCTGGCCCTTGCCTACCTCTCGTGGCCCAGCCCAGTTGGCTAGAATCACCACGTTGCTCTCTGGTTTGCGGGCTGCCCCTGTGTGCATCCCAGCCTGTGGGCCCAGCTCAGCTCTACACAGACCAGTGATTCTGTGGATGCTGCTACCACCGCCAAAACCCAGTTCCTCCAGAAAATGCAGACAACCGTATCCTTGAGGGGCTTGGGGGGCTGGAGGACAGAGGTTCTGGCTCTAAACCTGGTGAGTTTGAGGAGGAGCAACTCCAGGGAGAGCCACTGCAGGACCCAGCCCTTGGGGAAAGCGGAGGGGCCTGGCTACAGGGGAATTTCCCTGACCTGCATGCAGTCAGGCTGGCCCGGCTCCAGGCTCAGCGTCGCCGAGGTGGAGGTGGAGGTGGGGCGCCTGCAGAAGGCCTGCTCGCTGCTAAGACTTCGAATGGGGGAAGAGCTCACGGCAGGTTAGTGGGCCCCAAGTCGGGTCTCTGGTCGGGGTAGGGAAGGCTTCAGGACCGGCATGGACCTGGCCTGCTCCCCCTGGCTCTCGTGTAGACCCCAAGGACTGGATGCAGGAGTACCGCTGCCTGCTTACCCTGGAGGGCCTGCAGGCCATCGTGGGGCAGTATCTCCACAGGCTGCAGGATCTGCGCACAGGTGAGGCCCACTCTACCCGCACCTGTGCTGAAGTCTGGTCGGGGTCAAAGTCCTCTAGCCACAGGGCTGTGTTGGGACTTTAACAGCAGCCCCGAGCAGAGGCAGGCAGGCCCTTCCCCATGTCACCCCACTGCAGCCTGAGTTCTCTGCAGCTGTGCTGTGGAGCTGGTTAGCACGGCACCCCCCACTCCAGTCCCTGTCCTGACACACAGACCCACCTCTCTGAGTAGCTTGTTCATTTATCCAGTTATTGAAAAAGTGCCTTGAAAATCAGAGAGGTACTGGCAGATGCCTGGTATTGTAAGAGATAGTTCTTTATGGATAGTAAGGCTTCATCCAGGAGGCAAGGGGAGACTTTGCACCCCTTAACAGGGCGTGGGGAGGAGGTGCCTGGCTGCTGCCCTGTGAGGCCATATCCCCTGTCCTCGCAGCAGTGGTGGAACAGCAGCTGGGGCCATGGCCTGAGGGGAGACTCCCCAGGGCCTCCTCGCCCTGTGCAGGAGGAGCAGACCCCATTTGGAGCCCCCAGTTGCTTCTCTACTCCAGTACCCAGGAGCTGAAAACCCTGGCAGCCCTCAGGCTGCGGGTGGCCATGCTGCACCAGCAGATCCACCTGGAAAAGGTACTTCCAGAGTGGGGAGTGGGTGACTGAGTGTCGGGGAGCTGTGGGGAGGACCCCAGGTCTGGAGCCTCACGAGGGCTTGGCCTCAAGAGCCTATCTGTGCTTCTCCCACCAGGACCCACCAGGAAATGACAGGAGCCTCTGGGCCTGTGCCCATGGGAGGGTGCTGGAGGTTTGGGAGGAGGGGAGGGCTAGAGTGTGGTGCCTCAAAGTCTACCCTGGTTTGGGCCTGCCTGTGGGGGCCTTGGGCCAGCTGAGACAGGGCCTCCCCTGAGACCTTGGCCCTGCACCACCCCCCAGGTCCTGATGGGCGAACTCCTCCCCCTGGTGAGCAAGCAGGAGCCGCTGGGGCCACCCTGGCTAGCACTGTGCCGGGCTGTGTACAGCCTGCTCTGCGAGGGAGGTCAGCGCTTCCTCACCATCCTTCGGGAAGAAGAGCCTGCTAACTGAGCCCTTCCCGCAGCCAGGCGGCCAGGCCCACCCCTAGTCCCCCAGAACCCTGTGGCAAAGGCAGGCTGGCTCTGCGCCCCCAGCCTGAATGTCGGCAAGAGACCCCCCTTCCCTAGGCAGAATTAAATGAACGGGTATTGAGGGGATTTTTGTTGGTGTGGTGAGCCAGGGGGCCCAGAGATGCCTGTACCCCCTTGGGAAACCAGGTTTCCAAGGGGCGGGACTGCCCCTTGGCTCTTCCTCGGGAACTTAGGGCCTTTCTCACAGCTGCTAAACCTGCTGGTCAGGGCTCAGCTTGGCTTGGCTTGGCCGTCCAGAAGCTCAGGAGACCAGAGGCTGGTGGCAGCTTTTCTTAGCTACCTCTGTTATCTTTTGCTTTACACTTAAAAGCCACTTGTGTGACATTAAAACTACTTTGGAAAGTATATATATTTAGTCATACCTAGCTGGGACTTGCTGCATGTTTGTTTTCTTCTTTGTGTCTTTCATTTACCAAGAATATATCAAATATATTTGCCAAGAACAGGCATATCCCTTTTGTACTGAAGAGAGAGGGCAAAGCCACTCCAGGTGGGCTGCCCTGGGGGTTCACCTCATGCACTGGCCCTAGCGCACCTGAAACCTAGATTTGTACTGGGCTTGTCCAAAGACAGAGAAGCCAAAAGCCAGTATCACGGTGGGTGACCACTATCTGCCCACAGCCATCTCTCCTGGCACCCATGCCCACCACCTGTTCCTGTGCCGTTGATGTGGGCCCCCCAGTGAGTCCACGCCTCCCCTGCTCCACTATCACCTCTGAGGCTCCCACCTCCCCTGCTGAAGAAACCATAGTTTCCTGGAAGACAAGAAAGTGTAGAGGTCCAGTTCACAGCCTCTGGGTTTATACCTCACACATCTTGGGTTTACATCTTGACTTGTTTGCTGCTGTGGGACTTCCAGCAAGATTCTTGAGCCTCAGTTCCCAGTGTTGTCCCCACTGTCATACTGGGGTAGTGGTTATTACCAGTGGGGTGAAGATAAGTGAGATGATGTTAGATGCTTCACAGCTCTGGACCCTGGTGAGGGCTGCAAGACAGTGGTGTCCCTTTCATGAGCCTTTAGTGAGCATCTATGTGGTCCAAGCACACCTCTCGGAGCTGGGGAGTGGCCTTTTATGTGGACAATAATGTGGGAGACCGAATAACGCCCACTTCTGCTCCAAGAAGCCCAGGCCCCGGAGGGAGGTAACTCCTGGAGAAGGCCAGGTCGGCAAGCCTGATGAAGTGTTGCAGGTAATGGGGGATGAATTGGGTGACGTTGAAGCACCCTGCACCCTGCAGGAGGTCCTGCTTATAAAGGGCCCCACAGTCCAACAGGCCAGAAACCTTGGACATGGAGTCCCAGGCCTTTGGGGCTGCTGGGGACCAGATGACAGACCAAAGTAGGAAATGAAAAATCAGGGCCCTCACTGCACTGAGGGGTCTCCAGGGTGGGAAATGCAGGAAAGGGGGAGCAGGGGTGGGGCCTGGGGTACAGCCACCTTCTGGCCACTCTGCTGCTGCCTCCAGAGCTGGATCTGAAGGAACCCTAATCTCCAGGGCAAATCCCACCACCACCCTGTTACTGGCCACCCCAGAATCCGTTTCCATAGCAGGTGTCCACCGCAATTATTTACCCACTGGTTCACTTGGTTTATTGTGCACCTTGCCTACTGGCATCTCTAGCTAAGCCCAAAGGTCGCTGAGCTGATGACCCACCTCTCCAGGGCCAGTCCTGGGCACTGGTGGTGTCCTGCGGACTGTTGTGGACACCGGCCCTTCAGATAACATGAGGGGAGAGGCCTGGGTGGGTCCCAACACAAGGCACCCAAAGCAGGGAAGGGAGACCCCCCCCCCCCACTCCGGGTTAGCGCCCACGCACCCTGATTCCACACCACGCCAGGAGGCGGCGGCGAAGAACTGTCACGGGTGGCGTCACCGCATCGCCGGCCAATCCGCTCCGATGTGGCGGGCAAGCGGGGCTGCAGGGGGCGCCCACACCCACCCGGAGATCAGCCCCCGTGTCGGCGGCATGAGTGCGGCCGAGCCCCTGCCCCCGGCGCCTGCAGAGGCCCCCGAGCGCCCCGGGGCCCTACGCGCGCTGCTCTTGGCCACCGGCGGCGCGGGGGGCTCGTGGCCGCGCTGCGTCCTGCCGTTCGGCGCCGTGGCTCTGCTTGCCGGCGCTGCCGCCACGGCCATCACCTTCTCGCTGCGCGGACCCCGCCTGGACCTGGCCCAGGGCTCGGCGCTCGCCGCGCTCGGTACTGGCCTCGGACTCCTGGCCGCCGCCTTCCTGTGCTGGCGCGCTCGGCGACGGCGGCGGCAGAGGGCCGGGTGCGGGGGACGGCGGGAGCTGGGGACGCCCTGAGCCCGCCCGCCAAGCCCGCTCCTCTGCGAGGTCACGGCGAGCCGGCGCCTCCTCCCTCCGGACCTCGCAGTGCCGCGCGCGCGTCGCTGAAGCCTCCTCCCCAGACGCCATCCCAAACCGTTCTGTGCTGAACCCTCAGGAGGCCCGAGCTTTGGGGGCTTCGAGCCATTTCCCTCCCCTCCCCCGACTCGGCTCTCCCCCTCTCGCACCCGCCAACGCCCAATGTTGCTTTTAAGCGTTTCGCTTGGCGCTCAGAGCAGGCCTGGCTGAGCGCAGGGCTGGCGGCAGTCTGCGCGGCACGGGGCCCCCGCCGGGTGTGCTGGATGCAGGGCGGCGGCGGGCCGGGTACTTAGCGTGGCTACCCTCCTCGGGGCGAGGCACAGTGTGCTCGGTCCCCCTCCCCTAACTGTCTTTCTTCCCCACTGGTTTGGAAGCCCCTTGAGGCAAAATAGGCGCTCAATAAATGTGCTGTATATGAACAAGTGGTGGCTTGCAAGCGTCTGGTGGGGACAGTAAGTCCTGGGCTAAGTCCAGGGTATTTGTTCAGTTGGCCTTTTAAGGGGAAGACCCCAGGCCCCTGAGGCCTGTCAGTACCCCCTTAGTCCCTTTTCCCCCAGGTAGGCTCCTGGAGCCCCAAAGCTAGTGGCTGTCACTCTGAGTGGGGGCAGGGGTGGGGAGAATGCAGAAACCTGAGGAGTTGCACGTGGGGAACTGGAGGCCAAGCCTCTTCTAAGGTGCCAGGAGGGGGCATGGCCAGCAGAGAGGTGCAAAGTGTGAGAGGCCCTAGTCAGGGACTGGGGACAGATGGTTGAGTCCACAAGGAGCACTGATCCTGGGGGGGGGGGGGGGTTCGGTGAGGGGGTGACTGTGGGGAAGGCCCTCCTTAACTGCCATCATACTATCTGCCAGGGCTGCTCCCGGGGCCAGAAGAGAACACAAACCTAGGGTTACTCCAGGGAAGAGCCTGGGCTGCCCACAGCCTCCTCCCTGGGGAGCTCGTGGGGCAATGACCCTCCGGGCCAGGTCCCTGCCTGCTGACCCTGATGAACACTCTCTGCAGACTGAGCCGTGGGGGCCTTCACCCATACCAGAGGTCACCAAATGTTCTGCAGACCCTACCCACAACTCACAAGGAGGCTGTTATGCACACAAAGCCTGGGGAGGGGGAGCTGCTCCCCACTTTCCTCCTTTCCAGCAGGATTCCTCGTCTCAAGCCCCGGGAACCACTGGCTTGGGCCTGGGCATTTCTCCCCACTGTGGCCACCTCCTTACTTCTAACAGTCCCAGAAGTTTCTATCACACCCCCCACTCTCCCACCAGGGCTCCCCCTATCCCAGGCAGGTTTGAGGCTGATGATCAGAACCTTGAAGAGAATGGTTGGGAAGGTGCTCTTTCTGAACTTGCCCCATCCTAGAGAAGAACCATGCGCCTTGCCAGCTCCCTCATTTGTGCATGGCTGTTTGTTATAAGGGGCATATTCTCTTTATTGGGAAGTTGAGGGATGGGCCCCAGTAGCACCTGTTTTGTGGGATGAGCGGCACCCTCAGCCTTCCTGATGCTGCCAGAGGTGACGGGAGAGGCCAGCAGCCCCTCTGGCCCTCCTGGCTCAGTCCTTCCAGTCTCCTACTTTCTGTCCACCCCTCACCCCTGTGTTGCTCCTTCTCCAAGGTCAAGCCCTGGTTGTCCTCCTCTTCTCCTTCAGTATCCCCTGGGACGTGTCTATGTCCTCCTGCCCCCCTCTCCTAAACAGCACAAGAATTCTGCTTCTCTCCATCCTCTTATCTGTCCTCGCAGTGTCTCTGACCCAGCTGAGGGTGGCAGCCCTGCCTACACAGACACACCCATGTGGCGTCCTCCACTGACAGCTAGGCCTGGTCTGGGGTCAGCCTCCCACCTGGAACTTCAGGCCTTAGAGCTGCTCCCAGGTGAGATGTATTGTCATGTTCCCTGCCCCCCTATGCATGGGGCTGACACTTCATGGGATGCTTTGCCCTGGCCATCAAGGAGGGACTCCGGTCTGTTGAGCTCCCTGGCTACATCAAATACTTATATGGCTCATGAAATCCCAACAGCTTGGCAAAATTGAATAATAGGCATCTGGCTGATGAGGAAACTGAGGCTTGGGCAGTTTGAGGACTGGAAACCACACAACTAGAAATTGGAGCAGCTTGGATTCAAAATCAGACCTGGCCCCAATCCTGGGTTATTTCTACTAGAGCAGACTGCTGCCTTGGGGACTCCCTACAACCACCAGCTCAGCCTGGCTCCCTCCATGCTGAGTGTGCCCTGTGGGGACCCAGGGGAGCATCCAGGCCCCAGTTTTCGGATCCAGGGCCCAGCCTGCCTGATGGGCCTGAGGGAGGAGACAGCCAGACCCCCGCCCAGCACGTGGCACAAACCCAGGAGAAGTCAAAGCCTGGCAGCAGGCCGGGGACCGGCTGGGTGGTCCCCCCACGGGCTGCGTAGCTGAGCCACCCCCTCCAGACCCCTCCCGCCAGCACATTCCTGGCTCCCGGGCCCTCCCCCGGTTCCAGGGCCTCCCAGCCCCCTCCCCCGCTGGCCCAGCCAGTGTCTGAATCTGCTTCTGATTCCGGCTCTGGCTCTGCCGACGAGGCCCCCCCTCCCCTCCCCTCCCTCCTTCCCGGCCCGAACAGCCCCGCCCCCGGCTGGGCCCAGGCTTGCGCCTCCTGCGCCCCCCACCCCCTACTGGCACAGATCGCCCGCCCTTGCTGCAGCCGGGAGGAGGTGGTGGCCGGGGAGCCCCAGGCCCCGCCCGCCCTCGGCCCGTCCCGGGAGGCCGGGAGACCTGCTCGACCCGGCCCTCGGTGGGTGAGTGCGAGCGGCGGGCGGCGGGTGGGGCCTCTGCGGGCGGAGGCGCCGAGAGCGGGGGCGACGCCTGTCAACGCTCCGGGCCCAGCGGGAGGACGCGCCGACATCCCCGCTGCTCCGCTCGGCCCAGGGCGAGCCTGCGGCTTCGCCCACCTCTGGGCCCCGACTGGGGCCGCCGGGGGGCTCTGGTTGGTCGGCACCGCGGGCCAGCGGGCAGAGCTTCGGACCGGGTTCTCTCTCCCGTGGGCAGCGGCGTGGGGCCCCGGCCGGCTGGCTGAACCACGGCTGCTCCGGCCATGCCCGGCTGGCCCTGGGGGCTGCTGCTGACCGCGGGCACGATCTCCGCCGCTCTGAGCCCGGGGCCGCCGGCGCCCGCCGACCCCTGCCATGACGAGGGGGGCGCGCCCCGAGGCTGCGTGCCTGGCCTGGTGAACGCGGCCTTGGGCCGCGAGGTGCTGGCATCCAGCACGTGCGGGCGGCCGGCCACGCGGGCCTGCGACGCTTCGGACCCGCGGCGGGCACACCCCGCCACCCTCCTGACCTCCGCAGGGGGCACCACGAGCCCCGTGTGCTGGCGTTCCGACTCGCTGACGCAGGTGCCCCTCAACGTGACCCTCACAGTGCCCCTCGGCAAAGCTTTTGAGCTGGTGTTTGTGAGCCTGCGCTTCTGCTCAGCACCCCCCACTTCGGTGGCCCTGCTCAAGTCGCAGGACCACGGCCGAAGCTGGACCCCACTGGGCTTCTTCTCCTCCCGCTGCGGCCTAGACTACGGCCGCGTGCCTGCCCCTGCCGATGGCCCAGCTGGCCCCGGGCCCGAAGCCCTGTGCTTCCCTGAGCCCCAGGCCCAGCCTGATGGTGGTGGCCTTCTGGCCTTCAGCGTGCAGGACGGCAGCCCTCCAGGCCTGGATCTGGACAGCAGTCCGGTGCTCCAAGACTGGGTGACTGCCACAGACATTCAGGTAGTGCTCACAAGGCCTACCATGCTGGAGAACATGAGGGACGCCATGGCCGTGGTCCCTTACTCTTACTCAGCCACTGAGCTCCAGGTGGGTGGGCGCTGTAAGTGCAATGGGCATGCCTCCAGGTGCCTGCTGGACACCCAGGGCCACTTGATCTGCGACTGTCGGCATGGCACCGAGGGCCCCGACTGCAGCCGCTGCAAGCCCTTCTACTGCGACAGGCCATGGCAGCGGGCCACGGCCCGGGAAGCCCACGCCTGCCTTGGTGAGGCCTTGGAGGGTGTCCTGGGGATCTGAGACCAGGCCAGCCTGTCCCTGACTCATCCCTCCCTGCAGCTTGCTCCTGCAATGGCCATGCCCGCCGCTGCCGTTTCAACATGGAGCTGTACCGACTGTCTGGCCGCCGCAGTGGCGGTGTCTGCCTCAACTGCCGGCACAATACTGCTGGCCGGCACTGCCACTACTGCCGGGAGGGCTTCTATCGAGACCCGGGCCGTGCCCTGAGTGACCGCCGCGCTTGTAGGGGTGAGCCTGCTGCCAGCACACCCTCACCCTTCGGTTTCCCACATCCCCAGATGGGCTTCTGACCATCCCACTTCTGTCCTCAGCCTGTGACTGTCACCCTGTTGGTGCTGCTGGCAAAACCTGCAACCAGACCACAGGCCAGTGTCCCTGCAAGGATGGCGTCACTGGCCTCACCTGCAACCGCTGTGCCCCTGGCTTCCAGCAGAGCCGTTCTCCAGTGGCACCCTGCGTTAGTGAGTTACACTGCCCTGCTCACACCACCTCAGCCGAGGTCACCCCAGCTCCCTGCTGCTGCCTACCTGGGCCCCGCGGATCCCCCTGCTTCCCTCAACTGTCCCCTGAGCCCTGAAGATTCCCTTGGCCCCCTTCAAATGCAGGCCTCTATCCCATTCTCTCCACAGAGACCCCCGTCCCTGGACCCACTGAGGAGAGCAGTCCTGTGGAGCCCCAGGGTGAGTGGAGGTTCCAGAGGAGCATGTTCTTGGCTGGAGGGGGCTGTGGATTCCAGGAGGGGAGGAGGAGAGGGTGGGAGAAGGAGATGGGGATCTGTGCCAACCTCCTCCTGTGCCCTCCACCCAGACTGCGACTTGCACTGCAAACCGGCCCGCGGCAGCTACCGCATCAGCCTGAAAAAGTTCTGCAGGAAGGACTACGGTAGGCCGCCCTCAGGCCTCCTGCCCCCAACCTCCTCACCTTGCCCTCTCCACTTTCCTTCTGTATACCCTGACCCGCGCTGGACCCCAAGGCCATGCCCCGGCCCTCGGGTCCTCCGCTGTCGCTGGCCCCGCCCTGTCAGCCCCCTGGCCTCTCGATGCTCCAGCTGCGGCGTGTCCTCTTTGTGCTCCTTCCTCACCCCACGCCCCCGGCGGGGGCCCTGTGTGCTTCTCGGAGCGGCCCGCCCCCTCCGGGCCCCGCCCCGCCTGACCCCGCCCCCTCTCGCCTCCCCCGCAGCGGTGCAGGTGGCTGTGGGTGCGCGCGGCGAGGCGCGCGGTTCCTGGACGCGCTTCCCGGTGGCCGTGCTCGCCGTGTTCCGGAGCGGCGAGGAGCGCGCGCGGCGCGGGAGCAGCACGCTGTGGGTGCCTGCGCGGGACGCCGCCTGCGGCTGCCCACGCCTACTGCCCGGCCGCCGCTACCTGCTGCTGGGGGGCGGGCCGGGTGCCGCGGTGGGGGGCCCAGGGGGCCGGGGGCCTGGGCTCAGCGCCGCCCGCGGGAGCCTCGTGTTGCCCTGGCGGGATGCGTGGACGAGGCGCCTTCGGAGGCTGCAGCGGCGCGAGCGGCGGGGGCGCTGCGGGGCGGCCTGAGCCCGCGGGCCGGGCGGGGCGCTTCTCACAGATCAAGGCACACGTTCATCCAGTGCATCCGCCTGCCGAGGAGTCTTTGCTCGCATCGCGCGCGTCGCCATCTGGGTCCCCGCCCCGCCCCTGCCCCGGGCTTCCCTGGGTGCCTCGAGCTCCTGCCCAGGAGGGGTGTGACGGAAGCAGCGACACCCCCGCCCCAACACAGAGGGACGTGATAGCCCCAAAGAGCTGCTTCGAGGCCCCCGGGGCAGCTGTCATCCAAAGGACTTGGCCCCCCCCACCTCTGTGACACCCCCCCCCCGTGATGTCGTGGTCCCTCAGCGTTCCCACCTTCCTAAAAGGCACCGACAACCCCCCTGCAATAGTTATGAACCTCCTTCTGATACCAAGACCCATAGAGATCTGAGAACACCTCAAGGGCCGCTGAGACTCCACCCGCCCCCGGACTCTGATCCGCCATAGAGCTCCCTGAGTCCTCAAGAGGCACTGTAGCCACCACAGGCGCCTGTGGACCCCCATGGGGCTCGGTGACACTGGCTCCCCCACCCCCTGTCAGGACACGCAAAGGGCGCTATGACTCCTCCCCCAACGAGGACAGCGGCGTCTGTCCCGCCTGTCACCTCTGCCTGCCCTCTCTCTCCGTGTCCCTGTCCCGCTGACTGGCCTCTTTTTTGGCCTGTCGTGTCCCTTTCTCTTGTCTCCATCTGGCTGTCTCTCTCGGCCGCGGCCTCCACTCAGGTCCCGCCCGGAGGCCCCCCTGCACTCCTCCTCCGCCCACCCGGGACCGGACGTCGTGCCCTCGCGGGCGCGCGTTCCTAGATCTACGCCTGACCCAGCGCGGCAGCGACTCCGGCTTGCCGGGGGCTGGGCCGGGCAGCCACCCGCCCACTCGCGCGCGCCCCCTCGCCTTGCACCTGGACCCGTGCTGAGCCGGCGCATGCTCCCGCCGCCTCGCCTCGGGGCGTCAGCGCGCATGCCCGGAGCCCGCTGCCGCCGAGACCCGCGGGCGCCGCGGGTGGGCAGCCGGCGGCGCGTTTCGGCGGGGGCGGGGCCGCGTGCGCGCGTGCGCAGAAAGGCCGGCGCTCGGTCGCTCGGCGAGCTGAGAAGAAAGCGGCGCGGCTGGCGGAGGTGGGTTCGCGGCCGGCGCGGCGGGCGGAGGTAGGTGCGCGGCGAGGCGGGCGGGGGCGTGACGGCCCGACGCGGGGACCGCAGGGCCAGGTGGCCGGCTGTCACCGCGGCCCGGGCTTGCTGACGGAGGGGGCGTGGGGGCCTGGCTGCGGGGCCTTCGTCCGAGGCGGGGCGCGGGGGCCGGCGGTGGCGCGGGTGGGGGTCCGGAGCCCACGGCCCGCGGCCGTCCGCCTGGCACTGCCCGCCGCCCCGGCGCTGCCCCGCCTTGGCCCCGAGGGACGCCCACCCCGAGGGTCGCGCCGGCGCCCCTACCAGGCGCTGTCGGCGCTCCGGCCGGCTCGCGGCGAGGCGGCGGTGGGAAAAAGCTTGCTGTGTGTCACTGCTTCCTGGGGCGCTTTCGGTCTCTGCGGGGTAGGAAATCCTCTTCTGGGCTCGAAATTGCAACAGATTCTCTGATAACGTTCTGTCTTCGAAGACCTGCAGCTGCTTCCGTCGCAGCCCTCCGCCTGCCCCAGGATGACACGCCGCCCACCTGCCGCCTAGGTATCTACCCAGCGTCTGAGCCCTGTCCGGTGGGTGCCCCCGGGGTGGCCACTGTGCCAAGCTGCAGCTGTCCGCCAGGCTGTGCCGGGGACGGAAACGTTTCCACAGGGCTGCTGTACCCTCTGAGCCTTGAGTAAGCCCAGCTGGAGATCGGGGATGGGCTGCACTCGGTCAAGGTCCTCTTCCGGCAAGGGTGCTTGTGGCCTGGTGGCCTTTCTCTGTGCAGAAACAGCCGAGCGATGGGCTTCCTGGATTACCAGTTGCTGGGCTGACACTAAAGGCCAGAGGCTGTCTGAAGACCACCTGGGCAGTGTGGAGGTGCGGGTCAACTGTCAGGATAGCAGTGTGCTTGGGAGGCAGAGGCCTGGTGGCCGATGTGGCTGTGGTTGTGATGCCTGTGTCGAGGTCTTTTCCCAGCTGATTATTCCTAATGAGGAGTCTGTCTACTTTTTCAGGGCCAATAGAAGCACTTGAAGGTGGTTTTCCTTATTTCTGTGCATCTTTGCTCCCATGTTAGCAGGCAATTACAGGGGGAGAAAATCCCATTTTTCGGCAGGTATAGCGGTTTATCCTACTGGAGGCTGAGGGCTCCTTTCCATCTTCACTTTCTAGCCCCAGCACACAGTACCCACTAGTAAACACTTACTTAATTGCCTTGAAGACAGGTGTGCTGGTTTTTTTCTTTTTAAGGGATCCAGGCTGGGAGAAACAAACCCAGGTAAGAAGAGATCAAGAAATTTTGCAAAGGTTTTACAGTTACAATTTCTAGCCAGTGGTACGACCCCCACATATGCTTCCTTTTATCCTTAAGGTTGGTTCTCATTTAATCTTCTTAGCGCTCGGATAAAGCATTTATGAGAAGTGCTTCTCCAGTAGCAAGTGCTGTGTTTAGAAGCTCATCTCTCCCTGTGAACAGGGCTGGAGCCATGCTGCATTCATCTTTGCGCCCCCATTGCCTCACGTGGAATGGCCTGGGAGTTATACCTGAATGGTTGTTGAAATGAACCAAGGTGCTAAAACTAATGCAATGGTTTTCATTTGGGTGAAGGGTGACCTTCAGGGGTGTAGAAGTAATCTAGTAATCTAGTCAGGCTTTTCATAACGATAACAAAATTCACCCCCTGAATTTGCAAGTTCACCTGCAGGTGAACTGTGCTAGCTGTCACTGACCACACCTGCCAGGACTGTCCAGCAGGGCAAGTGACCTTGGGCATGCAATGTTGATCTGATTCTCATTGCAGTCTGAGCCAGCCTCAGAAGACATATTTAAGTGTTTGCTTTGAGGTGGTTTCTGGTTTGCAGTACAGAAGGCCAATGAAGCAGGTTATAAAAAAGCACTTAACATTTACCCTGTTGAACGTTTTACCTGTCTGAGCATACCTTCTCTGTTATGACAACTCTGGGCAGGGAAGAAAGAACGCCTTTTCAATTTGAAGCAGCAGTTTCAGTGGCTGTTTCACGTGTCACTTTCCAAATGGAGATAATATCAGAGAAACAACACCTTGGGGTTTTCACTAAGGACCAACCTGAATTCATTATTTGATTATTTTCATTATTCTTTCAACACAAGTTTATCCAAATCATACTTCACATGATAAGGACTTGTGCCCCGTGTTCTGTGGCTACAAAGCTGAGTGAGCCTGTGCCCTTGAGGAGCTTAGGGTGCAGTGTGGAGACGGGCCAGTGAACTGTGGCACTGTGGTCAGTGCTCCCACAGAGGCGGATGGAGCTTGCCGTGGGCACAGAGGGGTGGAGTCCAGCTGGCCTTTAGTGGGGGCTCCTGAGAAGGGCTTGAACTAAGTTTTGAAGAACGGGGAACTCCCTGGCATTTGAGCGGTTAGGACTCTGCAATTTTACTGCCTTAGGGAGCGGGTTCAGTCCCTGGTTGGGAAACTAACATCCCACAAGCTGCGTGGTGCGGCCAAAAAAAAAAATTTTTTTTTTTTTGTAAAGAATGAATGGGAGTGGCAGGACCATGTAGGGGAGAAAGACTTCCAGGCCAAGGGACAGAGTGTGAAGTACACAGGCACAGCTGTACTTGGGAGAAGAGCAATGGGTAGCTCTGGTGGTTGGGGTGAGGAGGAGATGAAGTTCAGGAGCTAGGCTGGTGGTGGTCAGGAGAGGCCTTGAGTACCAGTCCCAAGTTTGCATTTTACCCTGAGAGCAGTGGGGAACCACTAAGGGATCTTGGGTTTGTGAGATACGGATCAGATTGTGCCCTCATGGGTGACCAGGAAGTGGTGGCCAGGGTGGGTTGCTGAAGGCTGCACTGAGTCGGTGTGGTTAACAGAACAATGAGATACATCTGGCGAGACAAAAGGCCCAGCACCAAGGAAGGGCGGTGGGGACAGAGAAGAGAACAAGACCACAGACGGGGCTGCGGGGATGGGAAGGGCCAGGGATAAAGGAGGACTTAGGGAACATTCCAAGGTTGTGTGACTGGCAGCTGTTAGGGCTGTGCCACACAGAGTGCCTGAAGGGACAGGCCTGGGAGTGGGTGATGACTCTGGTGTGGAGATGTTGAGCTGCGGGTCAGTAAGAATTCCTGGATAGAGATTGTTCTGGAGCCAAAGAGAGCAAACATGGTAGTGTTCTGGGGACTCCTTCCTGCGTGGCACTGAAGCCAGGGAGTGGGGTGGTGTGGAGTGAGGAAAAGAAGACTGAACCCTGGAGATTCCTGATGTTTTATGTCTGTAGAACAGAATGGATAAGATAACAAAAATCTGATTAATAACCTCTTTCCTTTGCGGGGGTGGGGCAGGATAGTGGGCTTTTTATTTGTCACGGAGCCCTAGTTTGTTGGTTAAACAGCAAAATGTAAGATACTAAAGGTGCAAAATTACATGATTGATTCCCAGGGCCTTCCTGTCACATGTGTTTATTTGCCTTTTGGGAAACTTCCAGATCGTCACTCATCTCAAAGGACCTCATTCCCCTCCAGCCCAAGGGTTGGTCCTCTCAGTGCGTTCTCACAATTAGATCTCTGGGAAAAAAGGCCTTCTCAGCCCCAGAGATAGATTCAAGGTTGCAGAATTCTCTGGGTCCTCTCGCTGTCCTTCTAGGACCCCTGTTTCTGTGTGGTGCATCAGCATTAGCAGCAGGTGGGACTTAGGAAAGACTCTTGAGGATACGAGGCCAAGTGTGTAGTGCCCCCTCCCCAATCTTTCCCCCACACTGAGGGGCAGGAAGAGTCCCTCTTTGCCCTTAGGAGGCGCATGGCCCCGCCTCTGGATAAGTGCTGTTAGCAGTAATCCTTGCCTCTCATGGAGCCTGCTCACTTAGGGGTGTGGGAGACAAGCTCTCCTTCTGTCTTGTGCAGTCATGGTCCCCTCCTTGCTGTGGAACCTTATCTGTCTCCCCTGGGTATTGCCCATGGAGCTGCTCGCATCGGTAACATGTGAGCAGTCATGCTTTCTCCATCCTGCTCAGGCTGCACTCTCCTCTTACAGTCCATTGAGAAGCCACTACACATGGCTTGGCCTGTTTCGCATAACATGAAACTGGTGTCCTGAAACTGTGTCTGCCTAATTGTTACACAATTTTAATTGGATACCAGTTGTTTACAGTGGGTGAGTCTGTTACCAATAAAAGCCCTTCCACTGAGTAGCATTCTAAATGTAGCTCATTACCTGTGTCCCACCAACAGCTTCCCTGGCTTCTGTCCCTCTAGCCTTTCCTTGAATCAGTTTGTTCTCATTCTCTAATTATCCTCTGTAATTCCTTTTTCAGCAGGGGTCATTCCTGCCTTCCTATCATCTTAAACCTGTGGGCCTTAGAAGGATCCAGGGGCATCCGTTAACTCCACCTGCCTCTGGTTTCTTTTCTGGCATTCCTGAGCCATCCACTCCCCCTCCACCTGCCCCCGCTCCAGCGCATAGAAGCACTCTCCTTCCTCCACAGCCCAGTGAACCCCAGGACTCTGTCTCGGGCCCTTTGGCTTCTTGGAGCCCATGAAGCTGAACTATAGAACGTCTTTGAATCTGAGCCACGAATGATACTCACTGGCACCAAGCAGCTGTGCTCTCCAAGGCCCTGTCCTGTTCCCACATTGTTTCTGCTGCTTCCTGGGCGAAGGCCTGCTCAGCTTTCAGGATCTAGGCCAGGCAGGTGCTAGCTAGAGAAGCCTTCCAGACTCCTCTTTCCTCGTGGGCTGGGGACCCAGACGCTCTGTGCTTTTCTCTGATAGCATCTCCACGTGAGTTGGCATGGTCCGTATACCCATGTTCCACATCCA
The DNA here is from genome assembly GCF_030028045.1 of Hippopotamus amphibius kiboko. NCBI lineage: Eukaryota > Metazoa > Chordata > Mammalia > Artiodactyla > Hippopotamidae > Hippopotamus > Hippopotamus amphibius. Next base: position 122,999,700 of record NC_080194.1, read on the forward strand.
GAAGCTCATCGAGAGAGCTGGGGCTGGGCCTCGCATCTTCGTATTCCAACACTTGATACAGTGCCATTCAGGAAGTGTCTTGAATGCCAATTAAAATGATTAAACCTGCAAGACTCCCTCCCAGCCTGGCTCTGTTGTCAGCCTAAAGATACTTGCTGAGAGCCTGCCACGTGCCCAGCCTTCCGAGGCATACCTGTCACAGGCACCTTGCTTGGAATTCAGACCAGTCAAAATTCTAGCTTCTGACAGCTGGGGTTTTTTCCCTCTGCTTCTCATTCCGTGAAGCTAGTTGGTTTCTCCTGTGCGCTTGGGGGATGTTTTCCCAGACCTACTGTTGGGAGGACCTTTTGAACTCAGAAGATAAAGATCCTGAATTAGCAGAGCCCCGTTGCAACTCCAGCTCCTGCCTATGGGTGGACCAAAGCACCAGCTTGCGGAATCTTAGTTCCCCTACAGGATCGAACCTGGGCCATGGCAGTGAACGCGCTAACCACTGGACAGCCAGGGAATTCCCCGCAGGGAACCTTTTTAAGTGGCTAACACGGTGAGGACTCTGCCCTGCTCGGGTCCCATCCATAGATTCAGGTGCCACTGGTAAGACCTGCATTTGAACTTCCAACCAGCGGCAGCAGATGGGCCAGCCAACTGGCCTGCAGTGCTGTGACTAACGCCTCCTTAATAGTTACGCCTCTTTATACCTGGCACGTGTCCTCCATTGTGTGCCATCAGCAGAGGGCCCACTATCAGGTTCCCAGTAACTGACAGCTTGGCAGTCACTGCGAAATGCCTGTTGCCATTAGCATTTGAAAATCCCTGTGCTGCTTCAGGGCTGAGGCAGAGCCCAACCCGCTTTCTCATCATGTGAAAATGCCTGCTGGGAAGGACACACACCTAGAACAAACAAGTTGGCGAATGGCCCTTGTTATTTAGAGTTAAATTTCCCTCTTGGACCCAAGTAGTTTGGGATTTTCCTGAGTCTCCATCTGTTTCCTCCTCTTGTTTCCTGCTTCCTGAGTATGTGGTGTGAGACACCTGGGCTCAAAGTCGCAGTAGAATAGGAGAGCTGGACTCATAAGCAGGTCATCATAGAGGCAGTCAAACAGATTCGGACAAGGAGGGTGGAGTGCAGGGAGGGCACCCTCAGCCCTGCCTGTGAGGTCAAGAGTCTGGAAGGGCTGGGGAAGGAGGGAGCATTTGAAGCAGATTGGCCCAAGAGGAGAAAGAACAGGTGTGTCCTGCCTATCCCCCTTCCCACTGTCAAGGCTCCTGAAGCTGCCATTGGAGGGCAGGTAGGGCCAAATCCTGAAGGGGGGTGGTTGATGGGAAAGGGTTTCAGGTGGAGAGCCGGGGCAAAGTGGGTAGGGAGTCAGAGCTGAGCTGCATTGGAGTCATGTGGAGCATTGGAAGGTCGGGGGAATTCAGGAAGGCAGTTGGAGGTAGGGGACCTGAGAATTCTAGGCTGAGAAGAGGATGGACTTCTGCAAAAGGGACATTTGAGGGACAGGAGCAGGGACAGCCAGAGAGAGGAGGAGACGGAAGGGCGGGGTTTTGTTGGGAGGCCAGAGGAGAGGAGAGCTGCGAGCAGTGGGGTCAGCTGTGTGTGCTTCAGGGCGATAAAGGCTCAAAGGTGTCTGTTAGGTCTGGCAGCCAGGCGGTGAAGGCTTGAGGGGCGAGGGCAGAGGCAGTGCAGGTGCAGCCTGCTGTCACCAGAAGCTTGACTGGGAAGGAAAGAAAAAGGAGAGGCTTAGCCTAAGGAGAGTGTCAGGTGCTGGGGTTGGGGGCCTGTCTAACAGTAGAGAGGGGGCATTAGAGATGCAGGAGAGTTGGGATCCCCAGGAGTTGAGATCCAGGACCAAGGGTTGGGGGTGCAGATCAAGGGCCAGGGTCAGACAGGAGAGGATGTTCTTCCCTGACACCTGTTCTTGAGGAGAGTGAGAGGTGTGAAGCCGTTGGCTAGTGCAGGGACTAGGAAAGGGTGCCTCAAGGCATGCTGAGGGCTGCCAGATGGCTCCGAGGGCCACGAACAGGGCAATGCAGTGTGATTTTCCCTCTACAGTTGGTATTCGGGCACGGAGAAACAAGCTGAGACAGAAGCATGGGAGTGGTGGAGCTGAGGCTTGAAGGGTCGGGTCTAGGCTGAGCAGACAAGGAAGTAAAGTCACAAAGGGCTGGCAGTGAGGGGAGATAGTTGTGGGGAGTAGGAGGAGGACGAGGACGGTTACAAGAGAGTAGGTGTTTGTCACATGCGCCCTCTGGGTGGAGGAGTTTCTGGGACTGACCTAGGTGTGGATGAAGCATCAGAGATGTAAAGGCTTCTAAAGTTGAGGAGCTTTGAGCCAGGTCTGCCTGCTTGACCCTCGAATGCCCTGCCGTGAGGGCAGCTGAGAGGGGGAGGCCAAGAACTGGAATGAAGTGGGTGGTGGGTAATGGGGAGACCAGGGAGAGAGGGGGCAGGGCCCCAGGGAGAGCCCACTACTGTCTGGCCTGGAGGCAGGGTGCATTTGGGGAGAGAATGAGGAGGTGGGGGATTTCTTGCCACAGACAGGTTCCAGAGCAAGAAGAGAGGTAGGAGGTGGGAGTGAGATCAGTAAAAAGGCAGCAAGGGAAGTGAATGTGGGGGATCAGTGCCTGCAGTCACTCTAATCAGTGACACTGTCACCACCAGTCAGCTGCAGAATTGGGAATCATCCACCCACTGAGGCCTTGGGTGGGGAGATGAGTGTCCTCGACTCAGGGCTCCGGACAGAGTCTTGAAGCTATGTCTCCGAGGCCTCCAGCAGATCCTTGGGAGTGGGGTTGGGCATTTCCCTGGCCTCTCCCCTGTATGGGTGGGAGCACTGAGCCTCTCAAGAGGAAGTCAGACTTGGACTTGAGAGGAAGGTCCCAGCCTAAGAAGACAATGGAATGTATCCTACTCCCTGGCCTGCTGGCATGCCCATACCCCACCCACCTTGTCCCTTCTGGGTGTCCTAGGTGGATGGCCTCAGGGATAAAACCCACCCCCACCTCTCTCCACCTTCTCTGCCTCAGAGCTCTGCCTGCCACACCTGACTCACTAGCCCAGATGCCCTTCCAGGCTGTCCTGCCCGCCCTGCACCTCTACCCAAATACCCTGAAAGCAGAGCCACAGGCAGGTCATCTGCCCTTTCCTGTCCTGCTGGCACATTCCCCACCTGGCACCCTGAGATCTTCTTATCAGGCAGTATCCTGTAATTGCTGTGTCTTTCTCATCCCCAGACTTCACGTACCCTGAGGGCTGGAGTGGGGCCACTGCTGTTTGAAGGATTCCTCATTCTGCTGCGTCCTGGCTGGGGACCCGTGGTCTCTGAGGGTGAGGGGTTCCCTAGAGAGCGCATGCTCTGAATTCCACCCTGGGGAAGCTGTCTGAGAGGAGCATGTGTTTCTTGGTCATGTGGAACTCCTTAGGCCCAGGACCAAGCGAGCACCTCTCACTGTCCCTCCTTCCTGTCTGTCACCCCATTCTTGGCCGGTCGACAGGGCTGGAGCCAGCCTCCTTCCTCTTCTTTCTTTGTTTCCTGATCTCACTCCCAGGAAACAAATGTGGGATTGCTCAGAGTGGAGAGGAAGAACTGAGACACAACCATGCAGCATCCTGTCCTATGGTGCAGTGACTAAGGCCCGGCTAGGCTGAGCCCTGGTGCTTGGACCGTGAGCTGTTCCTGCAGCCAAGAGGGAGGGCAGCGAGTGGTCAGGCTGGGCTGGCAGGGGTCAGTAGGCATGGGTAGGCTTCCTGGGGAGCACAAGCCTCCCTCTGCACAGGGCCACCTCTTGCCAGCTGGGTCACAGTTGGCTCTTTGGTGGCCTCCGGGTGTGTGGAGAGGCCCTCTGTGAAGCCCATTGGGTGACAGAGGAGTCCAGGAGCCAGTGTAAGTGTCAGGGCTGAGGGCTGGGTGCCTGGGCAGGATCGTAACTCAGCACCCCAGAGTTCTGCTTCCAGTCGGAGCTGCTTTGGCATTTGCCTGAGAGGCATCTGTGTCATAACATGCACTTTAAACTCCAAAATGGAGCACTTCCTCTGTCCCATCCCTGGGCTAGAATTCTCTGTTCACTGCTTGGATCTTTGCCCCCTGCCCACAACGGGTCACCTCATCTGGTCGAATCCACCCCATCTTCTCCATCCTCTCTGGCCAGCCTCAACCCAGCCTTCCTCCTGCCTCTGCTTCTGGACTCTGCCCTCCTTCCTCCTCGGCCACCAGGGGTTTTTTCTAAAACGCAGATCTGATATGTCACCTTCTGCTTAAGCTGTTCTCCTCCTGCTCCCTCTTGTGTGGGGGTGATGTCCGGTCTCGAAGTGCAGCTGGCGCAGAAGGCCATCGGCTCCTCCTAACCCCCCCCGGCCCCTCCCTCCCATCTCCCTGCGGCTCCCCAGTTTGCTGTGCCCTCCCTCATGCATTTGTCCCCACCCCCATCTTTGTACACTCAGGTATCATTGCCCCTTCAGTGGTGCTCACGCAGAGTCAGTGCCCTGCTTAGGTGGTCTGCCACTGTCCTGCTGGCCTCTCGTAGTCTTACTGTGGGTGCTATGACCATTGGTCTCCTCGAGAGCTGCCTTTTAGCCTCGTATCCCCGGTGCCCTGCCCAGAAAAGGCAACTTCGCAGAAGTTTGTCAAATGAATAAAAGTTTGAGTCAAGGAGCAGGTGATGGGGCGCTGGGCCCTCTGGGTGAGGCAGCCTATAAAGGAGGCATAGCGCCCGGTGTTGTCAGGTGGTTGAGATAGAATCGCCCAGGCTTAATGTGGGGATCTGTTTGTCACGTGAAAGCGAGTTTTATTTTCAAATCCAAATTGTTTGAGAAAATCATGTTCCCCACTTTAAAAAGGGAGAAAGGCAGAGGTCTCGTGACTCATCAGACAGTGAGCAGTGCTTTGGGGTAGCAGCATGGCACTAAGAAGCCAGCCCTGAACTGGCTGAGGAGGGAGTGCAGCGGGGCTGGCCCTCTGGAGTGACCTGTGCTCCTGAGACGGGAGAGGGGTCGAGGACACTGTGCAGTCACTCTGGAGGCTGATAGGTCAGGCTCCTCCCTGTGCTGGGGACCCCCACATAACTCTCTGTATTCCAGTTTCCTCATCTATGACGTTCCATGGGATTGTCCTAGGATTGAAGGAGACAGGAATGTGAGGCTGCGTTGTCCGGTGACCTGCAGCTGTGGAATCTGTGTTCAGCAGCCCTTGAAGAAGGGGGCAGGAGGGGTCCTGGGTGTCTCTTGCCCCACTGTCCACAATGAGGTCATCCTTCCTCCCACATCTGTTTTCTCCTACCCCGCTCCTGCTCTGGAATCTGCGGAGAGAGCCACACACCTCCTGGAGCAGAACCGGCAGGTACAGGGGGCCCAGGCTCCTCCCACCTCCCGCTTCCTGTGGGCACACTTTGGGGGTTCACCAAGGAGGGCATGTTGGGGGTTATTTGAGCTCCTGTGGGGTTTTCCTAGCCAAAGTGTCATCTCATAGGAACTCCCCTCCTCAGAAAAGCTGCTGGGCCCAGGCCCGTGGGGCTACAGGCCTAGAGCCACTGAAGGGGGCCCCAACACCCCTAAAAAGATGTCATTTAGTTCCACTTAACGTTTTTATTTTTTCTTTTTAAAAAATATTTTCCATTAGGTAGCCTGAGCTCTCAAAACAAGTCTAGTATTTGTGAGGGAAGGGATGTGATGGTGACTGAAGGGGCTTCCAGTTGGGGAAGCAGCAGCACAGGTGGGAAAGGGGAGAATTGTCCTCAAGGAGGCCATTCAGAGGGACCATCCCGAAGAGAGCCGAGGCCTCCTGTGGCTGCACCTCCCCACCCCACCCTTAGGGCCGATCACTCCCCAGACATCCCTTTGCCAGTGCCCGGCCAGGGGAGCCCAGGGAGCGATGACGAGAGAGGCCCTCAGGACTTGTGAGCTGCCCTGGCGAGCCAGGCTGGCCAAGCACTCTCTATAAACAGGCTTAGTTAATCTGCGCAGCAGTCAGCGTCTAAGCACGTCCATTGGATCACATCCCTTCCCTGCCTCCCACTGTACTTAGAGTAAACTCCAGCCTCCTCCCTGCGCGCGATCCAGCTGTGGATGTCTCCACACTTCTTTCTCGGTGTGCCCTGGACATCCTGGACGGCTTCCCTTCCTGGCCCCAGGCCTGTTCCTGCTTCGGGGCCTTTGCACTCGCTCTGTCTGTGGTCCTGAGTGACCTCTCCCAGCTCTTATGTCAGCTTCTGTCTCATCACTGCAGCTCAGATGGGGAGAGGTCCCCCTGACGACCCTAGCTGAAGTAGCTGCCACCCTCCAGATGCTGTGAGGTGTCCCCACTATCTGAAATGGTCACCGTCTGCAGTTCTGAGTCTAACAGGATGTTGAGTGGAGTTTTTCCTGTTTTCCCAGAATTGCAGGTTAGGCCCAAAGCTAAGGACAAAAAACACAAAGTTCCTTCCTACATTCCAAATTCAGGGAGCTGTGGGCAGCTGGGGCCAGCCTCCTCCCACAGGGCTGATAGAGAGGTGCTGCCTCAGAGCCAGCCCTGCCCCCACCCCATTCTTCTGCAGGAACTTGAGACTGGGGAGGGGGGGTGAGTGCAGTGTTTGTGATTAGAATTCATTGCCTCCCTCCCCTTCCTGAGGCCAAGGGCCAAGGGAAAATGGTTTTCCACTCACCTGCTGGCAGTGGCCGCCTGCCCTGAGCTGCCGCAGGGTGAGGGGGAGTGAGGGAGAGTGGATGTGCCTGTGTGCGGGATCTCATCCACACCCCAGCCAGTGAGCCCAGAGCAAGAGCTCAACCCACAGGAGCTGCGTGGGGGTTAATGCCTGTTGGTGGCTTGTATTCATCGGCTCCATGTTAGAGACGGGCACCTGCTGTTCGGGGGAGGAGGTGTGGCTTAGCTGAGGTTCAGCCCAGCAAGCAGCAGAGCTGGACGCTGAGCCTGGCCTGTCTGACTTTCAGCTGGCTCGCTTCCTGTGTGAGCTCCTGCCTCCCTTCTCTACCCCTGGCCGCTGAGTGTGGACCAGGGAGCATTGCCTCCTTCCTGGGCCTGGTGTCTCTATTGGGAGCTGGGGGACTGTGCGGAGCAGGTGAGGCCTTGTTTCCTGTGTGGGAGTAGGAGGCGTGGACAGTGTCAAGTGATGGCCACAGGTGGGACAGCTGGGTGTTGCTTTACTTCCAGACCTGAGGGTCCAGCCTGGTGACTGTGTTTTGATCTGTTTCCCATCTCCTGACTTCCGCCTCCCAATAGCCAGCTTAGACCATCTAACTGGGTTGTGAATGTATGTGCACATAAACACAAGAAAAAGGTCTTGAAGGACATGTGTTTAGATGTGAACAGTGACTACCTTAGGTAGGAAAAGGAGTAGGATTGAAGGGGTAACTTAAGCAGGACTTTGTTTTTACTGTGCAATTTTGTATTATTTGATGTTTTCGTGATTATGTGTTCATGTGAAAAACAAACCAAGCCAAAAGCTACCCTGGGAGCTGGCTTTATAGGTGTTAAGGAGGTCATCACAAACCTTGTTTGCCCTGCTGTTGAAACACCATGCTCTCCTTCTAGGTGGGAGGAGGCCTGCAGGGACCCAGGGCCTCCTGCAGGGTCTTCTGCACCTGCCTTTGGCTTGGAGTTCCTGGGCCACTTGCTGCAACAGATAAAACTGGGCGGGGGGACTTCCCTGGAGGTCCAGTGGTTAGGATTCCACACTTACACTGCAGGAGGCATGGGTTTGATCCCTGGTTAGGGAACTAAGATCCCATATGCTATGCAGCGTGGCCAAAGGAAGAAAACAAACAAACAAAAAATGTGGGTCTGCTTCTCCCTGAAGGTCTTTTCTGAAGAAATTTGCAAGGTGCAATAACCATTTTTGGAGTTTCCAGTTTAATGTTCAACCTGAATCAGGCCAGTTGAGCAAGGTTTGGCACTGTCCTGCCCAGCTCTTGTTCTGTTTATAAACATGTTTATTGCCCCTACAAGGAGCGGGTTCTATTCAAGAAAATAGAATAGGCCTGGGGTCCCTCCAGAGGCTAGTGGGCTCAGAGCCTAGAATGAAGGATGTAAACTCTATAGGTAATTTGCAACCTGGGAAAACGGGGAGCCCTAACTGCTGTCCCTCCCAGGACAGAGCGAACAAACCAACTGCCATTTGGGATTCTTCTCTGGGGAAGTTTCCAGTACTGGCAGCACTTGGTCCTGCTGTGGGCAAGGCTTTTCCAGTGGGACATGTTAAATGGATGTTGTCACAAAACCTTATTTCTATGGGACAGTCCCTATAAAAATAGTATCAATGGATATATATCCAGGGACTTGAACAGATACTTGTACAGCTGTGTTCAGAGCAGAATTAGTCACAACAGCCAAAAGGTAGAAACAGTCCAAACGTCCCTCGACAGATGAATAAACAAAATGTGTTCTGTCCATACAATGGAATATTATTAGCCATAAAGAGGAATGAAATTCTGATGTTGCAGGGAGCAGGGATGAATAGGTGGCACACAGGATTTTTAGGGCAGTGAAAATACTTTTTATGATACTATAATAAGGATACATGTCATTTTACATTTGTCCGAACTCGTAGAATGTGCAGTACCAAGAATGAATCCTCATTGATCTATAGATTTGGGTGATGTGTCAGTTTAAGCTCGTCAGTTGTAACAAATGTACCATCTAGTGGGGAAGATTGATAACCGTGGAGGCTGTGCATGTGTGGGGGCAGAGGGTATGTGGGAAATCTCTGTACCATCCTCTCGATTTTCTTGTGAACCTAAAACTGCTCTAAATAACAGTCTTAAATTTAAAAAATATGTTCTCATACATGCTATAAACATAGATGAACCTTGAGGACATTATGATCAGTGAAATAAGCCAGACACGAAAGGACAAATATTGTATGATTCCACTAATGTGAGGTCCCCAGAGTGGTCAAATTCATAGGAAGTAAAATGGTGGGTACCAGGGGCTGGGGGCCGGGGAATGGGAAGTCAGTGTTTAATGGGTACAGAGTTTCCGTTTGGGAAGATGAAAAAGTTCCAGAGGTGGATGGTGGTGGTGGTTGCACAGCATTGTGAATGTACTTAATGCCACTGGACTGTACACTTATAAATGGTTAAAATGGTAAATTTTGTTATGTATATATTTTTTTTTTTTTTTTTTTTTAAAGAATTTTTTTTTTTTTTTTTTTTTTTTTTTTTTGGCACACGGGCTTAGTTGCTCCGCGGCATGTGGGATCTTCCTGGAGCTGGGATCGAACCCGTGACCTCTGCATTGGCAGGCGGATTCTTAACCACTGCGCCACCTAGGAAGCCCTGTTATGTATATTTTAACACAATAAAAAACCCTACCATATCTAGGTGCTTTCTCAAGACATCTTACACATACAGGTTTTATATTACAGTTTTTTCCACTCAATATTTTTAAAGTGTTACTTGCTTTTTATATTTTCAGATAAATGTTCTTTTTTTATATATAAATTTATTTATTTATTGGCTGTGTTGGGTCTTCATTACTGTGCGCGGGCTTTCTCCAGTTGCGGCAAGCGGGGGCTTCTCATTGCGGTGGCTTCTCTTGTTGTGGAGCATGGGATCTAAGCGTGTGGGCTTCAGTAGTTGTGGCACGTAGACTCAATAGCTGTGGCTCTTGGGCTCTAGAGTGCAGGCTAAGTAGTTGTGGCATATGGGCTTAGTTGCTCCACGGCATGTGGGATCTTCCTGGCCCAGGGATTGTGTCCACTACATTGGCAGGTAGATTCTTAACCACTGCGCCACCAGCGAAGCCCCATAGATGAATGTTCTTGATACAGGCAAAACCGGAATGATCTCGTCATTTACCAAAACTCATTGAGGCAAACCCTTGTGATATCTCCGGACAGTGTACCATGCCAGGTGAAAAGGTTAATCTGAGGTGCATGGGCAGACTGTTGTACTTTTGTGTTGAGGACAGTAGCCTTTGGCAAAAACAGATGTCAGATTGTGGTGTTCTGAACGGTAGACTTCTGTCTCGCCATCCATGTGCAGCCAGAGAGTCTCAAATAGCACATTTTATCCATTTTTTTTATGTTCGCATGAATCTCAATAGATGCCCATTATGGAGAAACAGCACCAAATCCCCCAATACTTTTGGTTCATTTGGTCCCAGCGATGTCTAATTGTGAAGCTGTGAGACCTTCCATTTATTTCTCAGCTCTCATGTCTACTCCCCACCAGTGATTCTTCTCTGGAATACCTGCCTGAAACTTAGCTGCTATTTTTACAGAGTTAAGAGCTGGCCTCCAGATTCCAAACCAGGGATCATGGAGCAGAGTAGGTGTGTGTCTTTCTCCTGGTACACGGCTGGTTAAAGGCCTGAAATCTTTGAGAACTGAAATGCAGCACCTGTTGACGTAATAGAGTCTTCTTGACTGGTGGCTCCTTTCAGAAGGCCCACAGGCTGCAGGGTGAAGTGCAGGGGCCCAGTGGGCCACCCACCCCCGAGCAGAGAGTTGTTTACAGTAGAGTCAGTCTCTTGAAGCCCTTTCTCATTAACCAGAATCTCATGACCCAGAATCTGTGCGACCTTTTCCAGTATCTTCATAAGCCCCATGAAAAGAAGTTAGGCTCCAGACTGTATCCACTTATCTTAAATGGAAGCCCTGCTGATGATAGTTTATAGAAAGATTAAAACAAAAACATGTTTTTTTAAAATGTAAACCTTCATACACGCATATTGAGCATGGTTTTTAATCCTGTAGAGTATGGGATGGCAAACTGGTTAGCAGAAAAGCCTCAGAGAGGGCACCGGTGGATTTAGCTGCTCTTCGCCCCCTGGCAACCCTGGGCCTCCTTGGGCACACCCTGCACTATGGACTTCCCGGGCTACAACTGCTTTGTGGACAGAGACAAGATGGACGCTGCTATCCAGGACCTGGGGCCCAAGGAGCTGAGCTGCACTGAACTGCAGGAGCTGAAGCAGCTAGCGCGCCAGGGCTACTGGGCCCGCAGCTACAGCCTGCGGGGGAAGGTGTACCAGCGCCTGATCCGGGACATCCCCTGCCGCACGGTCACACCCGATGCCAGCGTGTACAGTGACATCGTCGGCAAGATCGTGGGCAAGCACAGCAGCGGCAGCCTGCCCTTGCCTGAGTTCGTGGACAACACACAGGTGCCCAGCTACTGCCTGAACACGCGGGGCGAGGGTGCCGTGCGCAAGATCCTGCTGTGCATTGCCAACCAGTTCCCTGACGTCTCCTTCTGCCCAGCGCTGCCTGCAGTTGTGGCCCTGCTGCTCCACTACAGCATCGATGAGGCCGAGTGCTTCGAGAAGGCCTGCCGCATCCTGGCCTGCAACGACCCCAGCAAGAAGCTGATTGACCAAAGCTTCCTGGCCTTCGAGTCTTCCTGCATGACGTTCGGGGACCTGGTGAACAAGTACTGCCAGGCAGCCCACAAGCTGATGGTGGCCGTGTCAGAGGATGTCCTGCAGGTCTATGCGGACTGGCAGCGCTGGCTGTTCGGGGAGCTGCCCCTCAACTACTTTGCTCGCGTCTTTGACGTCTTCCTGGTGGAAGGTTACAAGGTGCTGTACCGTGTGGCGCTGGCGATTCTCAAATTCTTCCACAAGGTGAGAGTTGGGCAGCCGCTCGAGTCAGACAACGTGAAGCAGGATATCCGCACCTTTGTCAAGGACATCGCCAAGACTGTCTCCCCCGAGAAGCTGCTGGAGAAAGCATTCGCCATCCGCCTCTTCTCTCGGAAGGAGATTCAGCTCCTGCAGATGGCCAACGAGAAAGCTCTGAAGCAGAAGGGCATCACCGTCAAGCAGAAGAGGTAGGCAGGGGCCACCTCCAGGGCCCAAGGGGGGCCGGGCTTGGGGGGAATTTATCCTGGAGGCTTGGATCCTGAGCTTGTCCGACCAGTCAGCGTGGATAGAAAACCATAGGAAGGGAGAAAGGGCCTTCCTGGCTACAGCCACAGGCTGCTGAGGCAGCTGTGGGCGTGGAAGGCACAGGGTCCTGTCCCTGGGCGTGGGGCCCATGGCTGAGATGGAAGCTGGATGCTGACCGTGGCACCAGCAGGGACACCAGTGAGCTGGGCTGGCCTCCTTGGGTCATTTTAGAGCAGCTCCTGCTCTGCCACTCTAGCTCTGGGCTCCCTTGCTGACCGTTCTCATGGCTGCAGAGTGTGGCCCCCTGCCCTGCTCCCCTGGGGAGCAGGCGTGGGAAGGGCCCATCCTGAGACCTTGGTGGCAGACGCTATGAGCGTGCTGTAGGTGTGGAGGCCTTTCTTGCGGGCCAAAGGCAGGTGTGTCGTGGGCATCAGTACTTGCCACTAACCTCTCCTTGTCTGTTTTATTTTTCTTCCTCTTCTCCGTGTCCGTTGCTTCCTCCTGTTTTTCAGTGTTTCACTTTCTAAAAGGTAGGTCTGGAAACCATGTCTTCATGCCCGGCTTCTCTCTGTCTTCCAGCCTGGCTGCTTGCTCTGGCACTCAGGGCTGGCTTCAGCAGTGCTGCCTCAGCCTGGCCAACATTCAGGCCCTATCTGTCTGTCTGTCTGTCTGTCTGCCTGCCTGCCTGCCTGTAGGTGCTTGGCTGGCCTGGAAGCATTGTCTTGCCAGAGCTGACTCGCTTTCTATCCCCATTTCTTAGAGAAAAGCTGCTTTTGTCTCCGCCCGCCGCCCCCCCCCCCCCCCCCCCCCCCCCGGGCTGGGCGCTCTCCCCTCTGTGTAGCGGGGTAGGAGTGGGACTCCAGGGGGACAGCTCCGCCCCGTTTCTTCCTGAGGGCCCACAGAACCAGGCTCTGACCTGGCTGAACAGGTGAGAAGTTTCCTCCAGGCTGAGCTCCCATGAGAGGCTCTGCACACCTCCGGGGTGGGGGCGTGGCCAGGGCTGGGGTCACAGCTGTGCTCTGACCTCTCCCCACTCCCCCAGGCAGTTCGTGCATCTGGCTGTTCACGCTGAGAACTTCCACTCAGAGATCGTCGGCCTGAAGGAGATGAGAGACATCTGGTCGTGGGTCCCTGAGCGGTTCGCCCTCTGCCAGCCCCTTCTGCTCTTCTCCTCCCTGCAGCACGGGTACAGCCTGACCAGGTAATGCCAGGAGGCCAGGGAACGCTGAGCCTGCCCTCCCAAGGCCCTGAGGTATAGACTCCGAGGGCTGAATGGTGCAGAAGGGGAGGAGTGAGCTGTGGAGTTGCCCGGCTTCATCTTGCCCCTACTTTTGGGAGGTCATGGGCTGGAAATGAGTCTTCGAACATGGGTACCTGCGCAGGGCCCTGTCTCTTCCTGGGGGGCCCTAGAATTGGGAGACCTTTTCTGGGCACCTCTCACTCCCAAGCCACCCAAACTCCAGGGCTCATTACAGTACACACCGTAGCTCCAGGCCCCCATGTAGGTGTTGTGATGATGCGGGAGGCTGTTTCCCCCCCGGGAGCTTACAGAACTGTCAGGACAACTTGAGGCGGCCAGCCTTGGTTCACTACACTTCCACGCCCACTTCATCAGTCCACACACCAAGTCCATATTGGCCCTGTGGGCTGTGCCAGGCCCTGTGCAGGCTTCCCCCCATGGCACACTGTCTCCCAAAGTCACTCTGCCAGGTGTGGCCGTCCCCCTAGAGCCTCAGATGACAGGTGGCTTCTGACTCAAGCTGTGGCTTGGGTTATAGGCGATGCCAGCGAAGCTGGCCTAGCCCACGTGGCAGGCACTGTCCACTTCTCGTGAATGTTATGGCATAGCCAGAGCTGTGCTGACCTGGCCCCCACCTCTGGGCAGTGTGAAGCAGGGCCACCGGGGATGCCAGCCAAGCCCTGGGCGCTTGGTGCGGGCACAGTGGCAGCCTCAGGCCTCCTCACATGCTTCCCTCTGCTGCCCAGCTCCCAAGGACGTTCCGAGCTTTCCCAGAGCAGAGACCTGTTCCTCTGGTTCTTGCTTCCCTGAAGCACCTGGCACACGGCTCTGTCTGCTGGGGGCCCTCTGCTGTGCAGCTTCTTCTCTGTCACACCAGGGCAGAGAGTCCTGGGGCCTCTGACCACTTGGCCTGAGGACCTTCTGGCCGCAGCTCCATCTTAGCTGAGAAAAGTGCCCAGGCTAAGGTGTTGCCATCCAAGCCACCGTGCCTGGTCCCTGGGAGAGGAGGACAAGCAGTCTCCAGGTCTGTCCACCCCCAGACAGTCTGGGACAGAGACTGGCTGGAGGTGGTACAGGGAAGGGGTGCAAGGGTGACTGCTGCTGTCACAGCCGGCATGTGTGGTCTCTGCCCCCAGGTTCTATTTCCAGTGTGAAGGACACGAGCCCACCCTCCTGCTCATCAAGACCACGCAAAAGGAGGTGAGGAGAGACCAGAGGGAGCCTGGGGTCCTGGCCTCTGATGAGCTCTGGGGAGTCTGTGCCCCAGGGAGGATGGGTGTTCCCTGATAGCCTCTACCCAGGCTCTCTGGGCTTAGGGGTGCAGAGCAGGGCGTGGCCTCCACAGAGAGGTGAATCCAGCCTCCTCCATGACCCCCTAAGCACCCAGGGCCTCCCTGTTTCCCCTTGGGGTCCAGGCCAGCAGCCTGACACAGCCTGGCAGTTTAGAGGAGCTTTGCAGAAATGCCTAGTGAGTGAGGCCCCATCTCCTCCTGCAGTAGTTGGCCAGCACTAGGTGAGTCGTCTGCGTTTACCTGCCTCCAGCCCCTGACAGGTAGTTCTCAGGGCCTTTGTTCTCTGCAGTAGCTGTCGTCTGAAAAGTACCTAAGATGTCTAGAAAAGTCAGAGCTCATGCGCCCCCATGGTGGGGGTGTCTGTATGAGACAGAGGCTCCTTGTTCAGTGGCTCCCAAACCTGCACCTGTAGGAGCTTGTTTCCTCACCTTGCTCCAGACTCTGCATCCGGCTCTCCAGGAGAAGCCTGGGCATCTGTGTTATAGCAAGTGGCTCTGATTGTCAGATACTTTGGACAAATCCTGTAGCCACTCAAAGGAGTGACTCTCTAATGGTGAAATTCAGCACTTTGCTGACTGATGGGAGGGTTGGGAAATGTTTCTTGAGCAGGGGTGCCTCCTGGAAGCGTCCATCTTAGAGGCCTCCCTGGCGCTGATGCTCACAATCAGAGTGTGGACGTGGGGCTTATTCCCACACTTTAGGGCCCGAGAGGGAAGTGAAAATATCCCAAGTAAGCTGATGGTGGCTGCGCACGCTCACTGCCAGCCCCATGCCCTCCAAACTCTGACTTACCATCCTACTCTCCAGCCCTGGCCCTCAAGTGGCTGTGGGGGGCGGGGCTGTGACCACACCACCCCCAGCCATGACTGCACCCTGGCCTCTCAGCAGGCCCTGAGCCAGGGTATGCTCTTGCAGGCAAGCAGGGCGCAGCCTAACCCTGGGCCTTTCTGCCCAGGTGTGTGGGGCTTACCTGTCAACAGACTGGAGTGAGAGAAACAAGTTTGGAGGCAAGCTGGGCTTCTTTGGGACCGGAGAATGCTTCGTGTTTAGGGTGAGTGGGCCTCCCTGCTCACGTGACGCTGTTTACTCCCATCAGAGCCCTCACCCTACAGGCTAACCTCCTGTCTGCTTCTGATTTGTGCTCGTTAGACCGTGAGCTCTGTGAGAGCCGGCAGGCCCTTGTCTGCGCCATGTGGCGCCGCCTCCGGGTCCCCAGCTCGCAGCCTCATGCACAGAGGGCGCCGATGCTGAATCGTGGGGGAAAGTGGGCAGGAGGGGCCCTGTGGGGCCCATGTGCCAACTCCTCATGCTGCCCTTTTGCCCTCAGCTTCAGCCCGAGGTCCAGCGCTACGAGTGGGTGGTCATCAAACATCCAGAGCTGACCAAGCCTGTGTCCTTGGAGTCCACCAGCATTCCATCCTCACCTTGCCACTCCGCGTCCTCAGACCCCGCGGACCGCCTCTCCCCGTTCCTGGCTGCTCGGCACTTTAACCTGCCCTCCAAGACGGAGTCTTTGTTCATGGCCGGGGGCAACGACTGCCTCATCATAGGTGGGTGCCTCCTTCCACCTCAGCTGGGCTCCTGCCTGCCCTTGGTCACTAAGCCTGGGAGGAGGGTACGGGGTCCTGGGGCAGCCGAAGCCCCAGGGTCAGCCCTTGCTGAGCCAAGTGGTAGGTGCCTCACCTGAGGGACAGGCAGAGCCCCCGTTATGGCAGAGGAAGGCAGTGGGATTATTGGAGGTGGAGTGGGCACACGGGACAAGCGTGGGGACCTGAGGCTGAGTGCTGGGGAAGTGGGCTTACTGCGGGGTCTAGTCGGGAGCCAGGGGACTTTGCAGAGTGGAAAGCCAGCCCCATAGTTTTAGAGAGGCCTCTGGCAGGGCTGTGCAGGGACGGCTCCAGGATTTGCCCTGTGCAAGCGGAGATGCTCAGGAGCAGGAGAAGAGCCCCTTGGGGCAGCGCTGGACAGAGGGCAGCCGCTGACCGAGCATCCCACAGGTGGAGGGGGCGGCCAGGCGCTCTACATCGACGGGGACCTGAACCGGGGCCGCACAGGCCACTGCGACACTTTCAACAACCAGCCCCTCTGCTCTGAGAACTTTCTCATCGCTGCTGTGGAGGCCTGGGGCTTCCAGGACCCCGACATCCAGGGACTGGCGTGAGCTAATGGTGACCGAGCTGCTGCTGTAGGGCAGCATGGTGGCTGGGCCCCCTCTTCAGGGAGGAGGAAGTGAAGGAAGTCCCCCCCATGTATGTGGGCACCATCAGGGTGCAGCTGGGCTCTGGTGCTGGGCTGGGCAGTGGTGCCAGGGCCTGAGCCCTGGCCCTGCCCATACTTACTGCTGTCTCCGCCTTGGACTCAGGCCCCGGCTGTCCTCTGTGCGGGCTTCCTGTGCCTAAGCTGGAGGGGTTAATTCTCTCAGCGCAAGCCTCAGTTCTGTGGGGTGGGAGGGGCGGGGGAGATGAGATGAGAAAGGCAGAAGGAGCCTGACTGTGGGTCCATGGCACCCCCTGCTGGAGCCTCTGAGCAGGCTCCCAAGCAGGCTCTGTGGCCTCCTGCCTGGCCTCCTGCTGGCGGTTCCCTAGGAGTGTGTTGGTCCCAGGAAGAAAACAGGCACCCTGGGGACAGTTCCTTGGCAGGAGTGTCTGCCTGAAGCTTCTGACTCAGTTCCCTTCTCCCCGTGCTGGCCTCCTGGGGGCACCTCTCAGACGGGAACCGCAGGGTGAAAGCGGGAGGGCAGGCTGTGTGCAGGGCTCTGGGCCCCTCCCGAGGGAAGGTTGAGGGCCGGTGGCATGAAGTGCTGAGGGGACAGTACGTGTCCTTGTGTTTCTGCAGAGCCTGAAGCTTCTGCTGGGCCTCAGTGTGTAGTCACGCCTGAAGAGACCACCCAGGGAGGGGCCCTCTGTGATGGACCCCAAACCAGCCAGCAGCATTTCCGGGGGCCTGCCTGAAGAAGTGGGGGCCCACGGAGCCTTCATCAGCCCTCCTCCTCACCAGCATGGCATGCTGGGCATGCTGGTCTCGTCCAGCCCTACCCACCTCACCTTCATTGGGCTCCACACGTCCTCCCCTGCTCCCTGCTCCCACGGCACCTCTGAGGAGCCCCCCTCTGCATGGCACGAGTTCTCCCTCTGCGTCCTTCTCATAGGGCCACGTGAGCAAGGCAGGGAGCAGCCCTCCCACCGCTTGACCTCCCTCAGCTGGTCCTGAGGGCCTGGGTACCCCAGAGGGAAGAGAGACGCGGACACACCAGGGACTGTGCTGGGGCCATGACAGCCTGGGCCACAGATGCTTGGGCTCCTGCCCTCTCAGCGTCCCCACCCGCCGTGGCCCATGGCCCTGTTCTCACACCTTGCTTGCTCTTCCTGTGGGGCCCTCATCCTCCCCTGCCTGCCTACTCAGATCTCCCCTGAGCCAGGCCACAGTGATGCAGAAGGGAGGACCAGCATCCCTCTGTGGCTCTGGGCAAGCTGACGAATCTGTCTGGAACTCAGTTTCCCCAGCTATAAAATGCGGCCAGTCATCCTGCTCTGCTGTCCCCACAGGACTGCTGAGCGTCTCTGGGGGGGCCAGTGTGAATCCCTGTAGAGGTGCTGGGAGGCAGTGTCACAGCTTACCCCGCCCCTCGACACTGCAGGCCTCACTGACCCCCTTCCTCGAACCCCGCAGCCCTCACCTGTTCTTTGGTGTTCATTAAACACAGTCTCGTTATGTGAACTCCAGGGATCCGAGTCTGGTTTCTTCAACTAGGGGGACTTCCCGGGGCTCCCCCCACCCTCCAGGCACGCCACTGAATGGAGTGCAGCCTCCTGCTTGTCAGTGTTCTATCACGGAACATGGAAGGCCTTTTAAAAGCACAGCCTTTCAGAAGCTGCTGAAGGCATACCTGAGCACTATTTGCATGGCCCCCTCTGTAAACTTCCTGAACTAGGGGGTATTCTTTTTTTTGGTAAGTCCAGGGCATTCTCTGTGGCTGCCCCAAGGGCCCCCAGAGGTCCGCCCAGGGAAGGTGACTGCTGATGAGTCACGATTTCTGTATCATGAGATCTTTGCGTGTGCATGCAAAATATTCAGTTTCTTTGAATTTCATATCTTCTCCCTAACTTTTCTGCTAAACTAAAAAGCATGTGATTATTATCTTTATTTTTTTATGCTTATTATTGTCCTTATTATCTGATATTAGGTGCTCCCAAATAGAGTATAATTTATTCTATTAATATTCTTTATTATTTCTTCCTGATTATTACTAGCATTTTATGTTAAAAATTAGCCAAAGTTTTATGGAATTGCGTAATGAATTGTTTTTCTAGAAACATTTGAAAATTTATTTTAAAAGCAAGAAATTGAATTTAGATTAAACCAGTTCATTATCAAACTGGACTATATGCATTTAAGGCTTTAGAAAATCAGTTTTTCAAAAATAATTTATAATACAAGTCAGTCATTTGTATTTTATAAGTTTTTCAGTTTTAATTATTGAGTTAAAATAAGTATTTCAGTTTTCCCTATTTTTATAAGTTCCATGCATTTCTTTTTTTCTTTTTAGTTTTTCAGGCCAACTTGTTTTAGAAAATTCTGAAGATTTCACAAGGCTTTCAAATTTCTCTTACCCATTTCCTGAAGCCACAGAGCCTTTATAATAGTCTCCTTACATATTTTATATTTAGTAAATTCAGTTTTTGTCACTTTATTTTGTAATAATTTTAGATTTCTGTAAGAGTTTTACGGATGGTACAGAGCTCCCACGCCCCTTCCCTGGCTTCCTCCAGTGTTAATAGTGCACATTTATCAAACCTAAGAAATGACCATTTGTATGACGCTGGAAACTTAAAGTACAGTGCGTATTCAGATTCCCTCAGTTTTTCTATAGTCGTTTTTGTTCCAGGAATAGATTTAATTTTTATAACTATTTACTTCCCCACATTTTAATCAAATCCTGAATGTCATCAAGTTCACATGACTAACACTGCTCAAAAAAAATTGCCATAATTAGGCTGTACAGTGACTGTCAAACATGTATTCCTGTGTCTCGACAGCCCTACCCCAACTGTTGTGTTTTGCGCAGGGAAGTCACTGAATGAGGCAGGAGTGCCAGGCACACCTGGCAGGTGCTTCACCCTACGATGTCAAGTTAGGCAGAAAGAAAAGCACATGCATTTTTTAAAATAACCTATTGTTAAAAAAAAAAAGAATTTGTGATCTTTGTTGTATTTGTGTCAGACTGTGCTCGAAGTTAGGTGCAGCATTACAGGGCTCGTGAGTGGAGCTGAAATGCCTCACACTGCAAACCCGCTCATTTTGCCTGACTGCGTGGAACCTGTCAACACCGTGCATGGGACCAAAGAAGCAAAGTCAGTGGACACACTGTCACACAGATGTGTGTGGGACACACCAACTAGCAGAAGCTTCTGCCTTAGGCCACTGAAGCCCAGGTGTGGCTGCTCAGTTAGGTTCCCCATTAGACACACGCCTGGTCAGAGGGAGCCTGCGAGTCTGATCCTGTCCAGTGATGTGGTCGATAGCATGGTGAAGCTCGCTCAATCCAAGCCATCCCTGCGCCTTATTTTATCTTCACACAAAGATACAGGAGCAGACTGCCATTCTGTTTCACCCTGAAGCACACTGACTGGCAAAGGACACGTTTTGTCAAAAGCTTAAAAGCTAAAGATTGAAGAGTTATGTGAATAATTTTACCTTCTCGTTCTTGTTTAGGATGGTTACTGGCTAAGGGCTTCCTAGGTGGCGCAGTGGTTAAGAATCCCCCTGCCAATGCAGAGGACACGGGTTCGATCTGTACTCCAGGAAGATCCCACATGCCACGGAGCAACTAAGCCCGTGCACCAAAAACAAAACAAAACAAAAAACAAAAAGTTGAATAGGATGGTTACTGGCTGGAAAATGGATTACCAGAGTGACACTTGGGAGCATTTCAATTAATGTAATAAAAAATTTCGAGGACCTTGTGAAAATATGTGTAGTGAGCAGATGTGTAGCTTTGAAGCAAAATCTAACTTTGGAAAAGTAAAAATAAGTGACTTAGTGATGTGTTTGGTCAGTGTTAATTTTGAGTCCTAAATAAAATTAACGAGAACAAATGGATCAACATTGTGAAGTATTTGATGTGAAATGTTTCAATGGGATGGGAATTCCTGAAGGAAGCACTGGACGTGAATTTGAGGGACCACATTAGCTGGACCATGATCAACGGGGAGAAGTTTCTCCATTGCAGAGATAGATACCCAGCTGCCTCTGGTGCCAACCTAGTCCTCCCCTGATGGATTTCGTCTGCTCTTGTTCACAGTGCCAGGCATGTGGACGTGCTCTGCATACGGGAGGAATGGCCATCAGGAATCACCACCCAAACTTCTCCGTCCAGAACTGCAAGGATCCCTGTCATGTGTAAAACTCAGTGTCAAAAAAGTCATGCTCATTCAAAGTGAGACTTCTATCTGGAAGTGTATAGTAAAATCACTATGAATATCTTTCCTAATCCCTTGCATTTTAGTTGGGTGTGCACATATAACAAACACATAAGACCTATTTTCTCTGCCACGTGCACACGCCTGATCTTCGGTTCCTCCTGGTGCTCGCCTCCCATCCTGCCAGCAGCCATGGCTCTGCTCCACGCTTGCCTCCTGTTCTTCCCCACCCTGGTGGCCGGACACTTGCTCGGGCTGCTCCCCCTTCCTTCGCAGTTGCCTCCCAAGACAACCCTCCAAAGGGATGTGCATTCCTGTCATCTCTTTCCTGCTGCCACCCTCAGGGAGCCTGGCCTGGGTCCCAGAAGTCCCGGGCTGGTAGGGGAAGAGAGGCTTGGCCCCAGCGCTGCCAGCTCTCTGACGCCAGCTGTTTCAGTTCCTCTTCTGAACCAAGAGCCTGGGCCTCTGGGCCATTTCCCGTCCGTCAGTGGGCTGCGTGCCCCTGCCCCAGGACCTTTCCCCTGAGACCCCGGGGACACCGCTGTTTGCCAGTGTCTCCACCCCTTTCCTTTGGCCTGTGAGAGCAGGAGCCCCCTGTGGTCCTGCCCATGCTGGTGTCCATCAGGCAGTTCTGGACGGGGATGGCTATGCACTCTTCTCACGGGGCAGTGTGCCTCCCTGGGGCCTGCGGAAATGGACTTAGCACCATCTTGTGGTTGACATTAAGACACTGTGACCCGGGCCAGAGTTGGGCAACGTGCGTTCCGTGGGTGGGGGTTGGAGAAGGCCCCCCCTCGAGGAGGTAGGGAAGCAGGTGGGGAACATTTCGACATTTCGGAAGCCTGCCTCCCTCAGGCTGGCTGGGCTGCAGTGACCATAGTATCTGCCCAGAGCTCGACCAGGCTGGGCTACCCCCTCCTCCCACCACCACCTCACGCACGTAGGCCCCTTTTTGGGCCTGGTCCATGGTAATTGTATCCCAGCTTGTGTTCCCACCTGTAGCTAGCCATGGAAATGCTTTGTTTTATTGTCCTTTTAAACATTAAAATGGTAAAATTCAAAGTGAGCAGTGCAGTGGCCCTTAGTGCCATCGCAGTGCTGTGCAACAACCACTTCTGCCTAGTTCCACGACATCCTCACCCCAAAAGGAAACTGATTTAAGCACTTGCTCTGCATTCCTCACTGTCACCTGGTTTTTTAAAAGGTAAAATATGCACCTCGTAGAAAATCAATACGGAAATATCCACAGGGGGAGGTGTTCCTCCCAGTCTGGTCCTGGGGGTCCACCACTGTCAGCAGGGTCTGTGTGCACTTCAGGTAGCACACCTGTGTGGTCTCCCCACCATGCTGCCTATCACTTACCTGCATCTCACAGATCATCCACCTGCTTCCATGTCATCGCCAGCTGCCCAGCTTCCTGTGGTGTGGATGGTCTGTAATGTAAGCACAGACAGGATCCTGTCCCCTCCCCTGCTCTGACCCTTTTCATCTTTTGGGGCTTCCCTGGCGGTTAAGACTCTATGCTCCCAGTGCAGGGGCCCCAGGTTCAATATCTGGTCAGGGAACTAGATCCCACAGGCTGCAACTAAGAGTTCGCATGCTGCAACTAAAGATCCTGCACACAGCAAAGAAGATTCCCACATGCTACAACTAAGACCGGTGCAGCCAAATAAAAAAAAAAAAAAGACGAAGAGAGCCTTCCCGGCCCCTCCCTCCCCTGCAGCTGATTTGGCACTGGAACATCATTGTCTGTGTGTCCAACCCCCCAAGCAGGGTAGGAGCTCTCTTCCTTAATCGTGTATCCTCAGAGCCTAGCTCAGTGCCCGCACACAGTACATGCTCAATAAGTGCCCGAGTAGCTTAGGGTTGAAGGCTGACTGTCAGAGTGGGGGAAGTCATGCTGGCCTTCAGGGTGCTGAGCCTAGACCAGGGCCGACGGTGCCCTTGTGGGGACCCAGGGCTGAGAATTCATGCGGCACCCTTTCTGAGAGTCTGCTCCCTGTGCCAGGCCCTGGTTTACTGTAAACCCCTTCCTTCCTCTGGCCTAGGGAGAGACCCACACACTGCCCCCTGGTGGTCAGGGCCAGCCCCGGGCTCCCTGCCTGCTGCCAGTCTGGTTCTCAAAGTTTTAAGAATCAATCAGGCTGGGAATTCCTTGGTGGTCAGGGAACTAAGATCCTGCAAGCAGCTCTGATGGGTCAAAAAAAAAAAGAGAGGCCCTTTCGCCCCAAGGTCAGTGAGAAATGGAGGGGCTGCTCTTTCTCTGGGATCACCCCAGGCCTCCACCTCTTGCCTCTCTCAGGGCCTGACATACAGCTGGAGCCGTTCAAGAGAAACACAGTTTCCTCTGCAGGGCTGGTTTCCTAGCCCCCCCCCCCATCCTCCCCCGCCCCCAGCTGTGCCCCTGTCTTGCTTGTACATAGGACACTTTTTATTAAAAAAAAAAAAACTTGTATTATTTTGTGAGCTCCAATTATTTTAATTATACGAAAAAACTCATCTTTACACATCCCGCCCTTCTCCCCTCTGATACCACAACTATATTTTTGTTCCATCTCCTCCCAGCCTTGCCTGGGCCACACATAGCTCTTATCTAGTCTGGTCAAGAGAGCCTGGTGCCCTCTCTGAGCATCACACCCTCTGGTGTGTCTTCATGGCTACTCGGAAGAATGGGATTTGTCCACTGGGAGAAGGCGCCCTGCCTGGACATGTTGTCTGCAGTTTCCTGAAGCTTTTGATAAGGCTGCCATCTCAGGCTGCAAGCCTCTCTTCTTTCTTCTTTGAAATGGTTTCCTCAGGATAAGTTCATCTTTCTAATCACTTGAGACCCTTTTCACTTTATTCCTGGTCTCTATTTTCCCAGCCAACCCCTCCCTTCCCTGAGGTCTCCTCAAAGTGCCATTGGATTTCTCTCTCCCACCATCTTTCAGTCCAGACAGTGGGCCTGCTCATCCCCATTAGAACCCTTGGAGAAGTGGAGACCCCACCTCGCATCTCTCTATACCTCTCCCTAACAGGGTCTCTGGCTTGAGTTTCCCAAAGCCCTTCCTTCTTTATTCCTGGAAATCCCCACCTTCACAGTGACAGGCCAGGGGCTTGTGACACTGTGACTTCATGCCGGGGACTGAGTGGCTGTGAGGGAGAAGACAGAGGTGTGTGTCCCTGACCATTCCCTTCCACATCCCCTGACCCATACCCACCCCAGGCCCTGCCTGATGCTGGGAGGCCAAGGGGAAGGGGACCTCAGTCTCTCCTGAGCCTGTCACTGGTCACCAGACACTCCCTGAGCTCTCATGCAGGAAGCAGGAGGTGTAGTGAGCCGCACGGGCCACACTCAGCCTCTGGAGTTTGAGTTTCAATTCCGCTGCTTGCTAGCCAGCTGACCCTGGGCAACGTACTCAACCTTCCTAGGCCTGTTTACTTGTCCACAAAATGAGGGTAATAGTGATAACTTCCTCCAAGGATCATTATAAGGATCAGATATTGCCCCCCAAATGCTTAGGGGGACATTGAAGAATTCCGGGATCGGAGTAACTTGTCTTACATACCAGTTAGGAAGGTCCCATGGTGACAGGGCGAGGAAGACTGGGCAGGCAGGCCAGGTCAGAGGCTGTGAGAAGACCCAGGCCAGGAGAGAAGGGCTGCCCAAGGGGCAGCAGCGCCCGCAGCGCAGGGGCAGAGCTAAGAGCTGGGAAGCCGCAGAAGCTCGGAGCCTGGTGAGTAATGAAGAGGGAGCCATGACTCGAGGCTGCTGGTGTGGCCGCAGCTCAATGGCCATGCTGGAAAGGGAAATAACTGAGTGGAAGCTGGTGGTTGATGCGGCGGGAGGTGAGCTCAGTTTGAGACATGCTGCTTTGAGGTGTCAGCAGCCCCACTGCAGACGCACTGTGACCTCTCATACCAGAACGTGGGCAGAAAACTAGAGGACGGTGAGCAAAGCTGACCTGCCCTCGGAGCCTGCGGCAGGAACTGTCTCCCTGACCTCCCAGTCTCGGGACTTCAGCGTGCTTTGCCACCACTGTGCTTTTGGCCATGCGGTTTCCCGAGGGGGACCGTCCTGCACCTCCGTTCCTTAGTCTGAATTCTGCCCCTGCATGCAGCCTCCCTGTCCGCCAGCCAGTGCCAGCTCCCTGGTCTGGGCTCTGCGGGCCCTGGACCCTGAGCGCGTGGAGTTCTCATGGGGCAGGCACTCTGGCATTCGCTTGCTTGGATGGCTTCAGGTCTGGAAAGGTACAGGTGATCACCCAGGGCAGGGGGAGCCCTAGGAACACCCAGGACCTGCAGTGAAGCTGAGGCTTCAGGGCTTGGGTCGGTCCTTGCTCCTCCTTGTGACTCCAGGAAGGAATGAGGGCGTCAAGGCATGTGGAGGTGAACTGGAGAGAGTAGGGGTGTGGGGAGGTGGGCAGCAGGCTGCAGAAACAGAGGCCCATTCAGACAGCCGGATGAATGTTCCCCAGCTTAGAGAAACGGCGGTCACCAGCAGCCCTGGCAAGGGCAAGGAGCTGGGGAGGAGGTGGAGACGCTGAGTGAAGATTCCTCTTTCCAGAAGTCAGAGTCAGGTGGCAGAGGGCGGTGGGGAGGTCTATAGCCAAATGGTGGCCTCCTCTCTTTTGAAACACAACAGACATGGCTCTCTGAGGGCTGCAGTTTCAGATGGGGCAGACCCAGCTTCACCCAGAAGAGGCCGTGAGGGAGGTTCCTGTCATGCAAGGTGTGTGTAAGAGTCCAGTGGGAGGGCCAGCCAGGGGAGGTGACCCCACCACCCACATGGAGCAGGCTGATAACAGCTACCACTCAGGCTGTTCAGGGAGAGTGCTTTAATGCCAGTACAAGGGCTTGGGGCTCAAGGGAGACCCAGGATCAGGTAGCAGCCACCCACGGCTCCTGAAATGGACAGGACAAAATGGCAAAGGGAACCAGACTGGTGGGCAGAGATAAGGCAGCCAGTTGGGGTGCCAGGATGTGGCCACATGGGATCATCAGGGTGATGCCGGTCCCAGGCCAGGTTGCTTGCTGGGTTGAGAGGGAACCACTTACTGCTGCTCCAGAAATAAGGGCGGCTCTGCATTTGCGGGCTTTGTGTGGGAACAGGCAGGACTGGGACCCCAGAAGATGCAGAAATCCGGGGAAGCCTTCACAGGTTGAAACACAGATAGGGGTTCAGACCAATCATCCTACACTTTGAGGGGCAGAGACAACCCCTCCAACTGTAGTCTGGGTCCCTGATGCAAAGGAGGGAACAGATACAGGAGAGGGGGCTCCTTTTCCTCGGAAGCCAAGGGAGAAATCACCAATTGCTGGGTCGGGGCCTGGTGGGTCTGGAAGAGTCTGGGGACGGGTTCGGCAGGGTGGGGTGAGGGACGACCGAGGACACAAAATTTCGGCTCCGCCTGCTTGGACCCTCAGATCACCCTGGCAGGTAAGAGGACGTCCGAGGTAGACCGTAGCCCTGGGTCCCTGCGGGCTGGGCCGTGAAAACCCCGCGGCTGGGCTCCACACGGAGAACGCAAAGAGAAATTCCGCTCGGAACCGAACACCTGCTAGCGCCGCGCAGCCGCAGAGTAGGCGGGGCAACTCGAGCCCCGCCCTATATGCTAATATGGCGCGCCACAGCCCCGCCCCGGCCCAGGAACCGGACGGGCCCAACGCCGCGGGGTTCGAGAGGCCGACGGCGCCCGACAGCGTACCTGCGGAGGCCGAGGTGGGGCGGGGCACTGAGGTCCAGGCCAGCGAGGCGACAGCACAGTGCCTGGGCGGTCAGCGGGCCGCTAGGGCGTCCCGGGGCCGTGATGTACCCCACTGGCGTGAAGTGGTACAGCCCGCAGGGGCGGGGCCCGGATCATGTGACGCGGCCACGGCCGCCATTTTGTTCTGCGGTGCTGGTATTTAGAGCGCAGCGGCTGACGGGCCGGATCGCCTTCGCAGCCGCCTGACCGCTCGCTTCGCTCAGCTACCACCTGCCGCGCCCGGCCCGACCTGACCCCCGCCTCTACCCGCTGAGCTCTCCCCCTCCCCACCCGCAGACATGTCCGAGGCCAAGAGCGGCCCCGAGTACGCTTCCTTTTTCGCGGTCATGGGCGCCTCGGCCGCCATGGTCTTCAGCGGTGAGCGCCGTGGCAGGAGGGACCCGGGAGGCGGGGGTCGCGCTGGGCTCGTGCCCGCTGCTCGCCAGGGTTCGGCGTGTGACGTCACTCTGACGTAATTTCGAGCTGTTGGGGTCTCGGGTCTCACGTGACTGCAGGCGGGGGCCAGGGCCCTGAGGGCTGCAGGGTGCCGTCTGGTGTCTGGCGCGCAGGGCATGCGGGCTGGGCCCCGGTGTGAGTCCCAGGGTCTCCCGGGGGTCCCAAGCTGGTCTCCCGCCAGCTGGTCGTGTCGGTGCGGGGGTGGGGCGGCGGCGCCGCTGCCATCTTAGCCCCTGGAGAGGTGGGAGCGAGGCTGGGGTGGGGGCCCATGGTCCTGCGCCTGCTCCGCATCCGCCCTGCCCATCCTGCGGGCAGGTGTGACATCACACCTCGGAAAGCTGCTCCGACGCGGGGCCGACCCTGTCCGGGGGCGGCGGGGGTAGGGGATCCGGCCCTGGTGCTCCCCTCCGAGGTCCATAGCCTTCGCCCTCGTGGCGGCCTGGCCCCCGGGTAGGGGTCCGGTGGGTCTGTACTGAGGCAGGTACTTCCGGTTAGGGCATGTCAGTATTTCCCAATACCCCTGTAGGCGGTATGGGTTGGTTCGAAAAACTGAGCTGAGAGGTTGGTCTTGAAAGCCGGCAGGAGCCCAGAGGTGGGAGTGGAGTTGGGGGCTGAGGGTGGGTCACATAGGCCGAGGGCGCAGGATGGATGTCTGGGAGACTGGCCAGCTTCCGCACTGTGTGTACCGACGCTTGTCTGGCCTGGGCGGGGTAGCATGGAGCCTCAGTGTTGAGGGGATTGGGTTTTTTCCCATAGAGGGAAGTCGTCAGTTCAGGGCCGAATGAATGAATAACCTTTCTCCCCTTCCCTGAGGCCTGGAATTGGGAGGGGCTGCCCTAAGAATGGGGAAGGGGCCTTCCAGAGTTTTTGATGGCCCCTTGATTTTGAAGTTGGGTCTTAACAGTCCTGGGATGTAAAATTCAGTGAAAATTGGCCCTTCTGGGAGAAGAGCAGTTGGGGCTGGCCAGGAATGTGGGACCCAGGGAGGTGAGTCCTGACCCAGCTGCAGCCCCCTTGGACTGGTCTGGCCTGGTCTGGTCCAGGCCTTCTCCAGTAGGTCTGGCTTTGGGCTTTGATGACTCGCCCTGCCCCACCCTATCTGGTGGAGTGGAGAGGCTCCCTATGCAGGTATGTGGAGGGATTGAACTCTAAACAGTCTCTGCTGACTATAAACACTAGTGGGGTGAGGGCTTGGGGGCCTCCCTCTGTCCGGGCCTGCCTGCTGGTCACAAGCTGCTGAGTGGGCCCTGCCCTTCCCATCATGTGCAAGTAAGGGGTCATTTGTGGTGAGAGAAGTGGCCTGTACTTCCCCTTCTGTCCTAGGTGATGCTTGCTATTTCCACATCTTCCAGAGCTGCCTGCTCTCCCACACCTTCTAACAGGCTGCTGTGCCCCCTCTTCCCCCCAGCCTTCTCTGCTCTTTGCCGGCGGAATGCCTCCAGGGCCAGTCCTCGGCCACTTGGGAGTTGTTGATTGTATCTGTCATGGACCATTAAGCACATCTCAAGCTCCTACTACGTGCCGGGCACTGGGGACATCAGTGAACAAAACACGAACCCTGCGCACGTGGAACTTGAATTCTGGCTGAGTTTGCCCCAGAACCTTTCTTCTATATCCAGCTCCTGGCCTCCTTCTGGTCACCAGGTGCCTCTCTTCCTCTCCTTCTGGAACTTGGTACTTTTGAACAGAGCCTGTCTAGCAGGTCTTTGGAAGTTACTGAGAACAGGGTATCACAGGTGCAGAGGTGCTCTGCTTGCCCTGGGCTCCTGGAAATTGGGGCTGCCTGCTCCCATTGGCGTGTGCAGCTCCACGCCTGCTCCCCTCCCGGCACAGGGCTTACTGGGTTCCTACAGTAGCTAGCTTCTTACTTGGCCAGTTGGGTCAGAGTCTGACTTCATTTCTTTCTCTAGAACCTTTCTCCAGGGCTTGTCTTCATCTAGCTCCTTGTGCCTTCCTCAACAGTTCTTAGGCCTCAGGTGGTGTTGCCAGGATGACTGCAAGCTCTGTCAGCTGCTTCTGGCCCAGATTGCCCCTGGCCTGCCTAGCAGTTGGCTGACTGGTCTTCTTAAGACTGAGTGGAGTCCACTCCCTCTTCCAATCCCCATCTCCCATTGCAGCTTCCTATTTTTTCTTAACTTGTGACCCAAGTCCTGTCGGTTCTCTCTTCATCATGTCTTCCACGGAGCCGTCAGTTGCTCCTTTTCCGTATTTTCTGTGACTTCCTTCCTCCACTTGGCCTCTGGTGTTTGGCGCTGTGTTTGAGGAACTGTGGCCTGACTCCTCTTTATGTCCCTGCTCCATTTGGAGCCCCTTCAGGCTTGACCTTTGGAGGTGCTGTCCAGGGCCTTCCTGGACACCAGCTGCCCCCCTGGCCAGGCTGCTTTTCCCTCCTGAGGGTCATCTTTTGTTTCTTCTCTCTGTTCTTGTTGCTTCCCCACCCCCAGGGGAAGCACAGCCACCTGATCTCCATGCTGCCCTCTGCAGAGAAGAGACCAGCTCAGTTGCTGACTCTGGCCTGCTCCTGCCTTGCAGGGCCCACTGCCTGGGATGCTGGCTTTTCTGTAATGGGGTCTCACCCAGTGCCACCTGCCAGCTTGTGCCGTCACCCTTGAGTAACGAGTCCTGGCGTTGGCCTGGTGTGGTGCTGGGCCTGCAGTGGGAGGCCCAGAAAACGCACCGTTGCTGCAGGAATGGCTTCATGAAAACCGGCACCTAAAGGCTGGGTGTCGGCATGTGGGGGGTGGAGGAGGCAGTGCAGGTCCCACTGTTCCCACCCCTGCCTCCTTCCTCTGTGCTCTCTCTCTGGTGTCTCTGCTCTGTGTAGTCTGAGATCTTCTTCCTCTTGCCCAGTCTTTCTGTGACCACCTACTCAGCGTCACCCCTCTACTCAGTTGTCACCTCCTTTTTGAAGCCCTTCCCCAGACCTGCCCACTCTCCTGGAACATGTTGCTATGCTCGGAGGGGCTGCGTCTGTCTCTTCACCAGGCTCAGATCCCTGGGAAGGCAGACCCCTCTGACCTCACCCTGCATTGAGCACAGATTAGTCATCCTTTGCGGCCCAAATAGGTGAGTCAAAGATGCAGAGCAGTGTCTGGGGTTGTCCTGGCCCCTCCACCTCTGACCCACGTCAGCATCTGCTGAGGCCACGTGTTGAGAGCCTTGAGGGTGGTGACTGGAGTTGGAAGAGCTGCCTGGGCCCCTGTGGTTCTCTGTTGCGCTTACAAACGTTTTTCTAGACTTGGGAGACAGGCCAGGAGAAGGGGGCTTTCAGGAAGGCAGCCCGCCCTGGGAAGAGGGAGGAGGGACAGTGGCAGGGAAGACAGGATCCCGCAGTGCCTAGAGGGCCCTTGCCCTGTCATTACCAGAAGCCTCAGCAGAAGCTAGGCTTCTCTCATGTCTGTCGAGGCCCCAGGGTTGGCCTGGGTGATGGCTTCACAGCCTGTAGTCTTTCCTGTACCCTGTCCTATCTTGGGCTTGCCCTTTCTCTGGTTGTTCATAGAGAATTCTCCCCGAACTCAAGTGTCCTGGCCTGCTGTGTGGCTGCAGGTGCCGAAAGCTGCCTTTTCTATCGGGGCATTCACCCTGTTGACACACACCAGCTATGGCTGTGGCGAGTCCTGGGGTTGGGAGTTGTGGAAAGTGCAGTGGGCAGGGTGGGGAGTGAGCGAAGCTCTTGGCCTGAGAGAACGGGAGTTGCCAGGCCACTTCTCCTGACCCTTTACAGCAGTGGCTCCTCTAGTGTGCTCTCCCTGGACTAGTCCTGGGCTGGTGGACTGTTGGGAAAGTGCCTCGAACTCCACGTGGGACAAAAGGTGCTCAGAATCTGCGAGGATTCCGGGGCCCAGCTGCCTGTTTCCCCACGTGACAGGGCAGCCTGTCACAGTTCCACCTTTTAGATCTGAGGCTGTGTTGGGAGCATGGGATCTGTGTAGCAGTCTTGGGGAGTGCTGGTGAGCCTGGGCTGGGGTTTCACAGGAGAACAGGGGCCCAAACAGCCGTGAGGGCCTCTGGTGGAGGAGCCCAGGATACCCAGGATCCTTGAGTGCCCAGCTGTGGCCCTTCCCCCTGAGAGCCTCCTGCCCCTGGCTGAGTGAGTGCCACTTTCGTCTTGCCCCTTGAAGGTGATAACTTGTGTTGCTCTCAAGTATGCTAAAAGCTGCCTCCAGGGTCCTGGCCCCAGGTGCTCTGGGCTCACCTCACCTTCTCCCCCTCAGCCCTGGGTGCTGCCTACGGTACGGCCAAGAGCGGTACAGGCATCGCAGCCATGTCTGTCATGCGGCCAGAGCTGATCATGAAGTCCATCATCCCGGTGGTCATGGCTGGTATCATCGCCATCTACGGCCTGGTGGTGGCAGTCCTCATTGCCAACTCCCTGAATGACGGCATCAGTCTCTACAGGTGACAGCTGGGCGGCTCTCCCTGCACCCTGCCTGGGGTAAAGCCACTGAGGGGCTGGGAGGGGGCCTTGGATGGTGGCTGGCGACCCACGCCTGCTGCCTTCCCTGGCTGTTGGCTAACGTCCACCCTGTATACTCTCTCCCCCAGGAGTTTCCTTCAGCTGGGCGCAGGCCTGAGCGTGGGCCTGAGCGGGCTGGCAGCTGGCTTTGCCATCGGCATCGTGGGGGACGCTGGCGTGCGGGGCACTGCCCAGCAGCCCCGGCTATTCGTGGGCATGATCCTGATCCTCATTTTCGCTGAGGTGCTCGGCCTCTACGGTCTCATCGTTGCCCTCATCCTCTCCACAAAGTAGCCCCTCTGGGCCCACCAGCCACAGAATATGATGTAAAGACCACCCCCTCCTCATTCCAGAACGAACAGCCTGATACACACGCACGGGGCAGCTGCCTACCAGTAGTTGGTCTTGTAAATGCGCAGTGTCCTAGTGCCCATCGTCTGTTGCCCCCAGCCTTGCCCCTGCCCACCCCGTGCCGTGGACATCAGGGCCCACCACTCCCCATCCAGGCCCCCGACCAGTGAGGATGCAGGCCTCTGGCCGCCCCCACCCATCTGCCCTAGAGTGCTCTGTGTATAAGAATGAATTAGAGTTGTCATTTTCTCTTCACTGGATGTTTATTTATAAAGATTTGACCTGTTCATACGTCTGTGGAGCAGCCCTCCGTCTCCCAACTCTATAGTAATCTTAGGTAGACTGTTGCGTTGTGCGGTTACCGTTTGCCCTGAGACATGTTGGATGGAACCACCTCCTGCAGCCCTGGCTGCCCGGGGCCGTGGGGCAGTTTGCTGGGCCCGCTGGGCCCTGGCGCCGAATCGTGTCCAATAAAGTTCTCGTATGTGACTGAATGCCTGTGTGTGAGTCGCTTGTTGGGGGCCGGGAGGGAGGGAGGGGCCGAAAGCCGGGCCACCCGGGAAGCAGCCGCATCACTGCGGACCGCCCTGGTCACGTGGACGCCCGGATCACGTGGGCGCGCCTTAGTCAGCTGAGGGTCACGTGGGCCCGGCCGCTTTCGGGGCCGGAACTCGGCGCGGGATCCGGCACCTAGAGCTCGGTTGGGCTCAGGATGCGCGGCGGGCAGGGCGAGGCGCTGGCTCCGGTGATCCAGTTCACCAACTGCCGCATCCTGCGGGGCCGGGTGCTGCTCAGGTGGGCGCGGGGCGCGGGCCAGGGTGCGGGGCCGGGGCTGCGTGGGTGGGCTCCGGGGCTGGCGATGCCAGCCCCCTCCCTGCTCTGTGCGCAGGGAGGATCTGTGGGTGCGCGGGGGCCGCATTCTGGACCCGGAGAAGCTGTTCTTTGAGGAGCGGCGCGTTGCTGACGAGCAGCGGGACTGCGGGGGCTGCATCCTGGCGCCCGGCTTCATCGACGTGCAGATCAACGGTGCGGTTCGGGGCCCGCGGGGCGGGAACCCAGAGGAGGAGCTCTGAGCACCGTGCGACCCCGTCTTTTCTGTGGCCGCAGGTGGATTTGGCGTTGACTTCTCTCAGGCCACGGAGGACGTGGGTTCGGGAGTCGCCCTGGTGGCCCGGCGGATCCTATCGCACGGAGTCACCTCCTTTTGTCCCACGTTGGTCACCTCGCCACCGGAGGTTTATCGCAAGGTGAGTTGAGGCTCCTGGCTTCAAGTGAAGGAGGCCCCAGGAGCACCAAGCCTCTTACTTTTCAAATCTCATCTCTTCCGCTCACGAATACCCCTTGGCACTTGAGTCTGGCCTCACCTGCTGGCCTCTCTCCACCCGGGCCTGGGGGTCCCCTCCCCCCAGGCTTTCTCATCCAGGTGTCCCTCCCCCGGGTCTGCCATTGCGGGTCTGACCGCCCCTGCAGCTGTCCCCGTGGGCTTCGCATTCGCTGCCTCAGCAGCTTGACTTGCCACACTCCCTCCTTATCCTGCATTCTGGCCGCCTCCTTGACTGAGGCCGCGGGGCACTGTGTGATTGCCACATCCTTAGATGTTCATCCCCCCAGCTGGTCTGTGGTACCGCGCTCCAGTGAACAGCCTTCCCGAAAGAAGCCCCATTGTCTGCCTCAGGCTTCCTCTGCTACTCCTGCCTGCACCCCCACTCTTCCACTTCTTTATTATCTGCAAGTCTCGTGGCTCAGTTGTCCACGGTCTGTTTTTACTTTAAGAAATTTTACTTTGTACGCAGGTTCTCAGGTTTTGTTCTTTACCACGTTGTGTTATTCGATCTTGTTTTCTGTGTGTGTGTGTGTATTGTCCTTTTTCTCTGAACTGTTTCTGAACTGTAGCTGGCATGTGTTGTGCCTATTTATTCCTTAATCTTTTTGAAAGCATGGGTATTCTTTTACTGGCAGCACCATAGGGCTCTTGAGTTTGTGAAATTAACACGGGTATCCTTTAGTTTACCTTTTGTGTTCCAGTTTTGTAGTTTTTCTCCAGAACAAGATCCGTGCCAGATCCGGGATGTGTTGCCTGCTGTGGGGTTCTCTCCGGGGTGTATGCACACAGACTCAGAGCTGGGTGCTGGGGGAGGTTGGCTGTGGACTTGGGTTTGCTGCTGGCCTCCTGACTTCATCTGTCGGCTGGGAGACTTGGGACAACGTTACTCGTTTCCAGGCCTGGGTTTCTGCAAACCTTAAGTAAGAATGATAATGGAGTCCATCTCTTAGGGTTGGGTGCTCAGCACTATGCTTGGTTCACTCAGCTATGGACGTTTTTTTCTGAAGATTTCCCCTGACTCTCCCGTCACAGAGTCAGATGTCAAAAACTAAGCTCATTTTTCTGCTGCAAAGTGGTCTCTGGTTGTGTTTTCTTTCTTAGTCATCAGGCCATGATTTCCTTGCCCAGGATCTGGGAACGTGCCCACCCTTTCACCCCGCTCTTCTTTGTCCTCCCACCTAGCAGTGGGGCTTAGTTACTGTTACCCAGTCTCACGACTTCTCTCCCAGCCCTGGGTCCTGTCCTGATGACCTTCCGCGGGTGTCCGGCTCCACACATCACTCACCCCTCCCCTGCTCCCCTGCTGGCTGGACCCACCCTCCTGAGCATTCCCTGCCCACCTGCATTTCAGCCATTCCAGACAGCTCCCTCTTCTGCCCCCAAGCTTTCTCTGCCTGGAAGGCCTCTGCCTTGCTCTGTCTGCCCCACCAGCTGGCGCGTGTAGCTCCTCTGCAGCCGCACTGCCCATGCTGTGCTGTCACCCGCTGCCCCTGACTCCCGCAGCACCTTCCAGCATCGTGATACAGACTGTGGGGCTCCCTCCTTAGGGGAAGGAGTTCCTGGCCAGTAGGGCTTCTGTCTTATGTTTTGTTCCTAGCACCCGTCACCCCTCATAAATGCTTATAGGATGAAGGCCTTGGGAGGCAGAGAGTAAACTGATTTATGGTGGAAATTGTGGAGGGCTTTGAATATGAAAACTGTAGTACCAGTGTCACTCTAGGAACTAGAGACCCATTCACTTGGATGCCCCACACACTCCTTACCCCCTTTGGCCCCACCTTCCTCCAGGGTCTGTTCACAGTGCACTGACTGGTTTGCTCCTTTGTCAGAAGTTCTTCAGGTCCGTTGAGACCACCTGCTCTTTTTCTGGGGTCTCCTCCTCCAACCTTGCCCTTTGCTACCCTTCCAGGAGGAGGGTCTGAGCGTGTCGTTCTCGGTTCACTGTATGCTGAGTCAGCATCAGGCACCTCCTCAGGGTGGCAGCCGGGCCCTTTCCTCAGGCCCCCCCATGCCCTCTACACTTTGACCTTTGCCGCTGCTTTCTTGCCTTGAACATGCCTCAGTCCCTCACTTCCAGGCTGTCTGTCTACTCGGTGCTTTCTAGCTTTCCCTTTTAAAACTCTATTCTGGAAAAATACAGCCAGTATTTTTCTCTCTCTCTCTCTTTTTTTAAACTCTTTAGTGAACTTACATGTAGCACGTGGCTTGTTAGGAAAAACAGTAGCCCTTTGCTCCCTTTGCTCTCTAAAAAATATGCTAGTACTCCTGCTCAGTTTTTTGGTTTAGGGCAGCGTAAACGTGCCTTCCACCAGGAAAGGTAAGAGTCAGCTCTCTGTCAGACCCTTGAGACCTGTCTCTTGTCCTTCCAGCCCCCTATCCTCCCCAGAGTCTCCTGTAGTTTTGATTCCCTCAGGCATGGGAGTGATCATTTTCTTACCTGTCAACTCTGTTTTCCTCGGAGTTAGTATTCTTTGTTTGCTGGGATTTTTGATTTGCTGACTCAATCCCAGCATTTCAGCCAGTTGTCTCCCTCTGTGTTCAGGATTTTTAGGCTCAACAAGGGTTCCATCTGTTTTGTCTTCCTGCAGGAGCCTTAGGAACCTGCTCTCCCGGTGCTGGCTGTGGGCCTCACTGGGGCCAAGCTGTCCCAGGAGCTCCTTTCCCTCATGTGGGAGGTCCCCTGGCCGCCTCCTGCAGGCTCACTCTGTCCAGTATCCTGCCTTCCTCTCTGCTGCTTTACACCTTCGTTTTGGTGGAGCCCATCCTGCAGTGGCTTCCCAAGAAAGGGGTCCCGGGAGGTGGTCTTTGAAATGTTGGAGGTCTGAAATGTCTTTATTCTCTTGATTGATGGCTGGTCTGGGTTGGGCTTGTGGCTTAGAACTCATTGTCCTTTAGGGTTTTAGAGGCATTATCTTTTAACTTCCGGGATTGCTGAAAAGACTGGGGTTGCTGCTGAAAAGTTGGGAGCCATCTGACCCCTGATCCTGTGTATGTGACCTGTTTCTCCCCCCTGGAGGCTTGAGGGGGTCTTCCCTTTTTCCCCAGATTCTGGAGTCTCAGTCTTCCCTTTGTCCCTTTGACCTGGGCGGGGACGGGTGGGGGTTTGTCTGTTGTGCCAGGCCGTCGGCACGCTCTTTCAGTTTGCTAGTTCGGTTTCTGGTTTTGTTTGCTTTTCTTGAATGGTTTCCTGGTGATTTTCTCCCTCGTTTCTCTGTCATCTCCTTCTGGGGGTCATGAGTCCACTGTTGGGTCTTCTCTAGTTCTTTCTCTCTGACTCTACTTTCTGGATGTTTTCTCGGCTTTTATCTTCTGGTTCTTGAGTATTCGCTTCAGTGCTCGCATGTTTTTAATTTAGAAGAGCTTGTCCCCACCCCACACCCACCCCAAATGTTTCTTTTTCCTAACATCCATTCTTGTTTCATGACTGCAAGGCCTTGTCTCCTGCCCCACCTCCCCTCTTGGTGTCTGTGTCCCGCTGGCTCCGTGCTGTTGCTGGGGGTGCCCTCCGTGTCTCCTGTCACAGGCTTCCCCAAGCTGCCCCTGGGCCTTGGCACCAGCTCTGTTTGCGGGCAGGTACTACCGGCCACGGGGAGCACTGAGCCTGAGGGTGGTCCCTTAGGTCGAGGTGCTGGAGTCCTTTCTCTTGGGCTGGTTGGTGGGACCAGGCATCACTGGCAACGCACCGAGTGCGTTAAGAACATAAACTTCCACTTGACCACCCAGCTTCCTGCTGTGCCTTGAGCCACCTCTCACCTGGACAGGCTCTGGTTCACTCCTCTAGGTGCATGCGGGGCGTCATTCGAGACCCAGCTGTTCTTGAGGGGGGTCAAACTGTTTGTCAGCACCCGCCTTCTCAAGAAGCCAGGCCTGCCAGGCCCTCAGCCAGTTGGGGTGCAGGGCCTGCTTCTTTGCTGTCCCTGGCGTGTGTCTGCCCACATCTGCCCAGCAGCTGCTTGTCAGGCACCCGAGCGGCCTGCCCTTTTCCTGTTCTCTTTGTCCCACTGAGCTTAAGCCTCTTAAAAATCCCTGTACTTGTCTTTGGGGTGGGGGAGTTCCGGAGGAGGGTGTGCGGGTCTACCAGGCTCCCCGTTCCCTGTCCTTCCCCAGGTTGAGGGGTGTGGGCTGGGACACCTGCCTGCTTGTCCACCTCTGAGATGTGTGTCAGGTGAATGCCTGT
Organism: Hippopotamus amphibius kiboko; assembly: GCF_030028045.1. Lineage (NCBI taxonomy): Eukaryota > Metazoa > Chordata > Mammalia > Artiodactyla > Hippopotamidae > Hippopotamus > Hippopotamus amphibius. The sequence goes on from NC_080194.1 coordinate 123,036,966, forward strand.
CACAAACATGTGGCTGTGCCCCTGGTGTCCAGATCTGGGCACAGTGTGGCTGCGCCATCGGTGCCTGAGCTCTCCAGCCACCAAGCCCTGCTTCTGCCCCTCGCTCAGCCTGGACTGTGTGCCCTCCTCCTGCCTCAGCCCTGCTTCCTGGGCCTGCAGCTCGGTGAGGCCAGGCTGGTCATCCTGTCTGGGTCCAGGCCCTTTGGTGCGCAGCGCGCTGCATCCTGGCTGCTGTCTGACGGGGCCACCTTGAGGGCCTTGGTGCCCCGCGCCTGTCCCCTGCCTGGGAGCTGTCTCCCCGCCTCCGGATCCTCTTGGGCAGGCCAGGCTTGCATCCCTGGGCGCCTGTCATTTCTTGGTGTGCTGTGCTTTCCTGTGGTTGAGGCCTGTGACCATCTTCTAACACCTGAGGGAAGGCCAACAGGGGCTGGGCTCTGAACTCTGACCTCTGACCTAGGCTGGGCTGTGACCTCTGGGTGCTGGGCCGTGGGGGGCAGGGCTTTAACAGCTGGTTCCCCCCAGGTCCTTCCTCAGATCCCTGTGAAGAGTGGTGGTCCCCATGGGGCAGGGGTCCTCGGTGAGTGGCTGACTCCTCTCCCCGCCCCTACCCTGGGAAGCTCCTTGGGGACCTGTTGGCAGCCCCTCGCTTTCCAGATGCCTAACTGGGGAGGGAGGGTGGGCGAGCAAGAGGGGCCAGGGTGGGGGCCACAGGGTGGGGGGCCTGTTGGAACGTCCGCTCCCCTCCCCGCCAGGGGTGCACCTGGAGGGCCCATTCATCAGCCGGGAGAAGCGGGGAGCGCATCCCGAGGCCCATCTGCGCTCCTTTGAGGCCAACGCTTTCCAAGACGTGCTGGCCACCTACGGGGGCCTGGACAATGTCCGCATCGTGACGCTGGCCCCCGAGCTGGGCCGCAGCCACGAGGTGATCCAGGCGCTGACGGCCCTCGGCATCTGTGTGTCCCTCGGTAAGGGGTGTGCCGTCATCCGGGGCTGGCCCACCCAGGGTCCCGGGCTGGGTGCAGAGTCTGAGTCTGGGTACCCACAGGGCACTCAGTGGCTGACCTCGGCACCGCGGAGGAAGCTGTGCAGAGTGGGGCCACCTTCATCACCCACCTCTTCAACGCCATGCTGCCTGTGAGTGCCGCCCCAGCTCCCGGCGGGAGGGTGCGGGGGTCCCGCTGTCGCTCAGCAGCCCCCGCCTGCCCCTGCTCAGTTCCACCACCGTGACCCAGGCATCGTGGGGCTCCTGACCAGCGATCAGCTGCCCCCGGGCCGCCACATCTTCTACGGGATGATCGCCGACGGCATACACACCAATCCCGCCGCCCTGCGCATCGCCCAGCGGGCCCACCCTGAGGGTGAGCGGCCGGACCGGGCGGGGGCGGGCAGGAAGACCAGGCGGGGCAGGTCCTGAGGCCCCTTTCCTCTGCAGGGCTGGTGCTGGTCACTGATGCTGTCCCTGCCCTGGGTTTGGGCAATGGCCGTCACACGCTGGGGCAGCAGGAGGTGGAGGTGAACGGGCTGACAGCCTATGTGGCAGGTGAGTGACCCCTGTCCCCGAGACTGCCAGAGTGAGGATGGCCCTCGGCGCCTCTGGTGGGATGTAAGAACTTGGGTGTCCCCTGCTGACCCACTGGGCCCCAGGTGGCCCAGTGTGCCTGGTGCCCGTGGCCCCCCCAGGACCTGCCCTCTCTGCTCTCAAGGCACCAACACACTGAGCGGCAGCATAGCCCCGATGGACACCTGCGTCCGGCATTTCCTGCGGGCCACAGGTCAGTGCGGCCGGGGTGTGTGTGCCGCGTGTGTGTGTGGACGTGTATGCTGGAGCAGGGGCTACATCTGGGCGTGGCTGGAGCAAAGAGTGTGGACCACCAGGGTCTGTCTGTGTCTGGTGGGGTAGGAATGTGGCCAAGGTCCAACCTGCAGGAGCTCATGGCAGAGGGAGAGGGCGGTGAGCAAGCGGATGGCTGGAACCCGCGGTGACAGGCACTGAAGCCACGGCACCCGAGGGCAGGGCCTTGGCCTGGGGCCTGTGGGATTGTAAGATTGGCAGGTGCAGCGCTGTGGGGGGCGGGGGTGGGCAGCACTCCAGGCTCCAGGGTGGGGCTGCTCAGGGGCCTCTTAAAGGGGTTGGTGTGTTCTGGGGAAGGTGAGGAGGGGGTGGTAGAGGCTGTGGTGGGCCAGGCTCTGTGGGGCTCTAGGCAGTGCCCTGGGGCTGGGGTGTCATGCAGGGGGCTGGGTGGGGGACACCGTGGTCCAAGGTGCTGTTTGGAACAGCGGGGAGACGGATTGGGAGGCAGATGACAAATAGGGGGTGAAGCGAGGGATGAAGAGAATTGGGATACCCAGCACTATCCTCAGGTTAGAGGGAGGGGAGGGCCTCATTACCCTGCTGCAAAGTCCTAGGATGTGTCCCTAGGACTTGGAGCTCTGGGGCTGGCGGGGGGACCCTGCTGGGGATCCTCTTCCCAGCACTCACCCATCCCAGCCTTGCAGGGACCTCACTGACAGAATGCTCTGGACCCAAATGACTGCAGGCCCCTCCTCTTGGCTTCCAGGGAGAGCACCCCAGGAAGCAGGACCCCGGGCAAGCATGAGGCCACTCAGGACTTGGTGCTCTGCCACTGCCCCCACCCAAAGCCAAATGGCAGAGCCAGCCAGTGGTTGGGGATGGTCACCCATCTGTGTCCCTGAGCAGGTTGCAGTGTGGAGTCTGCCCTGGAGGCTGCATCCCTGCACCCCGCACAGCTGCTGGGGCTGGAGAAGCACAAGGGGACCCTGGACTTCGGGGCCGATGCAGGTCAGGGCCCAATGCAGGGTGGCCTGGGAGTTCTCAGGAGGCCTGGGACAGGGCTGGGGAGGCAGAGGGGCTCTTCCCTGCACCCAGGTGGCTTTGCCCGGCCAGTGGCCTCAGTCAGGCGCTGCTTTCCTGTCAGGCAGACCAGGCCTTCTGGCACCTGAGACGGGCCAGGCCAGGGTCTGCAGGGAGTGTTGTCAGCTGTCCTTTGCTGCCAGGAGTCTTGCTTCCAGGGCCTCAGTCGGTCTGTGATGGGCCGGGGTGTGCTGCGCAAGTCGTGTCCTGGGCCTTGTTTTCCCCCTGCTGACCCTCGGGGTGGGGGCAGTGGCAGCCCTGCCCCTGCTTCCTTCTCACCGCTCACCTCTGACCCAGACTTCGTGGTGCTCGATGACTCTCTCCACATCCGGGCCACCTACATCTCGGGCGAGCTGGTGTGGCAGGCGGAGGAGGCCAGACAGTGACCAAGGACCACCGCTGGAGGGGGTGCCCAGTCCCTGCTGGACACTGTTGGCTGGGTCATCAAGGAGCTGGTCTCCAGAGAGCGGTGGGGGCCGAGGCCTGGAGGCAGCTGCTTGGATAAACGTGTGCCCCGTAGGGACTCGCCTGGTCTCTGAGTTTTGCTTCAAAGAGGGGCTTTTGCTATTTCTGTCCTCACCCTAGTGGCGCCATTTGGAGGGAGAGGGGGGTGTTTGTGGCTTAGGGTTGGGAGCGGCCGGGTTCCAGCTCCACACTGCCTGTGGGGTTTATGGGGCTCAGTGGGGACAGCAGGTCCTCTCTCTGTTAGATGTGTCTGTGGCCTGTAGACCCACAGACAGATGTGCCAGCTGGAAACGAATGGAGGGCTGGAGGGGGAGGCCACAGGCTACAGGCTGTGAAGCGGCAGGAAGAGGCTTGGGGAGCGAGTGTGAGGCTTCAGCAGTTTGCCTGTGGGGCTGAGGGAAAGGGTAGGTGCACCTTGGAATGTGCAACAGGAAAGAATGGGTCAGTTGATCATAGAGACAAGTTAGGGAATGGGCTGGGAGGAGCTGGAGACAGGAGGGGCCTCGGGTGGGTGCTGCAGAGGGTTTGGGAAGCTGGTGTGTGCAGGTGTCCTGTGAGTCGTTCTTTGCACCCCTGAATTGAGTGGGCAGAGTGGAGGCCCAAGACCACAGCTCTGGACCTGGACACAGCACCAGGCACTCCTCTAACCTTCAAAAGGAATCTGCACTGGCCTTGGGGCCCCTGGGCCTGACCCCAGCCAACCTGCCCAACCAGAGGTTCCACTGCCTTGAGCCCTCGGGATAATCAAGGCTCCATCTCTTTTGGCTTCTTTTCTGAACAACTCTACCTCCTGACCTGACTCCTGAGTAGGTGAAATGATCCGCCTGAGCCCCAGTGTTTACACAGCGGTGGCTGACCCTGCCTGGTGCTGGTGGGCAGCTCTGGGGTCCTCCGTGTGTGCCCCACACCCTTCCACTGTGTTTGTCCATTAGTGTCATCTTGCAGCCTTCCGTGTCCTCTCTGTCCTGGCAACAGCCCCCTCACATTGGGAGCATGGGCTCTTGGGCTCCCCGGATAGGACTGCTTTGAGGTGGGTGGGCTTTGGGGGTCCTGCTGTCTCAGGACATTCACGATGTAGTGGTTGGTGATCCCCAGGTGTGGAGTTGTCGTCTTGACTCCCCCCCATTTGGGTCCCAGGGTGGGCGCCCCCTCCCCCTTTCATACAGGAGCAGCCCTCAGTGCAGGAGGTCATGGGGCACCTTTGTATGTGGCCCAGCCACAGCTCGTGCCTCTATCTCAGAGCCACTGAAGGAAGTGTCTGTGGACCCAAGGTGACAAAAATGGCTGCAGGTCCCAGCAGTGTTTGACGTTGAACAGGCTGGGAAGAACAACCACGTGCTGCAGGGAGGAGCCTTTACAGGGCCCACCTGTGCCAGGTTTCCTCCTAGTGCTCTAGTGTCTTAACTCTTCTTCTGCCCACAGTCGGGGGTGGGGGGTGGGGGTGTGTCCTGTTGTCATCCTCATTTCTCAGTTGGGGAAACAGGTCCCAAGTCCCAGAGCTGGTGAGCATCAGGACCAGGACGTGGCCTGACTTGCCCAGCTCCTGGGCCTCTATTAGTCCTGCCACCATGCTGCTTCTCTGGGTGGAGAATCACAGAGGGGCTAGTTGAGTTGGTGGTCAGCAAGAGTGACACCAGGGAAGATGGTAGCCAGTGCTGGACTGGGGAACTGCTCTACAGAGACACAGTTCACAGGCTTAGTGTGTTGGCGGAACACAGATGGCTGCTTAGGGCTGGAGGGCAGTGACCTGGGGGCTGGAGAGGAACCATGGCATGGGGAGCTGGGCCCTGTAGCTGGGCTGGGAGTTTGGATTTTATTTGAGGTGTGGGGGTAGCTGCTGGAGGTGTGTTTTGGGTTTTTTTTGTTTGTTTTTAAATTGTAAAATATACGTGACATTCGCCATTTTAACCATTTTTAAGTGCAGAGCTCAGTGACATTAAGTACATTTACATTGTGCAAGCATCACCACCATCAAGTCCAGATCTCCCCAAAGGGGAATTGCACAAAGGACACCCTTACTCCCACCCTCCTCCCCCAGCCCCTGCACCCCCCTGTGCTCACTTGGTTCTGAGTTTGAGGCTGCTGGATCTTAAACACAGGATGCCCTGCCATTTTAAGTGCTCCTTCCTGTTGCTGGGGGTGCAGGGCACAGAGGTAACGAGGAGACCGTGAGGCAGTGGCAGTTGGGCCAGAGACAAAGTACGGGGCAGGCTTGCCCTGGTGTGGGTGTGGACTCGGGTGGGGGAGGTGACAGCAGGTGTGTGTCTGAGTCAGTGGTGGGTGTGGCGAGTTTTCACTGGAGAAGCTGGAGTGGGATCCGGGGGAGGTGACCTGGTGGGCTCTCGGCTTCCTCGTGGCTTGTTTGGGTGTGGATGGGAGGACTCGAGGGCCCAGCGTTAGTAAGAGGCTCTGCAGGGACGTGCTTGGGGCACGCGGCCGCCGCGTCGCGACCCCCGCGGGTGGAGGCGGGGGCCACCTGCCGGCCGAGCCTGGGCGCTGCGACGCTTGCAATGGAGGCATCTGGACCGCGCCGAACGCCCGCGGTTCGAGTTGGAGTCCCAGCGCGGAGGGGCGCCTCCCGAAGCCTCGGGCTCTTATCGGGATAACGAGTCTCTTAGGCCCCGAGCGCACCGTGCACCGTGGCGGGCCATTAATGCGCTCGGGTCGGGCGCGGATTCGGGCAGGGATTCCGGGTAGTCCGGGCGGGAGAAGCCGGTTTAGTGGTTGGGGCCAGACTTATCGGCCACGCCGAACCGGGCTGTGCCGGAGAGGCGGGGCGTCGACGCCGAGCCTGGTCCAACCTGCTCCGCTGCAGCCCAGACGCCGGGCTTAGTGAGAGGACCCGCGGGTCGGAGAAGGGGTGCGGCGCCCGCCGACTCTCTCATCCTGGACGGGGCTCCTTGCTAGGGGCGGGCTTCTGGCTCCAGCCAATCCGGGCCGCGCTGCGGAGGGCTGCACCTCGGCCGAGCAATAGGGGTGCACCGAACCCTCTGACCCAGTTAAAGGGCGGCCCAGCACCCCGACCTGGCCGGTCTCGCATCTCTGCGCCTCTCCCCGCTCCGTCCCATCGCGCTTGAGCCCCGCAGCCCCACTTCCCCACCGATAACAGTTCGGTGTGGTTATTTACAACGTGATCCTGGACCTGTTTCCACATTTATGTCTTCGGTTGGTTTACAAACTGGGATTGCACTTTTAATACTGCTCTGCCATTCACTACTTTTTTTTTTAATTGAACAACTTGAAGTGGAGAGCTTCCCAGGTGGGGATGTGTGGATCTGTCTCACTGTTTTAACAAGGTGCCCAGTGTTTTCTAAGATGGATGTTCCCTGACTTAATTAATCAGATCCTACCATGGACCAGCTGGGTTCCTCCCCACCCCACCCCACCCCAGATGCTCTGGGGAGGATGGACCAGGGAGTGACAGACAGGGAATTCTATGGACTCTGAGGCTCAAGCATATCTAGAAGGCTGAAGAGGTCCTACCTGAGCACTCCTTTGGGCCCTAGGACAAAAACTACAGCCAAGAATACTCTACCTGGCAATGCTCTTTCAGATTTAAAGGAAGATAAACAAGAAATATCTAAGAGTTCAGCCTCACTAAACTGATGGGTTCCTTCCTCCATCCTGTGGCCATAGGAGGGCCACAGAAGGGGCTTCTGTATTAGTTTCTTAGTGCTGCTGGGAAAAATTACCATAAACTTAGTGGTTTAAGACACAAATTGGTTATTTTACAATTCTGGAGGTCAGAGTAAAAAATAGACCTCAATGGGCTGACATCAAGGTTGTGGCAGCTCTAGGAGAGAATCTACTTTCTTACCTTTTTCAGCTTGTATGGGCTGCTGCCATTCCCTGGCTCATGACCCCCTCCCATTGGCAGAGCCAGCAGTGGCAGTCCAGGCTCTCAGATTGCAACACTCTGACCATGACTCCTGTCTCTTCCATCTTTTAAGGAATCTTGTTATTATACTGGGCCTACCTGGATGATCGCCTGATTTTAAGGTCAGCTCCCTAGCAACCTTAATTCCCCCTTTCCACATAACAGATTCACAAGTTGGGGGTTTAGGATGTGGATATCTTTGGAGGTGCTGTTATTCTCCTCACTGTACCTTCTAGCGCTCCCCACTGCCTGGGTCTAAACGGGACACTGTGTTACTACTATCCGTATACAAAGGTGCTGGTTGCCCTACATGCCTATCAACACTGGGTGTTTTCAGTTTGGAATTTCAGCTAGTTTGGGGAGTCAGCCCGTTTTAAAGTTGGGGAAGCTGAGTTTCACAGAGGGAAGCTTACTTGCCTGGGACCTCATGCAACTTTCTCTTTCCAGACTTCCAGTCTAGTTTTTTTCTCACGTAGCATGATTTTTAATTTTAATTTTTTAAATATTAATTTTATTATTTTATTTATTTTCTTTTACTTATTTATTTTGGTTGCATCAGGTCTTAGTTTCAGCATGCAGGATCTTCCATTGTGGCGCACAGTCTCTTCGTTGTGGCTTGCAGGCTTCTCCCTAGGTGTGGTGCAGGCTCCAGGGCAAGTGGGCTCTCTGGTTAAGGCGTGCAGGCTTAGTTGCCCTGTGGCATGGGGGATCTTAGTTCCCTGACCAGGGATTGAACCCATGTCCCCTGCATTGGAAGGCAGATTCTTTACTACTGGATCACCAAGGAAGTCCCTCACATAGCATAATTCATATGGGGAATCACTGGCTGAATTTGGCATCTTTCATCCATCCACCAGCAGCCATGAGCAAACACATCTTGGGAACCTCAGGCATGGTGACCAGGGACTTAGCAGGCAGAGGCAGAGACCACGCCATTATCTTTTGAGAGTCCCCATGTCTCTCCCTAACTGGATGTGTCCTAACTGGTCTCCCTGCCTCCCCTTTTCCAGGTAGAGCTCTTTCTTCCCGGGCTCACAAAGCCTGCAGGGGTGTGGGCTCACAAAGCCTGCAGGCCTGCTTTTCTTACCTTGTCTCTCCCTGCATCCTAGCAGGATTGGCGTCCTGGCTCTGCCCTTGACCAACTGTGGTGGCCAGCCTTGACAATGGCCCCCGGCAATCTCACCTCCTGGAACTCACACCCTCCTGCAGGTCTTCCCGTGTGATACCAGGGTGATCCCTGTGACTCACAGAGAGTGTCAGAGGTGATGCTCTATTGCTTCTGAGATTAGGTTATAAAAGTCACTGTGACTTCCATCTTGGGTATTCTCCACGTATCATTCACTCTGGGGAAAGCCAGTTGCCATGGCATGAAGCTGCCCCACCCCGCCCCGTGGAGGAGCCCCCATGACGAAGAACTGAGGTTTCCAGCAACAGCTGGGTGAATGGGCCATCTTGGAAGTGGATCCTCCAGCCTCAGTTGAGCCTTTCAATGACTCAGCCCCAACTGACATCTTGTCTGCAACCTCATGAGAGACCCTGAGCCAGAACCACCCAGCTAAGCTGCTCCTGTATTCCAGATCCACAGGAACCATGAAATCATCCATGTGTGCTGTTTTCAGCCTCTAAGTTTTGGGATCATTTGTTACAAGTGCTAGATAATTAACACACTAGCTGTGTGATGGGAGGCAGGTTCTGTAGCCTCTGAACCTGTTTCCTCCCTTGTACCACAAGGGTTCTAGAAGTGAGTGAAACATAGGAAAGAACACAAGCCACGTGCAAGCACAGGGCCTGGTTTGCAACAAGTGCTCCCCACACATGGGCCATGTGCTTAAAGCAGCCTTCTGGTCCCTCCCAGGATGGTCATCCTCCTGCCCCTCCCTGGGCGGAACATGACCTCACAATGTCAGGCTGAGCCATTGCACTCTTGGCCTGAGGTCACTCTTAAGCCAGCCAGGGACAGAGGCTCTGGGCAGGGAAGGGACAGATCAGAGCTAGGGACCTCCCCTCTCCTTCCTCCAGCTGGGGTGCCAGTGAATCGTGCTGGGTCACGTGAGTCCATCTCCCTTCCTGCCCACTGTCCTGGGATGGGCAGTCAGATGCAACCCATGGAGGGGGTGCCCTGCCTCTCACCAGCTGAGAGGAATGCCCTGGCCTGGCCTGGCTTGGGCTTTGCACGCTGGCTCCCTTTCAGCCCCGTAAAGGCTGAGTATTGTCCTTCATTCTTACAGCTGCCCCTCCCTGCACTGCCCCTGCTGCCTGCTCAGCTGCCTTCTTCAGGGCCCACGGCCTGCCTGTCTCCCCTCACCCCTCCCCCTGAGGCTGGCTGGGTGTGATTCCCCCCACCTGCTGTCTAGCAGGCGCTAGCATTGACCACAGATCTTTTCCTCAAACTTTGTTCCTCTCCCTGTTTCTCCTTGAATAACTCAAGATCTTCATGGCCATGCTTTGGTGTCATAGGCTGTAACTAAAAAAAAAAAAAGTAAGACTCCAGTTCATAACCTGCGACTTGCTTCTTTGCCCTTACTCTTTTTCTGTGTTAGAGTTTTGCCCTGTGCTTTTCAGCAGCTGCAGAGAATTCAGGATGAATGTACCTAATTTACTTTACTACTCTCTTGATAAATATTTTCAGTTTCTTTTTTCTTTTTCTTTTATGCTTTTTGCTTTGTATTAAAGCCGTGCAGTCACAGACATCCTCACACAGCTTTACATTCACGGGTGAGAGCAGCTTAGAATTTCCATGAAGAAGATATACCATTTTATTAATCTTTATCTGCAGCAATGTTTAAGAGGCGAAATAGTCCTAGAAAGGCTTGTAATGAAAAACAGCAGCCCCCACCACTTCTCTCCCTACTCACATCCAACTTATCCCTGGTTTAAGTGTTCTTCCTGTTATTTATGTCCATCTTTCTAAATAATATCTCTGTACTTTATGACTTGCTTTATCACTTGTAGTCATTATCTATTACCTTTCTGTTAAAAGAGGTGAGGAGTCAGCTCTCTCATACCCCCTTCCTCTCCGGCCCTGCAGGGCGGAGTAGAGTAATTACCGGTTGAATCAGTGCATCTGTGCTAAGCCTGTAACGATCACTCAGTGCTGAGGTGAGTGAGCTGCCTGGTGAACTGCGATTGTGCTTCCTTTCTGGTATGGCTGTTTTTCTGACATTTTCCTCATCTGTCTGTCAGTTTCTTAATTCATGTTTTTTATGTGGTGAAACCTATCATAGCATCTATCATTTTCAGTATTTGGGGGGACCCTCTGAAGCCTGTTCACTCTCCTTGGGTCTGAGGAATCTTGGGATTTCTTCCCATTATCCATTTCAAATCGCACCTTCTCCCTGGGCACTTCTGAGCCCCACTTACCTGATTTTCTTTCTTCCCCACAGCATTTGCTACCTTCCGACATCCTGTAAGATTTGCTTATTTATTATGCTTGCTGCCCCAGCCCACCCCTCACCGGTGGTATCAGAGCACCACGAGGGCAGAGATTTGTGTTTTGTTCACCACTGAATTGCCAGTATCTACCACAGTGCTTGGCATGGAGGGGAGGTGCAATACATGCTTGTTGAGTGGACAATTCCTGGGACTTCCCTTCATCGCCCTCCTGTGTGCTTACCCTCACATTTGGTGGCGCTCATCCTTCAGTAACTTTCTGAGAAAGGGTGTGTGTGAGATACACATACATATATGTATATTTTTGGCCATGCCACGCGGCTTGTGGGATCTTAGTTCCCCAACCAGGGATCAAACCCACGTCCCCTGCAGTGGAAGCATGGAGTCTCAATGGCTGGACCACCAGGGAAGTCCTGAGATGTATATTCTTAGACTCTATAGCTTTGTATATATTTATACTCACATTTAGCATAGGGTCTGGCAAATTTTTTCACATGTAAGATGGTAATAAATATTAAGTATCTCAAGGTTGTGGTGAGGACTAAGATAAAATCGTTAGCATTCTTTGAGGATAAGCTATTATTACTTGGTGAGGATTGAAATAAGTGTAAAATAAGGGTTGTTGGGAGGCAGTTAAGGCCAGTGGCTGAGAGCAGGGCATTGGTGTTGGTCGGGGCTGGTTTTGAGTCCTGTGCTTTGGAACCTAGTAACTCTATAACCAAGAGTAACCAAGTCACTGAAGCCTTGGTTTCCTCATGAAAAGAATGAAAATGGTCGTAGTACGTATTGTTTATGGGGCAAAATCTGATACACTGCTCTTAATATGTAGTAGGGGTTATTGATGTAGTATGTGGCTTGGTAAGGGAGCAAGAGCAGCATTTACCTTGGACTTGTCTTTGTGTGCCCTGAGAGTGAGAGTGTCTGGAGTCAGGTAGGCAAATAGCAATTTGCAGCACAAGTCCTGAGAGGGATACTGGCATTTTGACCCAGCAACTCCATCTGCTAGGAATTTATCCTAAAGAAAGAAGTAAGGGTGTACCTGGATTGACATGCAGGGCCTTGTTCATGAGGTAAAAGTCTGGGGACCACTTCAGTGTATGGAGGGAACTTGATCAATACATGGATCTGTAGACTCTTGGTTTCCTCTAGTGGGGTCCTCTGTAGCCCTTACAACTGAGGAGGATAGCAATTAGATATCAGGAGAGGTGGACAGGATACAGGATGATACATTGTTCAGTGAAAAAGTGAGTATCAAAACAGTGGGAGCCTTCTGAGGGATAGGGGTTACATTTGCATTTTTATTGGTTATTTATTTATGTATTATTTTATTCTAGTTCTAAAAATTTTTGGCTGTGCTGCATGGCTATCAGGATTTTAGTTCCCCTACCAGGGACTGAACCCGGGCCCTCAGCAGAGAAAGCCCCGAGTCCTAACCACTGGACCGCCAGGGAATTCCCTATTGTTTTCTTAAGGTATGTAAATATACAGAGGATTGGATGGCTGGACAAATAGAAGCTGTATAGTCTAATGGTCAAAGCACAGCCTCTGGCATGTGAGTATCAAGATCCTGGATCTGGCAATACAAGGCCTAGGGCAAGTAACAGAACTCTGCTATGCCTCAGCTTCGTCATCTGAAAAGTGGGGCAACAGCAGCAGGGATGCTTGTTCAGAGTAAGCAAGATTAGATGTGAAAATTCCTTACTAAAAAGCAAGCACTGAGTGAATGTTCCCAAGCCATCACTGCTATGCAACAATTAATTCTAGCCAGTGGGATGCACTTATCATACTGTTACTTCTCTGTATTGTCTAAATTATTTTAAAAAATGAACATGTATTTCTTTTAGAAGTAGAAAAAAAGGTTATTTTAAATATGTAAACCTTCAGGTAACAAGGTGATTCTACTTTTGTTTGAAACAACGTCATCTCAGAACAACAATATTGTTAATAATGTCACTGAACTCTAAAAGGGTTAAGGTGGTAAATTTTATCTGTATTTTACCACCATGAAAAAAAAGCAACAATATCACCATCATCAACAATAACAACTTACCAAAAAATTCAACATCATCATCATCAATAACAGCTACAAAAAAAATTATAAGCAGAGAAGGAAGTTCTGAAGGTGTCCCTGGGACTATGATGAGATGGGATTGTTTTCTGCCTTACAGCTATGGCTTTAGAGCCTAGATTTCCTTCCGCGAATACTTCTTAGTTTTGCAACTAGTGAAGTTGCTTCTCTCGGTGTTTACTCAGAGCGCTCCTTCCGAGTCCGAGCTGCGCGGTTGAAGCCCAGCCTTACCCCCGCCCCGGGCGTGACCTTGGCAGCCCGGACTGGCCCCAGCGAGCCTCGGTTTCCCGGTCTGGGACCCGGGATGACAGCTCGCTGGGTCCCGCCCCGCGGCCCCGCCCCGCGGCCGCGGCCCCGCCCCGCGGCCCCGGGATTCGCTCGTACGGGATGCCCCCCGACCCGAGGCGGGGCCGGGCGCTCCCGCCCGCGGGGCCCCAACCCGGAAATGCAGCTCGTGGATGCCGCCGGGGCTGCCTGGCCGCGGTAGAGCGACGGTGGGTGTGGCCAATGGGCGCCGGCAGTGGCGGCGGCGCGGCGGAAGTCCTGCCTGGCGTCGCGCGGGGGCGGGGCGGTGCCGGGGGCGGCGGGCCGCGGGGCGGGCGCAGGATGAGGGCGGCCATTGCTGGGGCTCCGCCGCGGGGAGGAGGACGCTGAGGAGGCAGCGAGCCGCGCAGCGCTGCGGGGGAGGCGCCCGTGCCGACGCGGGGCCCATGGCCAGGACCACCAGCCAGCTGGTGAGTGCGCGGCAGCCGCCCGGACGCGCCGGCCCGTCACCCCACCAAGAGCGGCGGCCGTCGGGGCCCGGCGAGGCGGGGCGGCCCGCGGTCCCGGGGCCCGGGCGGCGTCTCACCTGCGACCAGCGGCCCGGCCGGGTCCGCGCGCGCCTTAGGGGCGCCGCTTGGCCGCCGCGGGAAGCCCGGCCCCGGGTGAGGCGCGCGCCGACCCGGCGGGGGCGCTGACAGGCGCGCGGAGGGCGGGGGAGGCTGGGGAGGTGTCACCGGCCCGTCGCGGTGGAAGTGCTTGGAAAGTTTGTTTTCGGCGCTGCGCGGCCTGAGCCGAGCTTCCAGGGTTACCTTTCGTTCTGTCTGCGGAGGAACCGCCCTGGGCCTTCATCTGGGACTGGGTCACTGTGCCTCCGCTCGTAGCGAAAGCTGGACGTGCGAACTCTTGCTGGGGGGAGCACCTGATGTTCGGGCTCCCTCCGAATTCTCAGTTGGGATGGAGTCTGATACACTCGGATATGCTCCTTTCCCGGCCCAAAGGGGCAGCGTTTGGGTGCTTTTCGTGCCTTGGGGCTCCGCTCCGGCTCTGGCACCGGTGTGATGGGAAGCCTCCGGGAGGCCAGGCTTGAATCCCCCACCGCAGGCAAGTGAGCATGACTGGGAAGAGGGATTATAGGGGGAAAGAAAAAGAAAAAGCATTTGTTGTGTTAAATGTTTTGCTGAAAGTATCGCTAGTGTTTCTATGTTTTCTCTCTGTTGCTAAAAGTATCCGTAGTGTTTTTATATTTGCCCTCGGTTAAGTTCGGGAGTCTTGGGAAGATAATTTAAGGATTTATACCTTGTATGCGAATGTGAAGTGGGTAATGGAAGAATGTCTAGACAGCTTGCAAAATCTGGTTCAAAAGGCAAATCCCTTAAATGAAGGAAGACGCAAGAAATTTACTCGGTCCCTTGTTTATTTTTGACGGTAGCGGCTGTTAATCTTTTTGAGGGGTCGTGGGCCCTTTTGAGATTCTGACGCAGGATCTGAGTCCTCTCCTGAGAAAAACTCACGACTACACTGAATTTTGTAGCTCTTGAACCTTCTGCAGCTGGTCCGTGGACTTGAGGTTGAGAATTCTCTTTGTACAGATGGGTGATAATCTGAAGTCTGAGAGGTGGAGGACCTGTTCAGTTGAGAAAATTGGTGAAAGGCCAAGGGATGTCTTTGGCTCTTGCGACATGTGTGGCTGTACCCCGAGGTGCCTGGGCTAACGCGCAAAAACACAAACACGAGTTAGGCTGCTTGGCGGCCCTCAGTGGCAGCTGGGGCTCACAGTGATCCTGGAAGTTTGTAAGACGAACTTTCACACAGTGATGCTGTTGCAGTGCAAGGTGTGTGCTCTGATGGTGTCCAGGGGAAGAGGAAAATGTATTGTCCCATAGTCTTGGTAGTTCCACATGAGGGACACTCAACGACTAGAGTTTTCTTTGCAGAAGGCAGCTTTTTAGTATAAAAAACCTGGAATCCAGTGAGAAGAAATGAATTACAGAATAAAGGATGGACCCCCCCATCAGGAAGTGAGAGGAACTAGGCTTTTGTGTTTTCATCAGCTATGTAGGTGAGAATATGTCATGTTTTCTATCAATAATGGCAGAGAGGCCCCTCAAGAGTGGATTTTTCCTCTGAGGACAGATAGATTTGCACTGTTCAAGTGAGTTTGCTGCTGGATTTTTAGGTGGCACTTTATAAGAAGCTCCCTGTCCCAATTATTTTCCCGTTTCTTTACGTGTGTACAGCCAGCAGGGGGAACAGTATGAGTTGGGAAGTCTGGAAATGGCCCAGCCCGGTTTGATACTGAGGTGGGCCAGAGGCTGTCAGAACCATTTATTGAGCACTTATTTCAAGGCAGGTACTTTGCAAGATGGCTCACACTGTGTTGCTTGACTCCTGTCAAAAGTGTTGAGAGGTAGGTGTTGCTCCTATTTTACAGATGTGGTAACTTCAGTTTCCACAGTGCAGACAGCATTATTCTGGCTAATAAATAGAGTGCAGTTTGAACTCACGTCTAAAGCAGTTGCAGAGGCCTTGGTGCCACCTTGCCCCTCCTGGAAGGGGTGCCCTGAGGGAGGGTCAAAGCCCTCTGCCTGGGGAAGTCCTCAATACCACTGCCCAGGACATCTTCCTGGGGGTTGTGCATGTCCTTGGACTGCTATGCAGGAGGCAGGAGAGACATCTCATGGAAGGACAGTACTTAGCTATTTCTTTGGGCAGATGGCTGAACTCTGTGACCCCTGGAGCCTGTTTCAGCCTCATGCTATTAGAAAGCAGCTGTTTGGAAAGAGGCTCTGGTCCCTTCTCATTTGAGGGCTGACATTCTGAATGGGTGAGGTTTGGAATCCTCCCTTCTTAAAAAACTGTGCAATTTTGTTAAAGGTAAAATCGTCACTTAGGGAGAGTGGTTCCCTGCACACTCTAGGGTGGCTTTTGCAAGGGTGGCTACATCTGTGTGGGAAGACGGAGGGGAAGGCAGAGAACATGGAAAGAAGTGGGCTCTGATTTTCACACCCTTTTGGGTAGCTTCTCCTCATGTGGCCTCTTGCAGTGTGATGTATTTCTGTTTCTGTGACTCCCCTACCACACTTACTGAGCACTTGCTGAGTCCAGAGCTGGCAAGGTGAGGTCCCCATACTAATAAAAGGTGGAAGTGTAGGTTTGTTCTACTCTTCGACATGCATTTTATAAGAAGGATCACAGTAGCAGCTTGTGGCAATATGGGGCCTGCAAAGAGGCCTTGGGCAGCTCTTTAAAGCAGGACTCGGCCTCTAGGCTGCCTTTAGCACAGGTTTGGGGAGGAGGAAAGGCTCCTGGGTAGGTCACCCTTTTCAATCTGTGCCCTTGTCTGCTGAGCCACCTAATGTGGGGTTTGGGTGCATGTAGGGCAAGCGCATAGTGAACTGGGAAGCGCTACAGAGATGAGGAGATGAACAAGATCAGTCACTTCTGAGTTGATAGTGTGAGGAGAGCCTCTACTGGCCCTACCCTTTGCCCCTCCCTGAGAAATATCTTCTGTGGAAATGGACTTTGATGGAATCCCACGTGATACTTCACTTCTGTGACTATAGAGCAAGGAGCTGAGGAGCACTTGATGCAGAAATGACTCCCTCAGCAGGTGCGAGGGTTGGGGCCAATGTGTGTGTGTGCTCTGCCCCTGCCCTGTGATGACAGCTGGCCATAGGGGTACAGAGCACAGTTGTTTTGAAGGCAGGTTCAAAGGGCAGATCACTAGGGAGGAAGTGCTGGTGTGGAAACTGTAAGTTTTGGACATGTATCATTAAGGCCTTTTCAGTAGTGCATTCTTCTGTAACTGGATTGCATTCTTGTTCACTGTGATACCAGACCTTTTAAAAAAATTGTTTGCATATTGAGAACCAGTTGTGTATCCAGTCTCTAGATGAATCAACAGGCAGAGAGCATTTTTTCAAGAGCAGTGGGGAACGTGTTCTGATGAGATGTCTTAGAGGAGAAAGGCCTGTTGGGTTCATGGTGGTTCTTGGGGGGAGGAGGGTGTCAATCTGTTTTCTGTGCTTGAGGCTGATCTAGAAAATTTTCCTAATTTAAAATGAAATTTTTACCCCAAGAAATTCCAAGTTGTTTTGAATGTGTTAAGAGAGAGTTTATATAAAGGATTTACATTTGTGGGCTTCAAATCCCTTATCAGAGCAACTGATTCAGGTTTCTGTTTAAATAGTTGGATTACACATAGGCTCACAGAAGCGAGAACTGACAGCACTGCAAACTGTGTGTGAAAAAGAGGGACAAATCTGACCTTAGCAGCTCATGACTGGGTGCGTGGCTCACAGAACAAACAAGTGTGGTTTCCATCTGGAGTGTGGTTGAGGGGCCTGATGAAGGTGGGCACATAGTTCCTGGTGCTCGGGGACCTCTTCTATCCTACAGATAGGATTGTGTGCCCCCATACCAGCCACTTGCAGCCTTCAAAATATTTAAAGGTGTGGTTTGAAGGTATGTCTGGAAGTCCGTGTCTTTTTCCTGTTTGTGGCGCTAGTGGCAGGTATGCCCATGCTGAAGAGGGCTGATGAGAGGCTCTGTGTGTGTGTCTCTCAGCAGTATTTCAGTCAGAATTCATCCGGCTAAAAGCTTATTTAACCATGAATTCATTGTGAAAATCTCATTCTTCAACCTGTTTTTCTTTTTTGGAATTAATTTTACTGCAGCAAGAGTTGTATCTCAGCCTGACAGCCGAATACTGGATGCTGTCAAAGAAGGTTGATAAGATTTGCCAGAAGGCTTGAAGCCTCATTGAAGTTCTCCTTAGTGCTTTGATCTGCAGTGGAAACATGTGGGAAAAGGGGCTTGGAGTTAACTTTTCCATCTTCCCTCCCTGTTTCTGGGAGATTGGGAGGACAGGCCTGTAGTGGACCTGGGTACTCTGCCCCATCCAGGGGGAGAAGGTTTACCTTGCAGACCTTGCTCTTGCACTGGGTCTGAAGTGCAGTCGGTTCTTGTGCTTGGTGGTAGTGTGGCTGTGGACACCCTCCTGCAGTGAGGGAAATTACGTCTGGAGCAGGACGGCCGTACTGCCTTCTCATCATGCACTCTTGCCTGGTGGGGCTGAAAACATCAACACACTTTCTTCCTAGCTCTCCCTTTCCTGGTGGGGAAGTGAGGAGTTGCTGGTGGGGTCCCCAATTTCCAACGCTTCTGTGACTTGCCCTACCTTTCCTGGCTTGTCACTTAGCTCCTCCTCCGTGAGCATCCCTTAGCCGTTCCTGCCATGTGGCCTCTCTTCCCAGCTTGCACAGCCCAGGACAGTGTCCAGAATGTTCTGGCTGCCAGGTTCTCCTCTTTAGGCCCTTCCTCTTTGCCTGAAGAAATTCCCCTCAGTGGAACACCCCTCCGCTCCCCCCGCCCCCGTCCCCTGACTGTAAAGCCTTTTCTGGCCAATCAGCTTCTTTATGTCCCCCCTACTGCCCTTTGGCCTGTATCAGCTTTTGTTGTACATTCAAAGTTCTGTTTCTCAATAACAGGTTCTGTACCTTGTTCTGTATATATCTCTCTAAACTTGGAGTCTAGATGGTTTTTGTTACTTTTTCACACTTTTTCTTCGTGGTTCTCATACCTGGCATATTTGTCACAAGCCTGTCTGTCTTAACCATTTTTGATATTTATTAACAAAGACATCTCTGAATCCTGCATGTATATTCTGACACCCTGTGTTCAGAGCTGTATATGTTTGGGAGATGGAGGATCTCATCATAAACTGTTTGTTGCTTAATATGAAAGCATTCCAAACTGGGAAGAAGTCAGATGGTTAAAAACATGGTCCCATGTTCCATTTCTTCATTGTCTAAGGAAATACAATTCAAAAAGGGGATGCTCTTTTTTCTTTATATATATTATGCCACCTACCTGACTCTTGAAAGGTTGTATTTCAAAGCCATTGGTTCCTTTTTAGGCTACAGCCCTTCTTGGGAAGTTTTGGTGATCAAATGTCAGGTTAAATCTGGATTAGTAAGTGTTAGTGTCAAACATACAGTAATCTGGGCTGAGGCTCTCCATGTTGGCACTGCTGCTCTGCTGTGCCAACAGGCAGGGTTGAACCCTGCCATGGACCACTGTCCTCACGTGGTCAGACCCTGAGCGTCTAACCTGTAGAGGAGCCAGCGTCGGCTTTGTGGACCCTGCAGGTGGACCCTAACTGAGGTTCAGGGTCACCCTAGAAGCTTTTCTGACCAGCAGCCAAGCTGCTTTCCCCTCATGACAGCCACCCTGCTCTGTGGTCCCATGGCACACCTCTCTTGGCTGCTTTGGGTAAGGTCAGAGAGAGCTTTTCCCAGCCCTTGGCTGTGCTGTGATTTCTAAGAGTGCCCTGTCCTAAGAGGAACACGTGCTCCATGGGTGCGTGCGACCACGTACAGTGCCACAGCTGTGCCCCTGGGTGTGAGGGACTCCACCTTCCTGAGATGGTTTTGTGGCTGGTGGTCCTGGGGGATCCCAACACTCCGTGTCTGAGCAGCCCACCTTGTCTTGGGTTTTCTTGCCACGCACCTGTGCACGGATGTGCGGTGAATGAGTGTGAGTGAGAGAGTCGCCAACCTAGGAGGAAGGTGGGAATGGGAGCCAACATTGGCCGTGGGCAGTGCTTCTCCTTTGGGAAATGATGGGAACAGCTCAGTCTTTGGGAAAATTGCCCAAACACTGGCTCTGCTCAGGCATGTTCTTAGGAAGGTCTGATCCGTAGCAGATTAGGCCCTGGGGAAGCAGGTAAGTTAGTAGCTAAGAAGCTTGATAACTGCTCATTTCTGGGGTCTTGTCATTATTAACCGGCTTCCTTCCTGGAGGGTGAGTCCTTAGCCGTTCTGCATTTTTCTCTCGGAGTGGCCTGTGACTTAGCCTGGACCGGAGGCTGAGAGAATAAACTGTTCCCTCAGTGCATAGTCTCAGAAGCTCAGTCTGTACTGTCCTCTTTTTCCATTGTTAACTCATTTTTTCTTCCTGCAGTTTGGCATTTTTCTTTCATGTTTTTTTTTTTCCATTGGTCAAAATTATAGTCTGCTGATTGCATGTGCATAGCTGTTATTATCAGATATACAGTTTTAAAAATGTGTATCTAAATATAGATTTTATTTGTGAACGTGTTTATTCTCATTACTAAAAAAAACAAAACTCATATAATCTAAATGCTTTTTTTTTTTTTTTTAAATCTTAGAAAACTCTTTTGCCCAGAAGCTGCTGACACTGAGCTTTGCGTGTCTAGGGTGGAAGCTGGTGAGGATGGGCAGGTGGTGAGTTAGGAGAAGAGGCATCAGCAGAGCAGGGCTCCATGCTCATGCCCTGAAGGAATCCTTGGGTGAAAATGGCAGCATCTGCAGCTTAGTGGGTGGGGGGCAGCCTATATGCATTCTCAGCTCCCCCTTCTCCCCCCCCCCCCCACACCCCAGTAACCATGGCCCTGCTTCAGGAACCAAGGGGAAATGGTCAGCAGCAAGGCCATCACAAATGGCACCCGAAGGGGAGGGCAGTGTCCTGGCAGAAGGGGGTGGTCGGACTTTGTGGGGCTGTGGTAGTGAGGAACACAGAAGAACTTGGCCCCAACGTGCACTGAGTTGGGGGGCTTTCCTGGCAGGGGCGGCCCGGAGGGCAGGGGAGCAGGGAAGTGGCTGAGTGTGGAGGAAGTGCGAGGAGGGAGTGTGGTTTCTGTGCTGGGAAGACAAGGTGGCTGTGCTTGCCTAGTGCTTTCTCAGGGAGACCTGTTGTGCTTCCATACGCCGGATGTCTCTTGGACAGTGTGTGTTGAAGAAGGTGGTGGTATTTAGAAAGTTAATCTGAACTTATTCAGTGTCAGGTTTTCTTCCCTTCCTTTCAGGTGTATTCCTTTAGTAGCCGTGTATTTTTCAAATTAGTGTTCAGCATGGATTCTGAGTCAAGTTTGTTTGTTTGGTTGGTTGTTTGTGGCCGTGCTGCGTGGCTTCCCTGACCAGGGATTGAACCTGTGCCCCCTGCAGTGGAAACGCGGAGTCCTAACCACTAGACCACCAAGGAGTTCCTCTGAGTCAAGTTTTTTTTTTTTTTTTAATTAATTTTTATTTATTGGCTGTGTTGGGTCTTTCTTGCCGCACATGGGCTTTCTCTAGTTGCGGTGAGCAGGGGCTACTTTTAATTGAGTTGCCCAGGCTTCTCATTGTGGTGGCTTCTCTTGTTGCAGAGCACAGGCTTTAGTGGGGCTTCAGTAGTTGTGGTGTATGGGCTCATTAGTTGTGGCTCACGGGCTCTAGAGTGCAGGCTCAGTAGTTGTGGCACGTGGGCTTATTCCTCTGCAGCATGTGGGACCTTACCCGACCAGGGATCGAACCCGTGTCCTCTGCATTGGCAGGCAGATTCTTAACCACTGTGCTACCAGGGAAGCCCAGAGTCAAGTTTTTAATGACACAGGATGTTTTCAGATCTTTTAAGTTTGCTTGAAGCTATCAAAATAGTCTCCAAACAAACTTATTTTTAAAATAAACTTGAGGGACTTACCTGGTGGTCCAGTGGGTAAGACTCTATGCTCCCAACGCAAGGGGCCCAGGTTCGATCCCTGATCAGAGAACTAGATCCCACATGCCACAATTGAAGATCCCACATGCTGCCACTGAGAAGTTCGCATGCTGCAACTAAACGTGCTGCAACTAAGACCCTGCACAGCCTAAATAAATAAATAAATAAATAAATAAATAAATATTTTTAAAAAGTAACATAAACTTGATTTTTGGGATAACTTTAGATGGATAGAAAAGTTGCAAACACAACACAGAGTTCCCATAACACTTATCATCCCACTTCCCCTAATGTTAACATCTATACAATCCTGTCTCATCAGTCAAAACTAAGACTTGAATATTGGTACCATACTATTTATTGACTGTACTGCAGACCTGTTGAGATTTCCTCAGTTTCCCCTCAATGTCTTCTTCTGTTCCAGGGTTCCATCCAGGGTACTGCATTGCATTTGGTTGTCATGTCTCCTTGGTCTCCTCTGCTCTTTGACAGTTTCTCAGTCCTTCCTTGTTTGTCACGAACTTGTTGCTTTTGAAGAGAACTGTTCAGGTGTTTCATAGACTGTTCCTCAGTTTGGGTTTGTCTGATGCCTTTTGGTGATTAAACTGGGGTTAGGGGCACAGGAAGAATCCCAAGGAGGTTGGGTGCCCCTAGTGCAAATATCAGGGGTGCCTGCTGTCCACGTGACTTATCACTGGCAAGGTGAAACAAGATTACTTCCGATTGATTAGAATTAGGCCTATGGCCCTGCTCTGCTCTCTGATACTTGCTGTTTGTGTGTCATAGGGTGGCCACAGTATTTTTATTTTGGAAGGGACCTTCATGCTTACCCAGTTGGATCCTTCTGGTTTCCAGATGAAGATACTTGGGACGTGGAGGGCTTCTGACTTATACCAGGTCAGAGCTGGCATGGGGTCCAGGTGCCTGCCTGCTCTGGCCACTTTCTGCAGGCATGGACACTCCCAGGACATTGTGCAGGGACAGAGATGTCCCCAGGTGCTGAGCGAACCTGAACTCACTGATAGAAATGGTTTTTAATCAGGGTGAAGGCCCTTGTGCCTTGGGAGTATTTGGAGGCTGCTGTTTGTGATCTAATTAGCATTTGCCATGATTTGCTCAGATCCTGTGTGCTCAGTCTTTTTGTGCTTTCTTTGTACATAGGAGGATAGATCTCTGTTACCTGGTCTTTGTGAAAGTAGGTGGTCAGCTTTGATATGTTCTCCTCTGGCTTTTTTTCTTTCAAGTGAAGCTGTAGTGTTGTTTATTGTCTAAAGATCTTGAGTCACAGACTAACTTGTGGGCTGTAACTTTGAGACTTTTAGATTGAGCCAAGAACAGAGTTTGGAGTTTCTTCTAGCCCAGAACTCTGAAGATAGGCATTTTCAGGAAAATCATGAGTTTGGTTTGTTTTCCCACCCATCTGTGGATTTGCCCCTCCAACCTCTTTTCCATATGACCACAGCAAAAACAAGACAATTGTGAAGGTAGGAATTGGTAGGAAGAAAGAACAGACTAGAAGGAAAGTAAGACTATAAGGGGAAAGCACTTTGAAGAAAATGACAGAGAGGGCTCCTGGCAGCAGTGGAGAGGCCTGAGGGCATTGAAGGCCCTGTCTAGGACTCCAGCAGTCCGTAAGCTGTTCAGGTGTTTGGAGTTGGCTAAGAGAAGGTGAACCAGAGACTGGCCTGCCCGCCCTTCTTTCCTTCCTCCTCCTCTCTTTGTTTCTGATAACTGAACTCTTAAGTTGGTGATTGGTGGAGGTGTGGGTGAATGTCATACTAGACAAAATAGATCTTTCTCTGCACAGTGATGATGTTGTGAAGCTCTATTGTGGGAGTTAGCTGTTAACAGTGGGACAAAGTCTCTCTCTGTCTCAGTTGGCCATTATTGTTCCCAATGAGAAACTCTTTATTTGGAATTTGCAGATAAAGGCCCAGGAAAGGAAAGTATCTGTTAAAGGAGCCTTTTCAGGTGTCAGGATAGGCATTCTCAGAAATAAGATGGGTCTGTCTCCTTCCATTGCAAAACCATGTAAGTTTACACTGCTGGAAGGGTGTTCCTGCCAGATGATGTTTATATATATATGACCAGTGGCATTCTGGGGGTTGGTTTGTTTTTTCCCTATTTCAAAGAGAGAGGAATTAAAAAACGAAATTCTGACCGCATTAATCTGGCTTTTTTTTTTTTTTTTTTTTAATGGGGGATAATCTGTTAGGGTGGTTAGAACAGTTTTCCATCTCACTGTGGTTGTCTGTTTATGTGTGGGAAACACTGGTGTAGGATAAACAAAACCCAAGGCATTTTAGGGAAGTTCCCACAGGTCCCTTTGCTGCTCTCAAGGATGTGCACCTTGCTGGGGGAGGTGCACAAGCCATGGGCCAGCAAGGATACATTGCAGTGCAGGCCCCACTGAGGCTGAGGGACACTGGAGGAGGAGAGGGCACGGCTAGTGGGTCAGTGTCAGCAAGGGGAAGATAACGGGGCTGCTGAGGATCCCCAGGCCAGCAGAGGGGAAGAGGGAGGCTGGAGGAGAGGGGTTGGGAGGGCTGGAACCCTAGAGAGATGGTTCTCATTTCATTGGAAGTTCGCATGTGCTCTAGACTTTATTTTAGCTTTTGACCTTTTACTCTTGGAAGCTGAGGGAGGTTTCCTTTAAGGAACTGGGGTTGGAAGCTGGAGAGTAGGAAAGAGGAGCCCCAGGGCTCAGCTCCCCTGGGTAGAAGAGGAAACAGCACAGTTACCTGCTGGCCTTACCACATCACTTAACTTTCAAGATAAGCTACTTTGGATCAAGTTAGGTGTCACTCGATTCCCAAACGAGATTATAGGGGAAAAACTTTTGCTCAGTGAGTTTAATTTCCAAGGAAAGATTCATACGTAAGTGGTATATTATTAATGTGACTTGAGCTTAGAAGCTCAGTTTTTCTTATTTGTCAAGTTTAATATGTTAAATTATTAATTTTAGCAAAACAGAAGGTAAGAGCTTGTTGATATTATTGTTTTCTGACTAATAATAGATTTTACTGAGTAAAGCTCTTAATGCATATTCTTTCTAGATTTCATCCAAGTTATTTGGCTGTGAAACCGAATCTTAAGTATGTGGATTGGACTAATTATCTTTGAAGTGCTGCTGTTTTTCTAATACAGCTCTAAGATGATGGGCTTTAAAAGCAGAAATAGGATTTCCACACTGGGTCCCACTGGTAGCTAATGATTTCTTCCTCACACATAGGATCTGTAACTAAAAGATATTAATTTATTCATCTACTCATTAGCAAATACTTTTTATTACATCACATGTCTTTTCTGAATGAATGAACTGGTGGACCTGGAAGGAAGTTCAGAAGGTCTCTGGGCCCTTTGTGGTATCACCAGTGTCTGTTGAGGACTTAGTGGCCCCTGTGGTTTGTGCGCCTTTGATAAGGTCCCACAGAAGCCCCTACTCCCTGGAGCCCCTGTGCTGCATTTGCTGACCCTCCTAGGTCAGATTTCATCCCTTGCAGCCATCAAGGTTAATAGTTACTGGGGACCAACTGGAAGATCTGTCTTTCCTTCACCCAGTGGTCATCGTTTCCTCTCTCTATTTTTTAAAAAAATCAAATTGGGACCCTTACTGTGTATCTGAGACAGTTTTGTCTCCTGCTGTTTTCACTGAGTGTTTTGCATGAGCTGCTCCCAGTGGCTGCATGGTGCTCTACCCTATGGGTGAACCATGAGTAGCCATTGTCCTGTTGGTGGACATCCACATAAGCTGTTTCCAGCTGTTTGGAGTAATTTCTTAATGAATGTTTTCATAATTTAAATCTTAGTATGAATTTGACTGTTTCAGCTAGATTCAGTGTAGCAGAAATTGGCAGGTCAGAAGGACTTGAACCTAAGATGTGATATGGTAGTGGTTCCTGAATGCTTCCCAGGAAGGTCCTGCCGGTTTGGGGCCCTACTTTCTTGTTCCCTGGCTCACACGGAGTATCAGCATCAGATATCCCCTCTACCAACTGGGAAGGGTTGAGAGTGGGTTTGAATCTGGCCTCACTGTTGGGCTTGTGACTTTGGACAAGGACCTGATCTGTGCCTCAGTGTCTGCATCTGTAAGAAGGGGATGCCAGTGGTCCTTACCCCCAAGAGTTGTTTTGAGAACTGAGATAATATGTGTAAAATGCTCAGAAGTGTGTGTGGCAAACCGTAAGTGCTTAATAAAAGTTATTTTTAGAAGTAGAGAGAAATGGCGGTTCATTAATTTCTTTTTAAGCAGTATTATTTACAGTTGTATCTATAAGGGGTGTATGCAGAGAATTTAAAACAAGCTTGCATGTGCTACTACCCTGGTTTAAACATAGGATTGTACTAGCTCTTGGAGGCCCTCAGAGTGGTTCTTCTGACTGTAATCCCCCCCCTCAACCCAGAAGTCACCTGCACCCTGATGTTCATGTTAATCAAGTTAATGGCATGTAAATACCTTTATGCAGTTCCAAAGTATCAGAAGGAAGTAAGAAGAGCAAAGAAGTCCTGTATTTCAGTGTTTCAGAGTATGTTTGTGGTATGCACAAAGCTAATGTTGAAGGTACAGATTTAGCAAAATTCAGAGACAGTGTTTACTGAGTCTTGTGGTCTGTTAAGCCTGAGACTAGACTTTAGGTGGCTGGCAGCCGTGACCTTGTGTTCTTCCACCTGCCTCTCGCTGGGTGAGAGGCTCCAAGGGGCTGGAGAAAAGACTGGGAGGACAGATTAAGTGGCCACCCTCGGGGGTCGCCCACTAGACGCTTTTCCCTCCCCTGTTGCCCTTTCTTTACCCTGCTCCATGGGACGATAGAAAGTCTTCCTCAGGTCTACATTTAAATCCAGTCAGCCATCCACCTGGAGCTCCTAAGTGTAGTTAGTTCCATGCTAGTTAGGATGAGCTGCATTTTGTTGTGTGTCGAGCTGCACAAGAGCATGGGCGACCATTTGTGTCCAGTGGGCCTGCCCCGGGTCTGCCTGTGGTTGGAGGCTCATGTGGGCAGAGCATGTGGCGTGGTCCGTGGTAGGAGCACATGGGAACAGGTGCCCAGGCCCTGCAATCCCCTCCCACCACTTGAGGCAGTAGCAACGCCTGGTCTGCTCTGTGAACACAGGTACTTCACAAAGTGCCTTTGAGCTCCTGTCTGTTGTGGGCACCCAGCAGCCTTCAAGGGGTGGGTCAGTGTTATAGACCTCACTTTATAGAATAGTAAATTATGGCTCAGAGAGAGTGCGGCTCACCCATGGTTACCCATGATTTCAGCCACATCAGCTTGGGTCCTCGATTTTGCTCCTTCACTCTAGTTCTTAATGGTAGAGGTCTGGGGTTTGGGGAAGGTGGCAGTGGTTGCTGTCCCTACCTCTGCCAGGTTTTCTGTGCTGGGCCTAGCTTTGTGGAATTTCTTGAGGTGAGAGGAGGTTCTTTCCAGAATGTTCTTTGCCAGTGAGCACAACTGACTTTAGAGCAGTGTCCCTTTGGGGATGAGCTGGTTGGATCTGGCGGCAGTCTACCACCCCCTTTTATGCAGAGGCCTAGAGGGAGGTGTTCCTCTGTGTGGTGTGTCGGCTGTACCAGTTGAGGGCCTATCAAAGCATTCTTTGCCCAGGCAGCATTTAAAGGCAGCTTAGTGCTTTGAGTTTGGGATCCTTTCTCTTGCTGGCTGGATCCTTAAGCTGCATGACAACATTTTGACCATAGAAGGCCCTGATTTTGATCTTGATTCCTCTCCTGGTGTGTTAGGGAGTTCAGCATTCCTATATCATTTTGTCTGCTTCACAGTTAGAATTGAGCCTCCTAATTCAGTATATATAGTTAATTCAGTTTTACTCACAGATAAATATAGTATTTGGAAAGGGGATGGGCTTCATTTTGGTCTTGGAGGGCTTATTTTATGATCTGATGACCCTTGCTTAGGAAAACTCCGTGTGTGTGCGTGTGTGCGCGCGTGTGTATGTGTTCTGTGTTATTTAATCATAAAACCGCTTATAGCGTGCTCCCTCTGAGTCAGCTTGAGTGCTTTGTGTAGATTAACTCGTTAAATCCTCACAGCAGCCTGGAAGGTCCAGTTCTCCTTATCCTTGTCTATTAGGTGAAGAGTCTGAGCCATAGGAGGTAACATAGTGTGTTCAAGGTCAGATGGCTGTTGAGGAGCAGAGCTGGAATCCCAACCTGGCAGAGTGCGAGTTCTAACAATTGGGAGGTAACTTCTCTACGTGTACCCTGTAACTTGTTTGTCTGAGGCAGTGACTATTCATATGCAGGAGGTTTGGATGGTTTAGTAACCAATAATTAAGCATTTGGAACTATTTATTCTTGTGACATCATGGAGTTAGATTCTTCCTCATCACTTTTGTAGGTAGAAATTTTTAACTCTTAAGAGCCAAGACTTGTTTAAAGCATCTCGTTGCAGTCTCTCAAATACGGGGTGTGTAGGCCCCCAGGTTTGAATCCTTGGCTCTGGTGCAGAGTGACAGGCTCCCCCCCCACCCCCGCCCGCCTGCCCCAGGATGAAAGACTGTTTCTCATCACACCAATTCTGAGTCTAGCTTCAAACTCCCAAGCTTGTTCTTCATATGGCATCCTTGCTTAATTTGCACTTTATCCTTCCTAAAGAGGTAAAGATATAAAGAAAGATCCAGAAGGATCTGAGGAACATCAGTCAACCCTTTTCCCCTAAAGTCAGCCCCTCTGCTTCCTGGCGTTGACTCAGATGCCGTTTGCTGTTTTCTTTTCTCCTTCGAGTCCCCAGGGTTTGGGTAGGATTGGGCTTCTGGTAGGTGCTAAGTGAATATCTGTTAGCAGAATGAACGGATAAATCACTTTTCATTGTAGTGTTTTAAACTACATTTCAAAATAGAGGAGGAGAAACCATGAGTCTCCCATCCTAACACAATCTCTGTGAACCATTTTGGAGAGGAAATCATCTCTTCAGCTGAACCCCATCCCAAGTTGAGACACAGCAGGAGCCTGGGAAGCCACTCAGGCCGCTGGCTGTGACTTCTCTCTACACACTTGCAGTGCCTCCTGAAGCCTGGGGAGCTGTCTCCCCTCTCCGCTTCCTTATCTGCACTGTGCAATGCTGCCTTGCCACCAGGTAATTAAGGTCTGAAGTGTGCTTCAAAAATATATGGCTCTGTATTTTAAAAATAATCTTCCGTTTACCTGGCAGTTAGTCTCCTAAGGGTTAGTGAAGCTGTCATCTGCAGCTTTGGCTGTCATCTGCAGCTTTGGAAGAGGTGAGGTGTCTGGTGTAGGAGACTTGATGAAGGTAGAAAAGAAATCTGTGGGTCATTGTTTTCCTTTGCCCCATATTCATTTGCATTTTAATCTAGTTGTCAATCAAATATTTGTCACACTTAGCAGTTTTGAATGTTGAATACTGGATATTTTGATGCTTATATTTTCCTAAACTTTCTTAGTGGTTGAGCAGTGTATTGCATAGTTAAATTGAACCTTGATGTGTTTTTGGTGGATATGAACATGTAATTCCATCTCAAATTAGTTTTCCCTTGCGAGTTTCTACCTCTAAGAGGAGACTGCTGAACTCAATACTCAAAAAGTCAAAGAATTTGAAAATCCTGAGTTTTTCTATACAGATTGGTATGAAACCAGTTGAAGTCTACAGAAAAGGCCCAGTTTGTGGATAGTATTTTTACACATTCACTTGAAAGTCAGTTGTTTAAGACTTGGGCTTGTCTTCCTGTCAGAGATGCTCTTGTGGAAGGGTGTTGTGGTCCTGCTCTGGAGAGGCAGTGAGCGCACAGGTGCCCTGCTGCTTACTGAGTCACATGACACGGTGATGGGTGCAGGACAAGGTGTATGTTGAGTGGAGTTGGGGGGATGTGACCCACTCTTCCAGCTACATCCCAGGTGCTGGATGTTGGTGGTGCCGGTTGTCCTGGCCAAGTTCAGTTGAGAACAGCCATCCGTCCTTGTTCGCAGTAGAGCTGAGCTGCAGACACGACTCCCACTTCATGCAGTTATGGAAGCTTGTTCTAACAGCTACACTAGAGGCAGGGGAGAGGAGCACAGAAGGGGTTCCATTTTGTGGGGTGATTTAAAGGGTGCTGGTACCGGGCAGTGGGGGGGAAGGGTGGGGGTGGAGGCCTGGCCTGGCCAGTGCGAGGCCTTGGCCACAGGAAGCCACTGGTGTGAAGCTATTGGTGAGGCAGGCCTTCCCTTGGGTGTGAGGTGCTTGGATTTGGGGTGCATCCATGTGTGTGTAGGACACAGCGCCTACAGGACTAGGTAGAGAGCCATGTTCTTGAGAACTTGTGACCAGCTTCATTTTATTAGGGAGGACAAGGATGGGGGACAGCATATTGTTGCTTTAAATTTCTCCAGAGATTTAAATTTCAGAAGCTGTTGAGTAACCAGATGTATTTACTTACCATAATTTTGGGTCACCAAGTGGGTGGCAAGCTGATTGGGCTGCGCTAAGAGGAGTGACTCACCTGAGGCCCAGGGATGCCTGGACGCCCTGGGCTGTGCTGCCTCAGCAGGGCCCAGGGCTGGAGGGCAGGAAGGAGCTCCTCGGGAGCCTGACCCGCGCCCCCTGCCCCTCCCCCAGCTACCAGGTAGTGAGTGTCCTCCAGATCGTGACGGGCTGTCTCAGAGTGCTGTTTATGCAGCTTAATTACCACCGCAAAATATGAAAAAATCAGCCCTTTAGGATAACAGCTGTAGTACAAATAAACATTTGGGCTTATCACACTGGAAGAAGGCTTTTTTCTTAGGTTTTTCATTTTACAGTTGATGCTTTTAAAATGCTTTGAAAGGTAATATTGCAACCATGATTTTAATTGCTGAAGTTAAACTGTTCATTAAAGCATACCTATGCCAGCGAGTTCTGACTGCAGGAGGAGAAAGCATTAGCACTGAGTTGTCCCTGTGAACATCTCTTCATCAGAGAGGGGCCATGAGAGCTGGTCTTGCACTGAGGTGCTTGGCTGGTGTGCTGTGGCTGAGGCAGGAAGGAAATTGTGGAATTCCACGGAGGAGAAGGGCTGCCCATGATATGTCTCTGTGTCATCGTGCTCGCAATGCTGGAGCAGAGCGGATGCTGCTGGGATGCTTCCAGAGTGGCAGTGGTCTGGTGGCCAGCATCTTCCAGTCCTGGTCTGATGTGGGACAGTACAGCCATGGTTAGGCTGACATCAGACTCTGGTTCAGGAGACACCTGGACCTTTGCTCAAGCTTCCACCCTTGTGGTTTGGGGTACCCAGAGGGTGCCACAAGTGACCCCAGGAGGAGTGTTTCAGGGACCCTGAGGTCCTGCCTGGCATCCAGAGGTTCTGTCTGGAGGTGGCCCGTCCCAAGGGCCAAGCTGGACTGTTGTGAGTCTAGAGCTGCTCCTGCCTCTGGGCCTTTGCACTGCCCAGTCCTCTCCAGGGAAGGCTTTCCCCACCTCTTCGGGTCTTTGTTCAGATGTCACCTTCCCACTAAGGGCTTTTCTGATTGTTTACGTTTGCACCACTCCTCCCATCTTACTTCCCTGATGTATTTTTCTCACAGTAATTTATCACCATTTGACACACTGTGGATTTTACCTGGCTTTTGTTTTTTGGGGGTCTGTCTGCTTCCACTAGAATGTGGGCTTCTTGAAGGGCATGGGCTTGGCTCTGTTCTTTGCTGTATTTCCAGTGCCTAGAACAGTGCGTGGCACATAGTAGGTGCTCAGTAAATATTTGTTGATGAAGTGGATAAAACAGTGTGGTCTTGAGGGTACTACATTTACCTTAAATCACTGAAGCTGCTATGAAGTGCTGGTGGCAGCCCTGTTGTTTCTCATAAAGCATGTGGTGAAAAAACAGGTATGTGTGTGTCTGTATTACATCATCTGTTATTGCCATTTCAAAAATCCAGAGTTCTTTCTACACTTCACTTGGATGTTGATTACAGAATGACTGGTTTTTCTTTCTGACTCATAAAGGCTGCTGAATCTGAATTTTGAATCTGAAACATCAAGGGAAAGTGAAACTTTAAAATGTGTGATGCATGATTAGCTATTATTACATTTCATATTCTGAATGTGAGTATTCCCCTTCCTGCCACTGCAGCTCATCTAAGCTGCTCTCACCCTCCCTTGGACCTGCTGTAGCCCTCTGACCGTTCCACCCCCACCACCCCGAGAGCACGCTCTCCCAGCCCCTCCCCAACCCACGCTCCGGTCCCACAGCGCTCGTCCACCTCTGCCATGGCTGCCCTCACAGCTTTAATCGGCTAGTTCTGTAAATGATATTGGATCTGTCACTCTGTTAGGATGTAGCTTCCTAGGGGTAGGAACCACATCTGCCTTACAGCCAAGTCCCTGGACCTTCACTAGCGTGGTGGCCATGTTTGTTGAGTAATTGGGTTAATAATGTAGTTAATTTACCTCCTTTAAGAAACACTGATGGGCAGGGACTTCCTGGGTGGCTCAGTGGTTAAGAATCTGTCTGCCAATGCAGGGGACATGGATTCAATCCCTGCTCCAGGAAGAGCCCTCATGCCTCGGAGCAACTAAGCCCGTGCGCCACAGCTATTGAGCCTGCGTGCTAGAGCCCGTGAGCCACAATTGTTAAGCCTGTGTGCTGCAGCTACTGAAGTCCATGCGCCTAGAGCCCATGCTCTGCAACAAGAGAAGTCACCGCAATGAGGAGCCTGCACAATGAAGAGTAGC
The DNA here is from genome assembly GCF_030028045.1 of Hippopotamus amphibius kiboko. Taxonomy (NCBI): domain Eukaryota; kingdom Metazoa; phylum Chordata; class Mammalia; order Artiodactyla; family Hippopotamidae; genus Hippopotamus; species Hippopotamus amphibius. The sequence goes on from NC_080194.1 coordinate 123,069,059, forward strand.
CCCTGCTTGCCGCAACTAGAGAAAGCCTGCACACAGCAGTGAAGACCCAAATAAATAAAGTAAATAATTAAAAAAAACACTGATGGGCAAAATGAGTGCGTATATTTTATGAAATAACAGAAAATCATGGCTTTGGGGAATAGGGTGTACTTTGCGGAAGTCACTCCACATCCAGCCACTCCAGAGCTGTCTGCGCTGATGAGCTGAAGGTTTTGGAGCTCCCCTTGACTCTCCTGGGACTGTGCGCACTGCGCTGTGGGATGTGCTGTAAGCTGTGGCAAACAGCAAAATGTGCGTGCTGAGGTGGGGGTGGGGGTGAAGGGGCATAGAGGTTCCTGGGGGGCAGTGGCAGAGTCCTGGGCATTTGAAGTGGAAGGGGATGGTGATTGTGCTCTGAGGGTGGGCCTGGCTGGTGTCTTTGTGTAGACACACGGCATTCTCTCCCTGCCACCTCTCAGCCTGGCCCCAGGGTCACCTTTCCACCTGCTGTCGTCTCCAGAGCACACACTCTGTTTCTCTTCTCTGACTGTAGTCAAGCCTTATACTTCAGTGCCCACCAAACTGAAGCAGGGATGGCTTAGCTCAGGCTCCAGAACATTCTGCACCTGTCCAGAACATGCTGACAGTTTCAGCAAGCTGCCAACGACAGAGAAAGATGGCTTATTAGTTTATATTAATTTATACTAAGGCTGTGTGTGTCCCTTAAAGAGAGGCTTATCAACTCTTGCCTTCAAACCTCTCATTGAAGTTGTGCCTTTGGGCTGGATGAACTTGCCAGGCATCTTGTAAAAGTAAGAGCTGGCATCAGGTGCGTTAATGTTTACAGGTGGGGAAATCCTGGGCTCCAACTTTATCTTGTGACAGGCTCTGGGAAGTATACAGGTGGCCTGGGCATTTTCCGTGGCTCTTACCATGAACAGGTGTCGGACGAAGTGAGCAGGTTTTATCCAGCTCGATGCTCTGCTTCCTCCCTTGTCAGTGCCCAGCCAGGTGCTGCTTGGTGTCACAGGTGTGGAGGCAGGGCCAGCTCTGTTGAGACAGCGTGTTGATTTTCATCGCACCTCATGGGTAATTTCCGCATGTCTGCCAGGAAAGGGCAGAGTTGCTGCTGCCTGGTTGGTGCCTGTGTGTGGGGTTGGCCCAGCAGAGGTCAGGAGCAAACCTGCATACTCTAAGGGGCAGTGCTCTCCTTTGAGGAACCGTTCTGGAAACTTTTTATTTTTTAATAACTGTAGGAAACTATTTTGATGAAAAGCAAAGAAAGCTCTCAGAAACATGTACTTGTCAACCAGAGTTTCATTAGACTTAACCTTTCGTTGTCTTTGGAGACCAACTGTCCGTGGGGTGGACGTGTGTTCATTTAGCATTTAGGAAGTTGGAGCTGAAGCCCACTTTCTTCGGTAGGTGTTCCTGAAGCCAGCATGAGCATTCTTTACTGTGCTGGGCCTCCGCAGGGTGTTTGACATCAGCTTCATCTGTCCCTGGAAGAGCCAGTTTGATGGTGGTTGTCACGCCAGGTCTTGCTTTCCGTGGATGTGGACGCCTGCTGCCCACAGGCCCTGCCTCCTCATCCTCGCTGCTCTTGGATGTTGCTTCCAGCACCTCTCCTCCCAGAGCTGAGCTTCTGCCCCTATGAAGAAGCAGTAGGCTGTCCCTTGCCTGTGCCAGAAACCTTCATGTGACACATATGTTGGCCCCTTTGCTAGAATTGTCATTGGGTCCGGAAGCATGTCTGTGTAAAATCACATTTTTTCCAGGTCCATGAATCAACTCATCACGTTTTGTTATTTAAAAACTTCGTGTTTGAGATTTTACTCAGTTCACTTGTCAGTTTTGAATTAAAAGCAACATTTGCCACTGTCCTGTGCATCTCTGTTGTCTCCTTGAGCCTTGATTGGTGAGAGGCTAGGTGCATAGGTGAACTTAGATGAGGTTGGTAAACAGGCCCACACTTGGTGGGACAAGGGCAGTGGGGTTGGGGCACGACAGAGACAGGTGGTGCTCTCTCCTCCCCTGTCCCGTTGGGCAGCCACGGTTCCTGGTGGGCATGTAACCAGGCCACTTCGAAGCAGTGCCGTAGTGCCTGGGACGGCGCTGTGTCAAGTGCTGGCTCTCTCCACTTCCCCTCTCTCCTGTGTGTCCCTTCAGGTCACACAGTCCTGCTGCTCCTCAGTCCCAGGCCTGAGGGTCTGAACTCAGGGTGACCCAGCAGGCACAGGGAGTGCTTACCCCTTGGCTGTGTCCGGGAACCCTGTGAGATGCTCGGTGCTCCCTGGGCACAGCCCTTGGTCATCATTTAGCTGGCCTGGCTGGTGAGGACAGTCCAGGCTTATCTTGGTTCTTGATGGGCCTCAGCCTGGTGACTGTGACCTCTTCCCCACTTACCACTGCCCTCTAGGACAGAAAGTTCCAGCTAATCTCCAGAGGAAGTTACTGAATTTGATTACACTTCTGTTAAGATTGTGCACTTTGTTTATAGGGATACATCATTAAGGTACTGACTGAACCATAGAGCTTGGTCCAGCCCTTGGTACCTCTCATGAGACCGAGTGTTTATGAAATTGTGTAAGGCGCACCTCACTTACTGTGAGCCATAGAGTATTGAAGAAAACAGCAGTTTTCCACAAATAAATGGTGCACCTTGAGCTCCCATTCCAGCTAGAGAGCCTCTACTGGTAGTCACGTTTGTGCTGTGTGCCACACTTAAAAAGTTAGATTCTCTTAGATATTTTTTACAAAGCCAATTAGTTATAGTCTCCTAGTATTTCATTGATCCTATGCATTGGGTTAATTACTTCATATTTGTGTGCCTTGCCTGAAGTGATAATGATCTTGGCAGACCAGTAAGAAGCTTGCCCCCAGCTTTGCTGCAGCTCCATAGTGGTGGCTCCTTGGTTGGGAGCTGGCATGTGCTGTGTCCTCTGGGGTGACTCTGCCTGAGCCAGCCTTCCCCGGGTTGGCCTGCTATGTGGAGTCAAGGTTCATACTGCCTTTCAGGGACTGACCAGGCTCCTGCCTGTTCTTGCCATCTGCTGCCTCACTTCTCCACCTCCGTGCTCATCATGTTTGGGTCACAGGATGTTCCGTCTAGATTTGTTTTTAATTGTTATGCGTTTTGTGCATCTTAAGATGAGCATCTCCATCTCTGTCAGCTTTTCTCTTGTGGTTGAGCTGTCACCCTCTGCAAACCATTGGTTACCGTGTGCCCTGCTGTCTTGCCTGTTCTTGGTGCCCTTTCTACAGGACTCTGGCTTCTTTATAGTTCTCTGCGTCTCCCTTCCCTATTTTAATGGAGAGAGAAAATTTTTATCTATCTTTTATGATCAAACATATACATAGTATAAGAAACAGAGCGTTGTATGGCCACACTCCCTTAGCTATTTAAATTCTTAATATTAAGTGTTCAATTGTCTTCAGCCAGCTTTTACATTGCCGTATTGATACACTTATCACCTGTGTGTATTGTTGCAGACTCATGATTTTTTCCAGTTTCAGCTCATTCTAATTAGCTGTACTTATGTTTGCAGGGTCACAGCGTGGCCAGCAGCAGCCCCTACAAGCTAGCTTTCCTGCCTTTTCCTCCTAGCACAGACAGCCTCCTTTTCAGATGTAGCAAGGGATTCCAGGCCCATGTTGATTGTCTTATTCCTCTTCCAAGATGTGGAGTCAAGTGCTCTGTGGATTCTTTTTTTTTTTTTTAATATTTATTTGTTTATTTATTTATTTATTTGGCTCCTCTGGATCTTAGTTGTGGCATGCGGGGTCTTTTTAGTTGTGGCATGCGGGCTCTCAGTTGTGGCAGGTGGGCTCTAGTTCCCTGACCAGGGATTGAACCCAGGCCCCCTGCAATTGGGAGCTCAGAGTCTTAACTGCTAGACCACCAGGAAAGTCCCCTCCTGGATTCTTTTAATGGGCAGTACTGTTAGAAACAAATCCGGGTGATCTGAGTTCATTTCGTGTTGTTCTACAACAGTCTGATGATGAGTTGGCTAATAATGTCACTGCTGGAACACTTTAGGCTCAGACTGGAAAAGAGATTTTTTTCAGTGGTTGTGGGCACAACTTTTATGTATTTCTGATTTAACTTTGACACTATCTAAAGATCCTTTCTTAATGCCCGTCTAAATTTTTAACTGTATATCTATCCACCTCTCCTTAGTATTTTTATGTATCTCATTGACAACTATTTTGATGTCGTTTTGTTGACAAATTACCATATTGCTTTCCAAAAACATTTTAACAGCAGCGCAGGTTTATGGTGCCAGCCGCAGTTGGTGTGAGTATACTTGCATTATCAAAGTCTTGCCAGCATTTGGTGTCTCTGTGTATTGTACCCATACTTAATCATCATTCTTACCTATTAATTCATCCCCAGCCTCCTCCCATAAATACAAATGTACAGCACTATCTCTGGTGCTTTAACTTGTCTTTGCACATTTTCTTCTTTTAATTTCTTGAGTTTTTTTGGTACCTATCCTTTGTCCATTTCTTTGCTAAAAATAGTCTTTAGGTTTTATGGATTTGAATGAGATCTTATATATAAACTAATGTAGTCATTTTTGATATAGCTATTTTTATAACAGCTTATTGAGATACAGTTCGTATACCATACAATTCACCCATTTAAAGTGTATATTTCGGTCGCTTTTTAGTGTATTCATGAAGTTATACATCCCCACTATCCAATGCCAGGACATTCTCATCATTCCACAAAATAACCCCAGACCTATTAGCAGTCACTCCCCATTCTCCCCTCCCTCCAGCCCTTGATAACCACTAGTTTTTCTTTCTCTATAGATTTGCCTATTATGGACATTTCATATAAATGGAATCATATAGTATGTGGCTTTTGTGTTTGGCCTTTTTCACATAGCATAATGTTTTGCACGTTCATCTGTTTTGTAGAATATATCAGTACTTCCTTTTAACAGCTGAATATTCAGTTTTATAGCTAGACTACATTTTGTTTATCCATTTATCCATTGATTGTCATTTGTGTTGTTTCCACCATTCAATTATGTATAATGCTTCTATGAACACGCTTGGACAAGATTTGTGTGGACTTATGTTTTCATTTCTAGGAGTGGAATTGCTGGGTTATGTGGTACCTGTTTCCTTTTGAGGAATGGTTGTAATGTTTTCCAGCATGGTTGCACCATTTGATGTTCCTACCACCAATGTGAGGGTTCCATTTTCTCTACATCTCCATCAACATTTATTATCTTTTTGATTCTAGCCATCCTGGTATGTGAAATGGAATCTCATTGTGGCTTTGATTAGCATTTCCATAGTAAATAATGATGTTGAGCATCTTTTCATGTACTTATTGGCCATATATACATATGTATGTCTTTTTCGGAGAAATGTTTATTCATATCTTTTGCCCATTTTTTAATTGAGTGGTTTTTTTTTTAATTGAGTTGTAAGAGTTCTTTATATAGTCTGACTACAAGTCCCTTATCAGATACATGATTTGCAAATATTTTCTCCCATTCTTTGGGCTGTCCTTCACTTCCTTGGTGGTGCCTTTGAAGCACGAAAGTTTTAAATTTTGATTAAGTCCCTTTGATCTGTTTTTTATTCCTGTACTTTTGGTTTCATATCTAAGAAACCATTGCTGAGATCATAAAGATTTACTCCTGCATTTTAGTCTAAGAGTTTTCTAGTTTTATTTCTTATATGTGTATCTTTGATCCATTTGAGTTAAATTTTGTTGTGGGAAAGGCATCCAACTTCATTCTTCTGCATGTAGATATACAGTTGTCCCAGCATCATTCATTGAAAAGATTATTCTTTCCCATTGAAGGGTCTTGGCATCATTGTCAAAAATCGATTGGCCGTAGACAGATGGGTTTATTCCTGGATCTGTTCCATTCACCCATGTGTGTATTCTTGTGCCAGTAACACACTGTCTTGATTTCTGTAGCTTTGTAATGAATTTGGAAGTTAGGTAGTGTGAGTCCTCCAATTTTGTTTTCTTTTGAGTTTGGCTATTCTGGGTTCCTTGAATTTCCATATGAATTTTAGGATCATCTTGTCGATTTCTGCAAGGAAGCCTGCTTCTTTTAATAGGGATCTTTTAATAGGGATCGAAAAATTTTAAAAACTTGTTAGGTTTTTGAATTTGTTTAAATAACTAAAAAACATATAATTCTTTAATTGGTTTGGGGTAACTTTGGTGTGTAGTGAGCAGTTTGGCTCTAAATCAGTTATTTTTCAAATTAAGCAACTATTCAACTATTGTCCTTTTTGAGCAGCCTATTTTTTATCAACTGTAACTTTGATGTGTAGTTGGCAATTCTTGGACTCCATTAAGTTCTGTGTTCTAGGACCTCTAGGTTAAAATTCTGTTTAGTTGTGGGATGCAGTCTTAAGCTAGTCTGCTTGTTCAAGCCCTGAGTGCCTTCTGTGTGTCTAGCCTTATATCAAGTGTGGGTGGGTGAGCAGGGGAGGGGTTTTGGGACAGGAGACACCGTGGTCACAGGGTTTGGACCAGCTTTCTCTGTGGATAGGGCCACAAATCATGTTTAGGCCAGGCAGTGTGATGGGAAGGCCAGCTGGCCATGGCTGGGCAGGGGTGGGGGACGTTGGAGACTTATGCAGTGCTGAGGGAGAGGGTGAGGGTGAGGGCACATAGATGCTGGGTGGTGGGATCCATGGGCAGGTAGGACAGGGCAGGTGGGATTTGAGCAGGGAAGGGACTTGGGAAGGAGGGCAGCGGCCTGAACTGCATGGCAGAACGTCTGATGGCCTGCCCTGTGCTTGGTGGTATTTCATCAGTGTCAGTTCGTATGTTTAGAAAAAGCGAGCTGCTTTGAATCTTACCTCTTTTTTTCCTGTATCCACCAGTATGACACCGTTCCTATTCAGTCCAGCGTGGTGTTATGTTCCTGCCCATCCCCATCAATGGTGAGGACCCAGACTGAGTCCAGCACGGCCCCTGGCATTCCCAGTGGTGGTAGCAGGCAGGGCCCCACCATGGACGGCACTGCGGCTGAATCCCGGCCAAGCGCCAACTCGCTGCAACATGTCACACAGCCGCCACCACAGCCTCGGAAGAAACGTCCAGAAGACTTTAAATTTGGGAAAATTCTTGGTGAAGGCTCTTTTTCAACAGTGAGTACAGGCTGCTGCTGTTTGTCTAATGAGGGTGTTTTCCTTGGGAGTACTGGCCTTTCTTGGGACTTGGAGCTGGGGGACTAAGATACCACGGTGGTGTTCTACCCCAGAGGAGGGTCTCAGGCCCCCTGGGGATCCCTCTTCTATTGTGAAGGTGACTTGGGGCTGGCTACAACCAGGCAGATCATGTGGTTAAATCATCTAAGCCATGATTTTGTAGGTGAAAGCTTTAAATGGCATTTCATGATCTTATTTTTAATTTTCTAAAAAAAAAAGCAGTTAAATTTTATTTTAACAAGGCATTAGCAAGTTACATTTCATATCATTGTGTCCTATTAGCAAGGCCCTGGGAAGCTTTTCTGTTCCTTAGGTTGAACATTAGTATTGGTGTCAGTGTCTCTTCATAGTTTTTGGGAAAGATTTAATGACCTTTATCATTTCTCTGCAATTTTTAAAATAAATATAGAACAGTACACCCTTGACATTTGCTAGACCTGCTAGCTTCCAGCTTTTTGTGTCCTCAGTTTCATGAACAAAAATATCATCACAGCACTAAGTCACACTCAGGGTAATTCTTTTTGTTACCTGAGAGAGTTTTACCTTTCTTGTAGTATTTTTCTTCTTAAAATAAATATATGAAGGTTTCAAGCCACCCTTTGCTGAGTTGGAGGCCTCATGTGGCCATGGCAGGCCCAGAGGCTTGCTACAGGCTCAGGAAGGCCGGAGCCTCCATCCCCCGGCCCAGGTGCACAGTCTCAGCCTGTGCCTTCAGAAGAGACAGATCCCTGCCACCATGGGCTCTGAGCTGGGCCCATCGTGCTCGGCAGCTCCTCGTGCCAGCAGGGTTTCTGAATAATGAGACTTTCTTGCCTGGCCGTTGTGAGGAAACCTCATGTGAAATTTGTTTTCCTTTTCTCTTTTTGCATTTATGAAATATTTCCAAATACAAAGAACGTGACATAATACAGCTCATCCATGTTCCTAACATTGTTTTAATTGTTAACTTTTGCTTCTTTTACATTTTTCATTTAGTTTTTTTTATTGGCAGTTTTTACATTGTGAAAGAATTAGGTCTCATGATAAAAACCTTCAACTTTGAAGATAATCCCCAGTAGGTCTGGTACCCACAGATCCCTTTCAGAAAGAAAACACTGTTTTGAGAAGAACCTTGGGTGTTCTGCAGTTATTTACACGAGTCCAGTAAAAGAAGAAGCATTCTCTCCTTTTCTTAGTTGTACTTCACTGGACATTTATGTTGACTGGAAAATGAGGACGTATTTGTGAAATTCCCTCGTGTCCGTGGGTTTCCACTGTGGGTAAAAGTAGGTGCCATCTCTTCTGGGTGACAGACTCCTGATGTAGAAAAGCCCCAGCTGAGATTCTTGTCATCACTGTGCCATGGCAGTGCCCAGGAAAGCACCGAGAGCCTGGAGGCTCCGTTCTGGTACTGTTTGGAATCCTGCAGCCTTGGGTCTCAAATTACATGTGCCACCGTCAGGTCCTTCTCACCACTCCTGCAATAGAGGTGACTTAAAATGAAGTCTCTAGCTGGGGAGTGAAAGACAAGAGGCAGCTCCCAGGCTGGATCCCTGGGCAGGACCTTCATGTGCTGGAGCCTGGTGCTGGAGGGCGGGAGGCCTGGTTCACTGCTGCCAGCTCCCTGAGGGTGATCCTGACATCTACTGGCCCTGCCTTCAGCCCAGGCCACATGGAGGGACATAAGGAAACCTGCATGGAAAATGTGGAGTTCACATAGCGGAAAGATGACAGAAGTGTCTCCTTTAGATAGGATTCCATTAAATATTAGTACTCAAACTATGTATTTCTTCCTTTTTCCTACTTACGTAGTTAGTGCACGCTGCTGTGAAGAAATTGAGCATTGCATCAGTACATAACCTAGATGAGGCCAGCTCTCCCCCAGCCCACTCTCCTTGCCTCTCCAGTGCCTGAGAACAGTCCACACAGCTTCCTTCCTCCACAGAGATCTTTAAGATCTTTGCACTTGAGCACATGTAATCCGACCTCATTCTTAAAAACTGCACGGCTTCGCACAGTGCTTTTCCAGGGTCACTTCTGATGAAGTTGGTGAAGAATTCCGTAACGGGATATAACACACAACTAGGGACTCCAGAGGTCTTCCCAGAGGCTCTGGGATTTTCTGGGAGTCAGCAGGTTTTCATCTGCCCTCTGGTCCTCGGCTGTTCCCTGTAGGTGTCTCAGGAGAGGAATTTGCACAGCTTGCAGTGGTGGGGGCCACCCCAGCTCAATGCCAGACTGGGCTCATCAGGCATTTGGAAGTTGTTACCCAGGTTGTGCCCAGGGTATGTTCATGTAGAGAGGTCTTTTCCATGTTGTGTGAGGCTGTATTGGTGCTTTGTCCCTGAAGTGGAGTGTAAGACCAGGCTGTGCTACAGAGAGGGCAAAGGAGGGAGGAGGGGAGTGGGGGGGACGGGTGATTGCACGCTGGAGGGAGGCACTCTCTGCTGGCCTTGGTTCCCATGCCTTCCGTAGCAGGGATGGGATTTACAGAATCTGAGTGATACCTCAAGTGAAATGTATGGTAACTATTATTTATAAAAGTCCAAGTTCAGGGCGGTCTTTTGCAATGAACATATACTGGGTACATATCCATAGAGTTATTTTTTTAAGAAATTCCCAGTACCCACATTGTGGAGGTATTATTTGCTGCTTCTTCCTACTGTTTGTGAGGATTACACTAGGCCGAAGATGTTCCTGAATATATATTTCACTGCATCAGGGAGACTATTGGCAGCTAATGAGGAACCTTCTGGATACATTTGAGAGATACATGTGTTTCCTTTAACTATTAGAACACATTAACTTAGTCATTGACATTCAGCTATGTTTGTTAGCACAGGGCCAGAAATATTTAAAATGTAATTTCATGGTGGGGGCGGGGGAACCTGTGTTGTTGGTTGCAGTGACTTGAGACACTCAGTGCCCTGGTTACATTGGGTGTTTTTTTCTCTTCTTTTCCCCCCTTTTCTTCCCAAACCAGGTTGTCCTGGCTCGAGAACTGGCAACCTCAAGGGAATATGCTAGTAAGTAACTAACTCCAGCGAGCTAGGATGCTCCAGTGTCTAGGATGCAGAAACAGCGCACCTCTGGGTATACGGCCACCTGGCTGCCCAGCCCCTGGAGGTTTCTGTGCTGATTTCAGGGGACAGGACACTGTTGGTCTTAGAGATCACAAAGCTGGTGGGTGCGTTTTGTGAAAAACTTTAATTTGTATCTGTTACTTTATGAGTGTGTCTTTAGTGTCTTCTTACCATTTCCATTTGTAGTAACTTGCTTCTCTCTTAAGTTAAAATTCTAGAGAAACGGCACATTATCAAAGAGAACAAAGTCCCGTATGTAACCAGAGAGAGAGACGTGATGTCGCGGCTGGATCACCCCTTCTTTGTTAAACTTTACTTCACGTTTCAGGATGATGAAAAGCTGTGTATCCTTTGAACAGTCAAAGCCTTCGGATATCACGCCAGTGACCCCTTGTTGTTTTGGAACCATGACCCCACTTTTGTTTTCACAAGTAGCCCCTTAGCTGGAAGGGAAAGGGTAGCATATTCTAAATACAGATGAATTCACATCACTTTGCTTTGGGACCCCCTGGGATTGCTGACATTCACTGAAGTAGAACATTACTTCAAGAGAGATCATCCTAGTCATTTTTGAGGGTTTTTTGTTGGTAAGCTTCATATCTAAAGGATGATTATTTTAATGCTGTTGTTTCTAGACATTTATTTAAAGGCATTCCCTCATTCCTTTTTAACCAGCATCCTTGGAGTATCTATCAGATGTCAAATCCAGTGCTCAAAGCAGGGAAGTGAAAGAGAGGAAGAAGGATCTGGGGCTTCTGGAAGGTGGGCACCTCTCTGCCCTCTTTGGCCCCGGGTTGTGGGGTTTGGTTGGAAGGGACATCTTTCTCAAGCTCAGCTGCCAGGGAGTGACCCACAGGAGCCCAAAACCTTTCTTCCTGTGTCCAGGACTCGTCCTCCCAGAGACAGCCCCTACTCAGGGCCCTCCAGCCTCCCCCCTCTGTGGATGTATCTGATCACCCAGTGCCTGGCTCTCTGGGGTTGTGCACACTGCTTCTCCAGGTGCTTCTTCTGCAGGGACATCACACCCTGCTAAGTCTTTGCCTTATTTCAGGGCATCTCATGTTCCCTGACTTCTCCTCTAATCCCTGGGGCTCTGTCTTTTTTCTCTTTCTCCTTTGCTCAGGGTCCAGGGAGACAGGACACCGTGGCAGTCAGGGTGGGCTGTATCTGTGTCATCAGCTTGTCTCTGGGCCGTTCATCTTTCAGCCAGGCGGGCCAGTTCTCCTCACTTCCCAACCCCTCTCCTGCAGTTGTTCTTCCAAACCGAGACTCCTTCAGTCGCTGTTTGCCCGGAGACTCTGTCTTCAGTCCCAGCAGATGCTCTTGGCTGCTGCTTGATGAGGGAGGTCTCGAGCTGCCAGATGGAGTTGAGAGCTTGTTCAGGTGTAAACCTTCTCCTATGCATCTGCTCTTTTCCTCCTGCCCTTAGGTCTCCAGAGCCCCTTGCCCTCACCCCACCACCTGCAAAGCTTGGCTTTCCCCTCCCACGTAGGGGTGGGGGCCTGATCTTAACCCCTTCCCTCCCCTCTCTCCTCTCTCTACACATAATTCTGGGTTAAAACTTTACTTGATCCTGTTTCCCCTTTAACACCATTTTCTGGCTCCTTCAACTGTCAGCTGAATGTTTCCTTTCATTTATTGAGAAGTCCTTGTTGAGTGCCAGGTGATGGCAACATGCTGGTAAATGAGGTGAAGGCGCTGCCCTCATGGGGCTTGCATTTCTGTGGAGGAGTTAGATATACACAGGTGATTAATGGACACTGAGGGAACAAGAGTAGTTATGCCAGGTAGGAGCTGGTAGGTGGGGAGCTGGTAGGTGGAGAGTGGGTAGGTGGGAGTGTTGGAGCAGTTGTTTTATCTCGGTGGTCTGAGGAGTTGAGGTCAGCCTGAGGCCCGGGCGGAGCAGGGGCAGATGTGCATATGTGTGTGGGGGGGGGGGGGGGGGCAAAAAGGCTGGGTAGGAGCCAGGTCTTTGGACCTCAGAGTCCTGGCAAGAATTTTGAATTTTCTTCTGAGTGTGGCGTGGAGTCCAGGAGGGTCTGGAGCAGGGCAGCTGTTTGTTCTCACTCGGTCTTCTGCTGTAGGGAAGGCTCTTGTAAGTGAGCTGGGGGGGTGGAGTCAGGCTGGCTCCTGGGTGTGGGAGTCAAGAGCCTGGGTGCACAATGGTCCTGTAATTGACGTATCCGTTGGTTCTTGCTGCTCGAGGCCTGAGTGGGCTACTGGGCAGCCACCCGCAGAGCCCGAGGAGTCAGGTTGGTGTGCAGATTGGTGGGGGGTGGCCTGGGATGTCAGTGGGCCAGAGGGTGCCCAGCAGGGAAGAGTTCCAATAAATGGAGAGGACAGAGTCCCATGGGCCACGGCCAGATGGTTTCCAGTGGAGGGTGCTGGCTGCCCGGCCAGGTGGTGCCACGTGGTCAAGTAGCTGGGCCCCGGCCTGACCTGTGGATTATCCCTCAAGTAGGGTGTTGTTGAGAGTGGCAGTCTAGGGGCAGTGTGGAGGGCTCAGTCAAGAGAGAGGCGAAGAAGGGCAGACAGAGTGGGTTTTTCCCAGTGGTCTTGCTGTAAAGGGGAGCAGTAAAGTGGTCTAGTAGCCAAGGGCATATGGAGCAGGGAGCGGGGTTCCTCGTTGGTTTGTTTTAGGTCTTACAGAGTGTTTGCCTCTCCACCTGACTTCAGCATCACTGCTTGTCTCCACCTGTCTGCTGTCACTGCTCATCCGGCAGCCATCAGTGGCCTCCTGAGGACATTGAAGGGGCCCCCTCATGTCTGTTCTGTATCTCACCTCTGAGGCAGCCTAGACCCCTTGCTCCTCATGCTCCCTGGGACCCACGTGACTGTGCTCCTCTTTGAGCCTGTGGGGCTCTCTGGCTGCCAGGTTTTCTGGAGTCCCGGGCCTGGGCTTCCTGTGGGGTTGGTGGAGAATAAGTCTTATTGGCTGGAAGGCTCTGGCAGGTCACATACGCTTGACTTCATCTTCTCCCAGGGTCATGTGCAGTAGGATCAGGCACTCAGAGGCTAGATGAGAGAGCTTGCCGTCTGATTTCAGATTAGATTGGCCGGAGTATGCAGGTGGAGGGGACTCTAGGTCTTTGCCCAGTGGTGTCTGTTGCTCTTGACCTTTTAAGACAAATTTGAAAGCCTGTAGAGATTGCAAGGGCTTACTTACCTCTGAAAGGAGCGAGACCCAGGGACTTCTGCTTTACTGGAAATCCTTCATAGCATACAGTGTGTTGAAAGATAAAGAAATGGAAATGCTCTGCCTAAAGGAAAGCTTCAGTGTGTATACTATCCTCCCTTCAGCCATAGTTTACACCCTGGGGAGAGGGAAGCAGCTCCTCCAGTGGCTACAGGGATAAGCACATCCTATAGCATCCTGAGAACAGGCAGGTAGATCTGTGAGGGGCCTCCTGGGCACTGGCAGCCTCTTTGTTCTCTGGAGGTTCAGTTTGACCAGACTCAGTCCTGCTCTCAGAAGAGGGCTGAGCTCAGAGCAGCCCTGCCTCCCTCCTTAGGTGCAGTGCAGGGCTGGACATCAGAGCTAGACAGCCAGGGTGCCTTTCCCTCCAGCAGGGATGAAGGCTGAGAGGTTTCAGAGGCTGTTGCTCGGCTAACCTTCGTTCTTCCTCCACCTCTTACCTGCCTGTCCTTGTGTGTCCTCTCTTGCAGCTTGGGGGCAGGAACAGCACACTAGACCTCAGGAAGCTAGGCTCCAGTCCTGTCCATCCTTGGCTTTGTGACCTTGAGTCAGTTGCTTAATCTCTCTAGGCTGGGTTCCTCTGCAGAGTGCTAGCATCGGGCTCAGCAGGCTCTCAGGCTCTGCCACAGGCCTGGTCTGTGCTCATCGTCCCAGGAATTTACCCGCTCCCTGTGAGGGCGCAGTCTCCTCTCACTGCCCTGGGCCCTGGCTGTGCTGAGGGAGGTAGAAATGTTCTAGGGTGTGAAATGGACGAGTGAGGTCTGGAAGAGTTTCTGGGGAATGAGGAACGTGTGTGGTCAGAGAAAACATGGGCTTGGACCCATGATCCTCAACATCTGTTGTGTTCAAAACCTGCCGGTCACTTAGCTCCACAGTCGAGCAGAGAACTAGAAGTGTCCCTCACACGGGAAACAGGAACTCAGGGAGTAGTCAGATAAGGGGCAAAACCCGTGAAGCCGGAAGAGGCCGAGTGTCTCACGTGGGCTGCTGGTTTCTGGGAGACTGTGCTCCTGAGTGGGGAGGCTCCGTGGCCGGTCCAGGTCCAGGTGGGGCCCCTGCTTGGGGTTGGGCGGGCCCAAGTCTGCAGGCCACTGGTGAGGAGGCTATGGGCACCAGCCTTCCCCAAGGAAGGGTGAGTGCAAGGTGAGGAGGGAAGGGGCCCTGGCCAAGACCCTTTGCATTCCGCTAGAAGTAAGAAGGCTGATTTTGGGCTTCACCTTCCTGTTAAACATTGTTCTAGTTGGAAGGGCTTGGGTGGCCACAGGTGGGGCTCGATCAGAGGGAGGTTCGAGCAGCTTCAGTTGGTGGCCTCTTCCCTCCTGGGCTTGTCCTCACTGTGCTGCAGCTTCTGGCATCTTCCTCGGTGGGAGGTGGCAGTGCCTTGGCAAACAGAAGCCAGGTGGGGCACCTTGAGCACAGGTCACCCCTTCCGCCCTTGGAGTTGCTGCTCAGGGCGGGTGAGGACTTGGGTCACCCTGTCCCTGGCTGCCAGGGAGTGGCGGAGTACCTATAGGTTTCCGTTAAGGGATGCAGATGTTCAGTGCTACCAGGAGGAAGCAGTTATATGGGATCCAGTTATTGTTTCAGGCTTTAATCCTCTTTGAAAAAGGGAGAATAGAAGTAAGACAAATCACACTGCAGTGGTGTCCCAGGGAAGGATGACTAGGCTCCTTGAGCCTCTCCCCAGTGGGTCCCAATAAATAGACTAAGTCAGAAAGTTAATGGTGGCTTTTCTCCTACAAAACTTGTCACTTTATACTTGGAAAGGAGCATTCATTTGAGGAACCTTTACGTGAATGGACTCTCAGCACAGCACGTGGCACACGGTTGGTGCAGGTTGGAGACTGTGTGCTGATGGAGGCATTGGGGCTGCAGGCCCTGACCGCTATCTCTAGTGGCTTCCTTTTGCTGAGCCCACAGGTGTCTTCTGGGGGTGGGGTTCCAGAAGGGGCAGTTGGCCTGAGAGGCGTGTGTTTTTGTGTTGTTGGTGAGCAACCCACGCTAGGGCCCTGCCCTGGAGCCGGGGCCAGGGATTCCCTCTAGACCCAGGGTCCACAGGTCTGTCTGTGAGAGGGTCTGACTGGAAGAGGGGCAGGCATCTTGGGCCACAGGTACCTTCAGTTTTCATTAATTTAAAAAATTGCTACTGGGCTGTTAAGGTTAGTTTAAAAGAATGACTTTTGCTCTCTTCCTTAACTATGCAATGTTTAGATTTTGGCCTTAGTTATGCCAAAAATGGAGAACTACTTAAATACATTCGGAAAATCGGTTCGTTTGATGAGACATGCACCCGATTTTACACAGCTGAGATGGTGTCTGCCCTAGAGTACTTGCATGGCAAGGGCATCATTCACAGGTACCAAGCCAGGCGGCTTCAGGCTTTGCTCCCCAGGCCTGGGGGTCAGCTCTGGTCTCTTATGGAGGGTGGGATGCCTCATTGTGAGAACTAAGAAGAGTTCACATCACCCTGATGTTGAGAGACTGTGGACCTTTAAATATCAGATGAAATTAGTCAGATGTCTTTTTTACCAGGCTAATGATTCTCTTAGCCATCTTGACTGGTGCTTTTATTTTGTCAGATGTAGATTCTGTGTGTACTTATTTCTGGTCTCATTTTCTATGATTTTCTGATAAAGTCAAATTGAAAGTGTTCATTTAAGCTTTTTGTGGGGGGTGGGGTGGCGTGGTAAAATACCCATAACATAAAGTTTACCTGGAATTCCTTGGTGGTCCACTGGTTAGGACTCCATGCTTACTGTAAGGGGCACGGGTTCGATCCCTGGTCGGGGGACTAAGATCCCACCAAGCTGGGTAGCACTACCAAAAGAAGAAAAAAAGAAAAAAAAAAAGCCAGAAAAAGAAAGAAAATAAAATTTACCATTTAACCATTTCCCCCTTCCCTGTTTTATCGAGAAATAGTTGACATACATAAGTTTGTGTACAGTGCAGTGGTTTGATTTACATTTATTATGTAATGATACCATAAAAGGTTTAAAGGCTCTTTATAGGCTAGACATAATAGATTATACTTCAATTAAAAGTTTATTAAAATGATAGATGCACTTATGAAATTATGTCATTTGAATGTCCTCATTATATGCAGTTGGTATTCGTTCAGTGCTAACTTTAGACTTGCATTCTTGGTTGTTAGTCTGTAAAGATTATAGGTATTAATCAGTTCATTTTGTTTTCAGCAAAATTTAGAGTATGTAATAATGTTACTGTTTTAAATATTTCATCTCAAATGTAAAAACTCTGCTTTCACAGGGACCTGAAACCAGAAAATATTTTGTTAAATGAAGATATGCACATCCAGATCACAGATTTTGGAACAGCAAAAGTGCTATCCCCAGAGAGTAAACAAGGTGTGTGAGTGTTTGATTTCCAGCAGCTCAGTGCTTAAATCAAAAACAGCTTCTTAGAAACAAGTTGAATTGCCTTGTTTTCTTCGTTTAATGACAGTTGTTTTTAGTACTTTTATTGTTATTGTAAAATAGATGCTTGTTTTCTCACAAGGGAAGCCCGTGTCTTTGGGCATCTCTAGCTGAGGGCCTGGGTGGTGTGTGCCTGGTCTAGTGGGTACAGGGTGGGGCTTGCAAGGCTGCCTGTGGTTGGGCCTCCTGGCCTTGAGTGGTGCTAGGTCACCAGGCACTTTGCATGTGGTCACAGACCCTCTGGTGCCCACTGTAGTTCACCCTCCCTAGTCATCTTCCTAGACGATGCTGGGGTGCCACATTTGTTCCTGGTCTCCCATGCAGAGCTGCGAGGTCAGTGCGTTCAGCCCCCAGCTCTTCCTTTTGGCACTGTGGGTTCTCCGGGGTTTGGGGGGGCGGGGGTGCACACGCACACACACACACACACCACTGTCCCTGTATCCCAGTGCTCATACTCTGCCTGTCTCCTGTGTGCAGCTGCCAGGGCTGGTGGCCCAGGCATGCCAGTTGTAGTAAGGTTCTGTAAGATCCCAGAATGAGTGGGGTTTTTCCTGCTGGTCAAGTGCATGTTTTTCTTGCAGACCCTCCTAACCACCATTCCTCTCGGGTGTTTCCTAGCTGGATTATGTGCTGGAACAGTTGCTGACAGTCCACCGGGGTCAGAAGAGAGCCCTGGATGTCTTAGCTAGCTAGGGGCATCTCGGCCGTGGTGAGGTGGGGATGGGTGTATGTTGCTGTCTTTCAGGTTTGTTGAGTGGAAATCATAAACTCCAAGGGTATAAAGAATGTGGCAGTTTAACTCCTGAAAACTGTGTTCAAGTGTTGGGGTAGAGAAAACAGAAAGCTCTTTGTGGTGAGGTTTGGGGGAAGCTCAAGGCCTCTGTGTGAGTTAATAAGTGACCTTGAAAATGAACCTTGGGTGTGGGGACAGGTGTGACCATCAGAGCTACCCTGACCTGGAAGGCTGCTTCAGGGACCTCCATGCAGGGCATGTGCCTCTCTGTCGGGGCTCATGGACACCTGTGAGAGAAGGACCTTGATGGAGAGCCCTAGGGGGACAGACATGCTGGGGGAGGGTAGAGGGTTTGTTGATGGAAGAAAGAAGCATCCACTAGGCTGCAGCTGCTCTCTTGTGGAAACGGAGCTGTGAGCGCAGGGCAGTGGCAAGGAGGAGCTGGGCCTTTCGGAAGAGTCCTCTAGCTTATCTGGGTTGGCCTGCTCTGCCTCAGGCTTGAACTGGGGCCTGTTTCGCAGCAGCTCTGGCCTAACACCCAGGGTTTGCTCCTCGTGACCACGGTGGGCAGACTCGACTCTGTGCTGCTGGAAGGTGCCTGGCTGGGCCTCTGTGGGTTCCCTTCAGCAGGGTGCCTGATCTTTCCTTTCTGGACCTTTTGCCAGCCCTGTGTTTTCAAACTGAGGGCTCTTGTCAAGATTCCTTCAGTTCTCTCATCTCTGCACAGCCACTCTTTGAGTCACAAGACGGCATCTTGAATTTGGAAACTTTTCTGAAAATCTTAAAGCATCACCCTTTTGGGGCCGAAACAAAACTTGCAGTCAAGGAAGATGCTCTTATTTCTCAATGAGACTTAGTCCTGGTGATGCTTGCCTCGCTTTGTATTGCACTTCCCACCTGGGACTCCTGCCAGGAGATGTACTTCCCAAGCCCAGGAAGTCCTCCTGGCACCTGTGACATGCCTCAAACCTTGATCTCTTTGACTCAGTCCTATTGTATAGTAACATTTTGTTGTCCAGTAATCATATTTTTATAGACACTATAGCCTGTAAACTAAGCATTGTCTGTGACAGCAGTGAACCAAACAGGAGCCCTTGTGTCCCTGAATGTTCTTGTTGGGCTGCTGGGCGTCTCGTGTGTGACTTCCCACAGAGACCAGCCACCACCTGCCAGTCATCCATGGGGTCCTCTTTTCTTCACGAAGATTTCCTTCAGCTCTGATATTTGGCACAGGCTAGTCCCTCTGCCATGGAGCCATGAAAAAATGAAAGGATTTAAATGCACTGGTGAAATAGTGAAATAAACCTGATTTTTAAAATCTTTCTGGAAGCAGGAGGCTAAAAAGTCCTTAACATAGTAAACCAAGGAGAACTATCGATACTAATATATACTCAGATGAGTTTGCTTTTTTTTTTCTTCTTCTTAGAGGGAAAAGTAAAAAACATGTAAAATTATGTGAATGAATAATTTTGGTGACATACCCTCATTTTCTTTCTTTTTTTTTTTTCTTTTTTTACCCTCATTTTCTCTTTGAGGTAGTTTAGAATCTTAGAGTTTATCCCTGCATTAGCTTTTTAAACTTTTGTGCAGAGATGGTTTCCTCAAAACATCTTAAAGCTTCCAGAAGGGAAGTGTTGGTGGGGGCGAAGCCCAGGTTCCTTAGCTGTGCAGTGAGCATGTTTCCCTTCCTGCTTGTGAGAGACAGGCTGTCTGTCTTCACAGACCTGTGTCCCAGTGGGTGGCTTTTGGAAGGGGGTGAGCTCCACCTCCCTCTCTCACTGCTGCCTGTGCCTGTTGGGTCTTGGGAGTGGCCCCTGTGCTGTGAGGGGCGGGGGTGGGTGGGCATGTGGGTCGATGAGGCCTTTCTGGCACAGAGGACTTAAGACTTCTAACCTTGCACAGGGGTCCCACAGAGCTATCCGCTGAGGGCGGCTTAATTACATGGAGTCAGCCCCTCATCTGTGGCCATGTGCCTGGCCATGGCCCTCTTTCCAAGAAGCTTGGGAGTTCAGGGTTGAAGTTTGTGTCTGGAAGCCTGCCCTGAGCTGTGCAGGCCTTTCTGGTACAGTCGGGTATGGAGGCTCCACTTGCCACACACGGAGGGGCAGGGGGCAGCAGGTGTGGGGTGTGGGACTGCTCGAGAGGGAACGCGTTGCGGAAGCCTCAGAGCCGACGTCACTGTCACTCCATGTGCACCTGTGCAGTGCCCCTCTGGACAGCCTTTGTCCAGACCCTCAGACCAGCATCGACGCCCATGCTGGCGTGCTGTGCGTTGGAGACCCTCGCACAGCCTCTGCCCTGCCACCACTCTAGCATGTGCAAGACCACCTGCCCCATGTACTCCCACCACCAAGCACAGCTCCCAGCCATCAAGAAATAGTTACTCTGGTCTTTTCAGTATTGGTGTTTGTTTAGTCATGGCTGTGATGCATGGAGTGTTGTTTTTAAAACACAATAGTAGCTGCTTTTTGTAAAAATTCAAACCATCCTTGTGACCTGATTTCCACCATCATCGATTTGTTTTCCCTGTAAGTATTTTAGTATTTATCACTAAATATAAAGCTTCTTTTTAAAAAACATAACCATAATACCACGCTGTTTTTATACATAAAAAATTAACAGTAATTGCTTAGTATCTTAAAATAGTCTGTTTTCAGTCATCATAATTCCATATCATAATCTTTTGGTTGTTCCTTACTTGAATCAGGATTCAAATGCAATTCCCACGCTGAGCTCAGCTAATTTGTTTCTTAAATTTCTTTTAATCTATAGCTTCTCCTCCGTCTCTGTTTTTTCCCTTGCGGTCTGTTGAAGAAACCAGGGCACTTGTCTTACAGAGTTTCCCAGAGTTTGCTGATTGTATCTCTGTGGAGTCACGTAACATACTCCTCTCCCCTCTTTACATCTTGAAAATTGGGAGTTGTATGTGGCTGCTTGATCCCATTCAGGTTGAGTCCTTTCACACCAGAGGCTGGCGCATGTGGTTCTTCTTCATGAGGAAGCATGTAACAGCCCGGTGTCTCTCCCTCTTTATAGCCGTAATGGCCTAGACCCATCAATTCATTAGAGAATGCAGCGGTCATAGCCCACTTCTTTCATTCTTGAGCTGGAATTCTTCTTTAAAGAGAAACTTCCCCTTAGCCACTATTTGTTTAACCAGTGATATCAGTTGTGGAGGAAAAACAGGATAAATGCTTGCTTCAGAATTCCTCTTTATTTGCAGCTTTTGAAAAGCATGAATTGGTTCCCTGTCATCCTCTAATGATGACCAATTCATTGAAAACATTATTACTCCACCTCACACTATACACAGAAGTTAACTTGGATAGATCAGAGATCTGAATGTAGGAGCTAAAACTATTACACTCTTGGGAGAAATCATAGGAGTAAATCTTCATGACCTTGGGTTAGGCAGTGCTTTCTTATATATAATACCGAAAGTACAAGCAGCAGAACAAGTTGTAAAACTTTGATGCTGTAATACCGTTAAGAACATGAAAAAGACAGCCCATGAGGTTGAATAGGAAAAAAAATTTCAAATCATATATCTGATAAGGAACTTGTGCCCAGAATATGTAAAGAACTCATAACAAAAAAAAATTTTTTTTAATGGGCAAAGGGTCTGAATAGACACTTCTCTAAAGAAGATAAACAGCTAATAAACACATGAAGAGTTGCTCAGGATCATTAGGGAAATGCAAATCAAAACCACAGTGAGACACCACTCCACACCCACTAGGATGACTATAATAAAAAAGACAGACGATAAGAAGTGTTAGCAAGGGAAGTCGAAGCCCTCATACTCTGCAGGTGGGATTGTCAGATGATGCAGCCACTTTGGAAAAGTCTGGCACTTCCTCAAAAGGTTAAGCATAGTTAACTTATAATCAGCAGTTCAGCTTCTAGGTATATATCCAGGAGAACTGAAAAACAAATGTTTACATAAAAAGTGTACCCCAGTGTTCATAGCAGCTTTGTTTATAATAGCCAAGGAGTGGAAACAACTCAAGTGTCCATCAGCTGGTGAATGGATAAGCAGGGTGTGGTCTATCCGTATAGTGGTGTATTATTGAGCCTTAAAGGGAATGAAGTTCTGATATAGGCTGTAGCATTGATGAAACTTGAAAACAGTGTGCTAAGTGAAAGCCAGCTGGGGTTAGGATACGGATTGCGTTGAATGTATAAATCAGTTTGGGGAGTATTGCTGTCTTAACAATATTGTCTTCTGATCCTTCAACGTGGAATGTCTTTCTGTTTATTTGTATCTTTTGTAATTTCTTTCAAAAATTTTTTTGTAGTTTTTGGTGTGCTAATATAAGCTTTGCACTTCTTTTGTTAAATTTACTCCTAAGTATTTTATTTTGCTTTTGAGGCTATTGTAAATGTAATTGTTTTCTTAATTTTCAGATTGTTCATTGAGAGTATATAGAAATGTAGTTGATTTTTTTGGTAATACTGACCTTATGTCCTGCAACCCGGATGGACTTGTTTATTAGTTGTAATAGTTTTTTAGTGACTTCCTCAGGACTTTTTACATACAAGATAATGTCTTCTGTGATTAGAGAGAGTTTTACTTCTTCCTTTCCTGCCCGGATGCCTTTTGCTTCATTTTCTTGCCTAATTGCTCTGGCTAGAATCTTGCATTGAATAGAAATGGTGAGAGCAGGCATCCTTGTCTTGTTCCTAATCATAGGGGGAAAGCTTTGTCTTTCACCATTGAGTATGATGTTTGTTGTGGGTTTTTCATAGGTGCCTTTATCAGGTTGAGGAAGTTCCCTTCTGTTCCTGGTTTGTTTTGTAATTTATCATGAAGGAGTGTTGAATTTTTGTTAGGTGCTTTTTCTGCATCTCTTGATCAAGATGGTCATGTGGTTTTTGTCCTTCATTCTAATAATGTGAGGTAATACATTGATTGACTTTTTTTAAGAACTTTTATTGAGATACAGTTAACATACAATAAACTGCATATATTAGTGTACAATTTGATTTTTTTTTTCTTATTAGTAATGTATATATGGCAGTCCCAATCTCCCAATTCATTCTATTGATTGCTTTTTATGTGCTGAACCACCCTTGCATTCCTGAGATAAATCCCACTTGGTCATGGTGCACACTCCTTTTTATATGTTGCTGGATTCAGTTTGCTTGTCTTCTGTCCAAGAGTTAATTAATAATAAGCACATTTTGTGGAGTATGCTTGCTGTGCTTCACATGTGGGTTCATGGATAAGACAAGAGCAGTCTGCACTTTCAGCTTTGAAGAGAATATGGCTGTCTTCTGACCTCAGGAGCACATCAGGTCCCTCCGTCTCCACTGGCACCCCAGAGTCGGATCTGTGGTGGCCTGAGTGGTCCACAGCCCAGGTCAGTTTCTTTGAACCACTTTGAGGGTGGAAGTAACAACCCAGCCCAAACTCTTCTCCTTTTCCCTGACCGTGTGGCCTCCTGTTGAGAGGGTCAGTGGCCTAAAGGAGGCAGCGCAAGCCAGTGGTGGGTTCTGGGCCTGGTTTTCCCATAGCTGGAGAAGTTTGACCTCTGGCTTAATCTCTGAG
This sequence comes from Hippopotamus amphibius kiboko, assembly GCF_030028045.1. Lineage (NCBI taxonomy): Eukaryota > Metazoa > Chordata > Mammalia > Artiodactyla > Hippopotamidae > Hippopotamus > Hippopotamus amphibius. The sequence goes on from NC_080194.1 coordinate 123,092,211, forward strand.
CTTCCAGGAGGAGGTAACTAGATTATTTCTGTGGCTTTCTAATGCACTTTCAGGCTCTTACCCTGGTGTCACAGATAGAAATCTGCCATTCGTGAAGTTGGAGAGGAGAAAATTACTTGTTTTCACTAACCTTTCAGTGAAATCGAGCATTTCCTTCAATTATGAAGGTAGGCAACAAACGTCATTAGAAATCACAGATGTTTTCGTGTCCTGTCATAGTCATCACAGATTCTTTTTTTTTTTTTATTAGTTTTTTTTTTTGGGGGGGGTACACCAGGTTCAATCAACTGTTTTTATACACATATCCCCATATTCCCTCCCTTCCTTGACGCCCCCCCCTCGAGTCCCCCCACCCTCCCTGCCCCAGTCCTCTAAGGCATCTTCCATCCTCGAGTTGGACTTCCTTTGTTATACAACAACTTCCCACTGACTATTTTACAGTTGGTAGTATATATATGTCTGTGCTACTCTCTCGCTTCTTCTCAGTTTCCCCTTCACCCCCCGCCCCCTCCCATACCTCGAGTTCTCCAGTCCATTCTCTGTATCTGCTTCCTTGTTCTTGTCACTGAGTTCATCAGTACCATTTTTAGATTCCGTATATATGAGTTAGCATACAATATTTGTCTTTCTCTTTCTGACTTACTTCACTCTGTATGACAGATTGTAGTTCTATCCACCTCATTACATATAGCTCCATCTCATCCCTTTTTATAGCTGAGTAATATTCCATTGTATATATATGCCACATCTTCTGTATCCATTCATTTGTTGATGGGCATTTAGGTTGCTTCCATGTCCTGGCTATTGTAAAGAGTGCTGCAATAAACATTATGGTACAAGTTTCTTTTGGGATTATGGTTTTCTTTGGGTATATGCCCAGGAGTGGGATTACTGGATCATATGGTAGTTCTATTTGTAGTTTTTTAAGGAACCTCCAAATTGTTTTCCATAGTGGCTGTACCAACTTACAGTCCCACCAACAGTGCAGGAGGGTTCCCTTTTCTCCACACCCTCTCCAACATTTGTTGTTTCCAGACTTTGTGATGATGGCCATTCTGATTGGTGTGAGGTGATACCTCATTGTGGCTTTGACTTGCATTTCTCTGATGCTTAGTGATGTTGAGCATCTTTTCATGTGTTTGTTGGCCATCTGTATGTCTTCTTTGGAGAAATGTCTATTTAGGTCTTCTGCCCATTTGTGGATTGGGTTATTTGCTTTTTTGGTATGAAGCTGCATGAGCTGCTTGTATATTTTGGAGGTTAATCCTTTGTCCGTTGTTTCATAGGCAATTATTTTTTCCCATTCTGAGGGTTGCCTTTTAGTCTTGTTTATGGTTTCTTTTGCTGTGCAAAAGCTTTTAAGTTTCATGAGGTCCCATTCGTTTATTCTTGATTTGATTTCCATGATTCTAGGAGGTGGGTCAAAAAGGATGTTGCTTTGATGGATGTCATAGAGTGTTCTGCCTATGTTTTCCTCTAGGAGTTTTATAGTCATCACAGATTCTTGATCTGTTGTTTATCCTCATCACTACTTCAGAATTACTCGATTGATAGACCTGCTGCCAGATCTTGTTAGTGCATTAATTAAAAACAAAAACAGACATTAGTATATTACACATTTATTACTTTAATATTTTGATACTTTCATTATGTATAGTCTTGTATATTTTATTTTATGTCTTTAGGACATCATTCTGAAGATACTTATTCTTTTCCATACTCCAGAGGAGTCATTCATCTCTAGACTAGTGAAAGCGCTCCTTTCCAAGGGGGTGACTTTGTATCCCCAGGGACTTGGAGTCCCTTTAAAAAGGTGAGCGTAGGCTCCTGGGGAAGAGAGAGCAGCAGGTGTCGTAGGGGACAAGCAGACGCAGGCCCAGAAAGCTCACAGCAACAGCACGCAGTCCTCATGCCGTCGTGGTTTGCTCTTTAAAGCCCAGCCATGCAGTGTGTGTGTGTGTGTCAGTGTGTCTGTGTCTGTGTCTGTCCTGTCCTCTTTATCTTGTGCGTAATATAGCTGTTTAAAAGCACAAATACCTCTGCATACTGTGTGATAGCCTGAGTTATTTAATTATGTGTAATACATATCTTTCCATATAAAAATTTATTTCTAGAACTTTTTAATAATAGCATTTAAAAATATAAATCACGGAAGCAATGCGTGATTATTATGAAGAACAGAAACACTGAACAGGTGAGGTATTGAGTGCAGGCCTGGCCCCCGAAGGATTGTGTTGTTGCCCTGCCGTCTGCTAAGTCTGTCCTGGAAGATCAGGTGCCAGAAATGAAATTGCTCGGTCAGAGAGCAAGCCTGTCCTCTGTGGCTTTTGATGTTTGTTGGTAAATTGCTCCCCCAAAGTCACACCATTTCACATTCCCACCAGTAGCATGTGAGGTTTTCCTCTTCAAATCCTGGCCAACACTGTGTATTTTCTTCCTTTTTTATCTTTGCTGATTTGATAGGCTATCATGTGTTCATTAACATTTCTTTGATTCATTGTGAGGTTGAATGGTTTCACTTGGTTTTATCTCTTAGTTTGTTTTCTTCCTCTCGTGAATCGCCTCAGTGTTCTTGGGTGTATCAGGGCAGGATGCAAATGTGGCCGAGAAGTCTGTACTGGAGAGTAGCTGGCCTAGGGGACCAGTTACAGACAGCAGGGCCCAAGGAAGCTAGATTCCCACAGTGGGACCATGAGCCCCTTAGCTCTGGGAGGGGGCGTGGGAGGGACCAGCACCTGAAGAGGGGGCCTATGTGGTGGGAGAGGGCTGTGGCCTGGGGTTTGGCCAGGAGGAGTAATCCCCATCTCTCTCCTGTCTCCCCCTGGGGGTTCCTGCTGGCTCCAGGGCACAGAGAAGGACAGAGACTGCATCTGGGAACGAATGGGGAAGAGGCAGCATGTCGACCTTGTCTTTTTTTTAGGCATCCGCCTTCAGAGGCCGGTGGACCCACAGTTAGGAAGTCTCCCCCATGGGGAGCCCTGCTGCTGCCCACCCCAGGGATGGCAGGTGGGGAGCCGTTGGCCACCATGGCCAATAGGCCTGCCTCACAGCAGACCATTGCATGCTGAATTGGTGTGGCCATGGGCCTGGGTTTCTTTTGCATTTTAATTCTGGTGTTGTGTTATTTATAGCCACGTACTGTAAAGAATACAGCTGTAGACAAAGCGTGGGTCTATTGTGTTTTACCACAGGTAGCTGCACCCTGTCAAATTATTTCTGGGTCAGGCCCAAGCCAAGGTGCCCAGTATAGAGCCTTTAGGCAGTGCGGGAAGAGAAGTGTGCTTCCCCCAAACTGGAGCACTTTGTGTATAGCAGGGTGGTCGACTTTGAGAAGGAAAGACGGAAAAAGAGGAGCTTTCAGCCACCCTCCCTTCCCCACTATGCCTTCTCTAGAACATCCCAGAACCGAACGAGCAGCTCCTGCTATGTTTAGAGCCGGGTCTTTGGAGGGCAGGTGCTCACATCTGTGGAGAGCGATGTCCCTGTGAGGCTGCATGGAGGCTGCCCAGGGGTTCACAGCCAAGCGCCTGCAGGCGTGTGGGGTTGGAGAATTCTTTGGCTGTGGGGCTGTCTGGTGCCCTGCAGGGTACTTAGCTGTATCTCCGGCTTCTACCCACTAGGTGACAGCACCCCTTTCCTGCCCCCCATTGTGGCAGTGAGAGATGCCTGCAGGCATTACCAGATGTCCCGGGGGCCCCGTTGTCCACAGCTGAGACAGTGGGGCCAACAGGCAGGACCCTTCACTAGGGGCCTCTTACTGTTGGTAGTGTTGCCTGGTTTCAGAAGTGATTCTGAAAGGCCAGAGACTCCCAGTGGTGGATATATTAGTGTAATGTTTTACCCGGTACACTTTCCAGGTTGGTTCAGGAAAATGTGTCCATAGAGACAAGTAATTTCTAGCCCAGATTACTGAAGATGTCGAAGAAAAGGACGACTTGATCTGTAGAAGGTCAGGCCAGGTGAAAGGGGCTTGTTTGTCTGGAGCACAATGGTGTTGAGCCATGATGTTGTGTCCTGTGCGTGCCCTGGGTTGCCGTGCGAGGACCTGTTGGTGGGACGGGTGGTCTGAGCAGGACCCAAGCCTCGCCTGCAGCTGTTCAGAGCAGATTACCGAGTCTCGTTATGTGGTGCAGGCCTGGAAGGTCGTGGGAGGCAGTTGGCTGCCAGTGCCATGGGCGTCCCCAGGGAATCAGTCGGTGGAGGTGACCCAGCACTTCACGTGCTCGTTAGAGGAGTGATTTGTCCTCAGATGGTGGGTGGATCTCACACAGGAATACCTGATCCTGTGTCCTCTGGTCGTGTGTAAGGCTGAGGGCAGCTGTTCCGTCCTGATGCCAGAGGACGCCTGGTGGGGGATGCCTCTGGAGGGGGGCGGGGGAGGGGGCAGGCTGTCTTGTGCCCACAGTGCTGCTCTGTCAGGGCTGCCCAGCCACTGATGACCCCTGAGAACATACTAGGGTGATGCAGGTGTTGTGCCTCCTTGCGGCAGCAATGGGTAGGTCCAGCAGCCAGACCCCACAAGTCTGCAGTTGAACTTGGTGAACCGTGTGTGTGTGGCACAGTCCATTACTGGAGGTGGCAGAATGTTGCAGAGTGTCTCTGGCCGGGGCACCCTAGTCTTATTCCCCTTATAGTCCCTGACCTCCCCGAGCTGTTTGGTATGAGGAAAGGGTATCCCTGCCCGGAGTGCAGCTTGCGGGAGATCCAGTCCTTTCCACATTCTGCTTGTGTCCGGGGCTGTTTTAGGCACCACAGGTCCAGCAGTGAACAGACAAGGCCCCCGTCCTCAAGATGCTCCCAGCTGACAGCACACTGGGCGAGGGCCACTCAGGTGTGTTGGTGAGAGGCTGGGGGGGTTGGTGGGGTCCAGGAGGGGCTGCCATGGCAGTCAGGGCTGGTGTCGCTGAGCAGGTGACCTTTGAGCCCGCCCTCGGAGGGGCGGGTCCAAGAAGGGGGTGCGAGGGGAGGGCCCCTGACGAGTCCCACCTTCGGGAGCGTACAGTCCCATCCCAGGTGACCGTGGCATCCTGAGAGATGCACGCCGACTGTGCAGCGTCCACGGTGGAAAACGCTCTGTGTCTCAGCATGACCTTTTCCCTTTTCCCTCTTCTCATCAGCCAGGGCCAACTCGTTTGTAGGAACAGCCCAGTATGTTTCTCCAGAGCTGCTCACAGAGAAATCGGCCTGTAAAAGGTAACCTGTTTTCATCTGATCCATAATTCTCTTTTCTCTTAAGTAGTTGGTACTATTTTTCAGGGGAAATTAATAGTAAAGAGTGCCCTTCATGGCCTTTACATAGCTGAGCCCACTTTGGAAGAAGTTAGCCTTTTGTCTTTTAACCAGTGTCTTTCCTTTGATAACCTGTGTGCTGCTTTGTTGTTACCACTTATACTTCCTGGGGTGGTTGTTGCTTTTATGCTTTGAGATTTGATCTTGTTTCTTCAGGAACAACTAACTATACAGTGGGGAGTACTGTGGCTGACAGGTCTATGTGATTGACAGGAGGCTTCCTGCTGTGTCCCAGAGCCCAGGAACCCTTGGTGCGGCCTCCGACTCAGGCAGCCTGGCTGTAGCAGCAAGCTGCAGGTCCACTGTTCAGTGTAACATGCTGTGCAGAGTGCAGGACAGGCCCAGAGGGCGGTATCTGTGGGAGGGGACAGGACTGGGCCAGTTTCCCAGGAGGGGCCCAGCCAGCACTACAGGTGGCAGGCCCAGTGGTGGCCACAGGATTGAGGGCCTTGGTGGAGGCCTTAGTTGTGAAAATTAGAAGTGCAGGGGTCTGGGGTATTGTGTTCACAAGAGTGGAGGTTCGGAGAGTGGAGAGAGTCAGCGGCAGGGCAGTTGGGCTGGAGGTAAGGCAGGTGGGGGTGCTGATAGCCAAGAGCTGGGGCGCCGTCTTGGGTGGGCATGAGGCAGGTGGAAGACAGAGAGGCGGCAGAAGAACCTGGGCTTTCAGAGTTTGGGGACGACGGGTTCTGTGGTTGAAGCTTTTCTTTGGATTCTTCTTGCCCTGGGCCAGATACTCAGCCCACTGGCACCATCTTTGGAGCCAACAGAGGCCCTCATGGTCAGTGTCCAGTGCTGGCAGCTGCAAGGGGCCGCCTTCCTAGAGTGATGAGTGACTGTCAGGGGCAGCAGAGGAATGAGTGGTTCTGGGCACAGCAACTCGTGTTTCTGAGCCTGATGGTTTTTTAAAAACTCTTTGGGGCGTGGAGCCACAGGGCACAAACATGACGATGGATGGAAGGATGTTCAGAAAAAAACTTGGGCGTCTTAGCAGTGGCTCGGCTCTTTGTTTTTTTGTTTTTTTCTTTTTGTTTTGTTTTTTGTTTTTTACTCTTATTGAGTCAACGGACTTTGAGGTCTTACTGTGGGCCAGATGCTGTTGTTGGTCAGGGCTTCCCAGCTGGGGCAGTTCTGCCCACCAGGGGACATCTGGCTGTGTCTAGACAGTTTTGGTGTCACAACTTGGCAGGAGTGGAGAGGGAATGGGTGGGGTCAGGGGTGCTGCCCAACATCTGCAGTGTAGAAACAGCCCCCCAGCGAGGATAGCAGGTCCCAGGTGCCCACAGGCCCAGGTGGAGAAACCCTCCTCCAGGTGGTGGGTGCTCTTGGCCAGATTCTCCAAGTGTGTGTCACTGCTACCTGAGAACTAGCTTTTCCTCGCATTGGGGTTTACTTTTAGGAAGAGGAAGCTCTTTTGTACTAATGGAGGAAGGTCTCCAAGCTCTACTGAGTAAAAGAAGGAAGACAGAGTGGCCACCCAGAGTTGCTTGTCTGTGCATTTAAATCTTTAGAAGGATACACAGGACATGGATAACTGGTTATCTGTGGGGGTGAGGGTTAGGGCTGTGAGGGAGACCTCACTGGGTGTCTTTTAATGCTTTTAATTATTGAAGTCATGTGATACTTACTTAAAATGTAGTTAACAATTTTTTCCCTGATTCTAAAAATGATACTTATTCATTGTAAAGAATTCTTAGAAAATATGAAGAATAAAAACACAAAAAATGGGGAGTTTCCTGGTGGTCTAGTGATTAGGATTTGGCGTTTTCACTGCTGCGGCCTGGGTTCAGTTCCTGGCTGGGGAACTGAGATCCCACAATCTGGGGGGCCAAAATAAAAGCAAAACACAAACAAGCAAACAAAAAACCAGAAGAAACACTCATAGTCTCCAACCCACTTGTAGTCACAGATAATGATTTGGTATGTCTTTCTTTCCAGCTGCTTTTCTGTGTGTTTTAAATGTGCTCACATGATTTTTATGCAGCTGGCGTCATACTGAATAACCAGCTGCAAGTCCTGCTCCCTGTGGTTGTGCTGAGCACTTCCCCACGTCACTGACATTATTGGCAGAAATCTTTAACGGCTGTGCGATTTTCCAGCATGTGAATTTATTGTAGTTCACTGAGCTTTTCCTTCACTGTCAGATGTTGAAGTGATTTTCATGTACTAGGCCCAGCCTGGTTTGCCTCTTCGTGTGGCATGCCCTGTGCTGGGGAAGAAGGGCCCTCTGCCTGTTCAGCCGGAGAGTCTGCCGAGGGCACCAGGGCTGCCGCACGTTCCTGTTTGAATTTCAAGAAGTACAATGACTTGGTTTAACTGAGCATTTAAAAAATCATTGGTGCATACAGCTTTCCAGAAATGTTACACTGGCTTCCCCCTTTAGTTTTCATTGTATTAAAAACATTTTAAATGGTAAGATACCTGCAGAAAGTTAGCTCTGGGGCCCATTCTGCTGGCCTGGAGATGACCTGTGAAAGCAGTAGAGGCAGCCCTGCCCCTCTTCTCTGCCATTGCCACGTCAAAAGGCCGACGCTTTTCTCTTGGCATTTTTCTCGTGTCGCTCCCCATTTTAACTACACTAAATAGCAGAGAAAAGCAAGTGTAATAACTAGTTATTGAGTAGAATGTACATTCATTTTTAACATGCGCTTCACTCCATCTGCGTGTTGTGGCTCAGATTTCTGATCTGGCATTTTTAACCCACATGGAGTGCTTCATCTGCCCGGGCCTGCGGTGTTGGCGATACGGGTCTGAGGACAGAGACTTCACCGGAGGCTCCCAGCATTGTAATTGGCCTGTTGTCTCCACCCTTGAACTGTGGTTTCATCTTCTAGAATTCCAGGCTGTGGCCTGTTCTAGAAACTGACTGTATCCAGCAACGCATGAGCCCTACGTACATTTAGGGCTTTTCCCTACGTACATTAGAGGCAGCTGGCCGTGCAGGGCGAGTTGCATCTTGATGCTTTCGTAGGGCTGAGCTGGGAATAGAATGCAAAACTTACAGAGGAAATAAAATATGCAAAGTAGTTCTCAGCCGTGAACTCTGAGATGCACTGAGGGGAGAGGATGAACGGGAGCAGGAGGGTGGTGAGCAGAGCAGCCCCTCCAGGGTCCCTGCCAGCTGGTTCTGGAAAGGACTTAGGGAAATTCAGAACTGTAATGTGTTTCTTTTAAAATGTATAATTAAAATGTTCATAAAGGAAGAGCAGGGCCTTGCACAGTGAGTCCAAGAAGGGAGAGAGAAGGCTAGCTTGGTGGGCATCTTGCAGACTGTGATTTGGCTGCTTGGCATACGTGAGCTTGCACCTGTGTCCTGAGGGTAAACAGCGAGGTATGAGAGAATCTGAGACTTTTCTCAGCTGTACCGACCGACCTGCCAGTGCCCCCCGCCCCCGGCACTGGAAGAAGGTACTTTTTTTGCCAGTGTTTGCAGTAGTCAGGAGTGACCACTGCTTCCTGGTCAGGACCAGGCTGGGCCTGTGAGGTCATTGGTTGCCCCCGAGGGAGGTGCCCAGCCTGGCCCAGCGGTGCCTGCTGTGTGTGTGTGGGGGATCCTCTGACCCGGGGTCCGCAGGGAGGCCCCCTCAAAGAGAGCCCAGAGCAAGTTTCCGCCCTTACACTGATCTGGTTTTAAAGGAGAGAAATAGATCAGAGGTTGAAATGGGTGGTGTGAACAGATGGGATGGAAATGAACTGTGCTCCTGGCTGAAATGTTACAAATATCATTCTTCTTTGTTTTTCCCTTCCCTTAAAGTTCAGACCTTTGGGCTCTTGGATGCATAATATACCAGCTTGTGGCAGGACTGCCACCGTTCCGAGCCGGGTAAGAGACCCCCCCCCCCCCCCAACTCACACCCCCAATCCAGCCCTTCACAGCAGCCTGACAGAGAAGTGGGAGGGGGCAGTACCAGGGGCAGGGCAGGGTGGGAAGAACTTTTATGACGGCTCTTTAGTGAATGTGGTGGCTCTCTGGAGAGAGAGGGAGATGGCTGTCCCAGGAAACTACAGCGAGGTTTATGTGACCCTGCCCAGAATGAAGGCTTTTCTTATTTTACAGAAATGAATATCTTATATTTCAGAAGATCATTAAGTTGGAATATGACTTTCCTGAAAAATTCTTTCCTAAAGCAAGAGATCTTGTGGAAAAACTTCTGGTAAATATTTTGAGTTTTCTTCCGGTAGGATGATCCAGTAGCCACATCTTGAGTCCCTGTGAACTTGTGGTCAGAGGGCCTTTCCTTGGAGGCACCTGTGTTTAATGAAAGGGCATTTTAAGGTTGATAGTGGTTGTAGGTAGATGCGTGTCTTCAGTCTCATCCCGTCAGGCCTTTTCAGTTTCCAAGTGCCTGATTCTTGACCTTAATAAGATAGGAAATTACTGTATCGCTTTGCATTTGCTCATTAGCACACACAGCATTTTCAGTTACGGGACGCTGGAGCAGCCTGGTGTGCTGCAGTGGCAGGTGGCTGTAAATTCTACTTAGCGACATCTGTGGGTATCAGCTTTAGAGTCAGCTACCCGAAGGTGTTAAAGCTCAACCCAGGTTATATAGCAAAAGTAAACAGATATACCCAGGAAAGGAGTGTCTGTTTATGTTCTAGAAACTGCAGTGTTCCTTCCCTGGTGTGTTTTGGCTCCAGACCTTCCCTTCACTTGATTTGGGGCAGCAGGGTCAGTCAGCCTCTTCCCACCTGTCACCCCTGTGTCTGTCCCTGCAGTGGGGGAGTGCTGTTGGATCCTCTGTGGGTCTGGGGGGGGCAGCCAAATTCCAGAGGAGCCGGTTGTGGGGCCCTTTGAGACCAAGTGCGGGCAGGAGATGTGGGCACTCTACTCCCTGTCTGTGATAGCTTCCTGTCCATGTAAACTCCTCATTCTCTTCTTAAAGCCAGTGATTTCCTCTTTTTCTTGTTTTAGGATTTTAAGAGAATACTTGCTGCTATTCATTAACTTTTGATGCAGTGATTCATTTTCATCTGTGGGAGGGGGAAGGGCAGAGACTGCAGAGAACTGAAAGGACCCCTGAGGGTGACTCTTTTGTCCCCAGCACACTAGACCCTTCCTTTTTCCAGGAGGTCCCAAGAATTGAAAAGAACTACTCAGAATATTTTTTGTCAGAATTACTTTTAACCCTGATGCTGACTTGACTTCTGCTTAAGGTTTTAGATGCCACAAAGCGATTAGGCTGTGAAGAAATGGAAGGGTATGGCCCTCTGAAAGCTCATCCGTTCTTCGAGTCCATCACGTGGGAGAATCTGCATCACCAGACGCCTCCAAAGCTCACAGCTTACTTACCGGCCATGTCGGAAGACGATGAGGACTGCTACGGCAATGTAAGCCAGGTGCCAGGTCCTGCTGGCTGCGTGGGAAGCGGCTCCTCTGGGCTCAGGCCAGGGACCCCGGCTGGTGGGATGAGTGGCTAAAGGGGCAGCCAGTGTAGCTCCATGGGGGCTCGTGGCCCCGAGTCTGAGTCCCTCACTGAGACTGGGGTTGACGAGGCCTACATCTGCCCCGAGTACAGATCACCAGGGGCGTGCATCCCTTCTCATTTCCTCTAGTTAATTTTCGCTCAAAGGGGTCGACAGAGCCTAGGCGCCAATTCTCCAGCTGTGCTTCTGTCTTCTGGTTTTGGCTGGTGTCCTTATAATTGGGTATCTGAAGACATTCGGAATGCTTCTGGTATTTCCCAGAGAATCCCAGGGTGCTGCTGTTGCTCTGAACTTTTGGGGGACATGTTGTTGAGGATGGACACTGGTTACTGTTGGCTCTTAGTGCCTGGTACAAGTGAGACGGTGGCATAGGCCCGAGGGGTGCGGCACCCTGGGGTCTGAGGGAAGCTCAGATACAAGGTCTTCCGTAAACTTTGTTCTTTAAACTTTCCTTATGGAAGGTGTGAAACATGTAGAAATGGGCTGAGGAGGACGGTGAGCTGCAGTGTGCCTGTCACCACCTTCAGGCCACCCTCCACCAGGACCCCCATGTTTACATGTGATGTCAGGCGTTTTTATTATCAGCCATAGTCCATTTTTCTCCTTTGATTTCTGTCATTGTGGCTTATTATAACCAGTTATCATATATAGAGTTCCACCTCAGTTGACTGAGGAATTGTGTAGTTTACCAGAAGTCATTCAAAGCTAAGTTAGAATTACAACTTGCGTCACCTCTTAGAGATCAAGAGCCCCTATGTCTCCTACCTACTATGTTAAGCAACACATTCCCCCCCTTTTTGCCCTAAAATATCCTTGATGCCCAGACTTGAATTGAGCCAGATATGGAGAGCTGTCTGTGCTCCCCCCCCCGACCTGCTTCCCTAACTCAGTGGCCACAGCTGTCCTCAGCCTCTGCGTGTGCAGGCTGCAAAGGACTTCCTCAGTCCTAGTTGCTGACCAGGTCTCCAGGCCCTGATGTCATTCCAGGGTCATGGCTGGCAGGTGCAAGCGGGGTCCCCAGGGCCTTTGGCAGGAGTGTCCCAGGGAAGCAGCACACTCTGCTGGCTGGGCTCTGAGGGAGCTGCCAGGGCCCTGGTTGTCTCACATCTCAGCGTCCGGAGAGCCTGGCTTCATTGAGCATGTGTGCACTCTTGAGTGCTCACGGGGGGGTGTGTGTGTGCACCCTTGAGTGTCTGTTGCAGGCCCTGTGTCTGTGGTTTCATCACATTTGCCACGTTGAGAGCTCCGGCTTCTCAGTGCTCAAGAGTTGCCATCTTAATCCTGATTCTCCAGGGCAGCACAGGGCTCAAAGAGGCCAGCAGGCTCCAGGTCCTGGGTCTCCCCTTCCTGTAGATTAAGACTGAGGATAAGCTCCTCTCTGGGAGGAGCTTCTGCTGTTGCCATCAGAAGGGGGATGCAGGGCAAGCCATTTCCAGCCTGAGGTTTGGTGGCCAGCTGTGTCATGGAGGACAAATCTGAGCAGGATAAACAGAGCCAGGTTGTGTGTCGGCAGCTCGTCTCCCACAAGGACTTTGGGGTCTCAGGGTGAGAGGTTGCTGGGTGTACAATAGGTCAGAGTGTGTCTGGATTTTTGGACTGGAGAGAAGTCCAGGCACTGTTCTCACTTTTCCCTCTTCTCTGTGCAGTACGACAATCTCCTGAGCCAGTTTGGCTGCATGCAGGTGTCGTCCTCCTCCTCCTCCCACTCCCTGTCTGCCGTGGATGCGGGGCTGCCACAGAGGGCCGGCAGCAACATTGAGCAGTATATCCACGACCTGGACACTAATTCTTTTGAACTGGACTTACAGTTTTCTGAAGATGAGAAGAGGTTGTTATTGGAGAAGCAGGCCAGCGGAAATCCTTGGTAAGAATGTACAGCCATAAGCATCACCCCATTTAGAAATGCGGGGTGGAATGCTCAGAGATGAACGCCAGCCTTGGTAACTGACAGAGCTTGGGCGTCCCGACCTCTGTCACTGCTGCGTAAAGGCTCCACCCCCTCCTGCCTCACACAGCTGCCTTTCTGCAGATGAGGACCGTCAAAGTGTCCAACTGGAAGTGGGTGTTTTCAGGGCCAGCTCAAGGGTTGAGTCAGTTTGGGACCCTCAGGGTTCTTGCCTTTGGGGCTTGGCGGGCCAGGCACGCCAGCAACTGTATTGGGACCTGGATTCACCATGATTTAAATAACCGCTGCCCTGCTGGCCTTGCCTACCCTTGAGCATTTGGATCCTCTAGAAATGGGCCCGTGTGAATTGGCGTTTGTATTCTTATCGAGGCAAACATCTTCTGTGTTCATTGGCCATAAGTATTTATTTTTTGAGGTACTTTAGTGTCCTTTGACTCTTTTTTCTTCTATGTTTTGCATCTTTTTAAAATCGACTTTTCAGAGCCATAAATATGAAGACTCTCTTTATTTTGCAAACATTTTTCTTCAATTTATCTCTTCATTCTATTTGTGCATTTTTTGGTGGGGGAAGTGGCAGATTCTTACAAAGTCAAACCTGTTTGTGTGTTTATCTTCTGCTTTCCATCTTGGTCCTGTTGGGAAGAGCTTTTCCGCCTTGACATTTTCTTCAAGCGTTTTTATGGTTTCACCTTTCAAATGGGCAGCAAGAAGCCCAGGTGAGGGTGGGGAAGGAGGCTTAGAGGAATAGAGGCTACCTGGATGTGGGCGCCATTGTGTGGAGGAATGGATGTGGACAGAGGAAAAGTGGCAGGTGGATGAGGCTAGGATTTTGTACTCTTAGAAATAATCGTCTCTAGGGACTTCCCTGGTGGTCCAGTGGTTAAGACTTCACCTCCCAGTGCAGGGGGTGTGGGTTCAATCCCTGGCCCAGGAGCTAAGATCCCACATGCCTGGTGGCCAAAAAACCAAAACATAAAACAGAAGCAATGTTGTAAATTCAGTAAAGACTTTAAAATGATCCACATCAAAAAAAAAGAAAGAAATGGTCATCTCTAGAAAAGTGAGTGTACCTCTTGGCCAGTTGAAACAATCTCCAGTTCTTGGGGACTTACGTTCCCTACAGTGGTGCTCTGAGGAGCCCTAACGCGTGCTGAGCAGGAGGGAAGGGGCTCCTGCTGGGCGGCGCGCTCTGAGCAGGTCTGTGCGCCAGGTTGTGATCCCTGAGAAGGGCCTGCTGTGTCCTCCGCTTGGCTGGGTGCAGAGCACAGCTGAGAAGAAGCACTGTTCCTGGCATGTGAGTGGCTCCCCAGAAGGCCCATTCGCCCTGCCTGGGGCATTTTTAGAGGCCTTGGGCAGCCCGGGCCCTTCAGCCTGCAGTTCCGGGCAGGGCAGAGCAACTGGTGGCCAGTCAGGCCCTGTATTGTCTCTCTCACTCTCTTGTTGTTTCGGGCTCTCCTCCCTTTCCTCCAGATTCAACCCATTTGAAAGCTGACGACTGTGGAGCGCTTAAGGCATCTCTTATTTGGTCAGTGGAGATCCATCTAGCACATTCTTACAATGGTGTTCCTCAATGTCTGGCCCATGGAGCATAGTAATCATTCTGTAATAATACTAAGATGGTGTTTGCTTTTCTACTGTTATTTCCAATGAATGTACAGTGGAGTTTTTCAGAGGCTACACACTGCAGGATGACGCTGCTTTTGACAGCTAATGGAATGTGTGTTTTCTGTCTTTTGAATCTTCCAAAGAAGTAGGTTTATGGTATAAATATGTGCATTTTTAGATGTTAATAAGTTCTCAGTATTTGTCTTACTAGCTATTTTTAGCTATACCTGCTGTAATTATTGTAACTTCCTATCATCCAGTACTGCTTTGCAATCCTGAAATTTTTCATGTGCCCAAATGGAAACACAGTGAAGAAGTAAGTATACTTTGTTGACTTGTTTGGCAGTATTATTTAATAATTTCTCAAAAACTTTTCTAGTTTCTATCTGAAACTTTTATTTTAGGTGTTAGTGATATATTCTAGAACAAAAGAAAATTTATGTGTTTTTCTTATTTGAATATAGATCATTGACTTAAAAAGGGAGACTTACTTTCCCACCACAGTAGCATTACCTCAGTCTAAAGATGCAAAAAGAAGGCACTGAGTTCTCTGACTCATGGAAGGGAGGAATCCACTCCAAAGAAACTGGGCAAAACTGTAAATATGAAACAGAAATAGGACAAAAGCTGTCTTTCCCTGGCTTTATAGATGTGAATACCTTACTGTGTTGTGTCTATGAACAGAATGTCTTTGCATACTATTTTGATGCCAGTTAAGTTGCAGCATCATTTAGAGACCAGTCATTCAGAATTTTAAAGTTAAAGGAATTGAATATTGTAAGTACATGTGATGAGCTCTTTCAGAGCCAAACATCAGAAAGCCACTGGAGCACCTTGCCAAGGAGTTAGGTGGGACAGCCAAGGGAGTCACATGAGCACCGGGAGGCTGAAGAACCTCGGGCATTGACCCTGCTGAGAGCCACTGAGAGGAATGCTGGCCACGACTGTGGTCCACGGTACAGTGACTCGCTGGATTAAAGATGTGGCTGCAGACACAGGGAGTGAGGTGGTATCTCTACCTCCAAATTGTTCTTTTGCCTCCCGAGTGGATGAATCTACAGATGGGACTAGACTCACTTCTTTGCTTGTATTTGTCCAGTGTTCACCCCAGCTTACCATCAAAGAAAGATGTTCTTTTACCTAAGTGCTTGGCAGAAAGCACAGTTTGTGCTGAGACAGTCCATGTTGAGCACCCCGTTTGAATTTCACAGTTTGTTCTGAAACAAATGTGTTGATGTACAGTGATGGTATAGGAGCAACGGTGGGTAAAACCACTGCTGCCAGGTAACAAATCCCGGCCATGACACCAGGCTGTGTGAGAAAAGCCGGCTCTTCACAGCCACGTGGTAACGGGCAAAGGAAAAGACAAGAAGCCAGCCTCACTTAGGAGTGGTCCTTGAAGATTGTTGATTTAAGTAACGTGCCGTAGTAGTACGATGAAATGGGAAGCACGCATAAAGCACCTGTACTGCACCTCGGGTGCTGGCTGCCTCTGGAAAAGCCTGTGTGGTGGTTTGCGCTGGGAGCTGAACGGGCTGCTCTTTTCACGGAAGCCCATTTCCCTGGAAGGTTTCACTGACAAATGGTAGTTATTCAGACTTGGCTGTTTGACCAACATTTTTCTGGAAAATGACTGGAATGAGCCTGTCACCTCAAGGAAAACAGCTGCTGGTATTTGTTACCAATGATAAAATCAATATCTTCAAGTGAAAATTAGAATTGTGGGAAACTTTATCCATCACTGTAAGCTTGACATCTTCCCAAAACTTAAAGACTTTTCTGAGGAGAAAGATAGCAATATTTATGAATTGATTTGTTGATATGGTAGAATGAAATTTGTCAACACTTGGAAGATCTCCGTAACTTGGAAGATCTCCGTAACTCAGTGAACCACTATTTTCCAGATGACCAATGTTTGGTGCTATAAAATCATGTAAGGGCAGAAGATCTATTCAAAGTGCAAGGTAGATTGATGGATTCTAGTGTCACAGAGTATGAAAAATTCATTCTTGGGGATTCAGGTTCCCCATGGCAGCTAACCTTTAAGAAACTACACTTGTGGAGTTTTGGTGTAGTATCAAAGAATAATGCCCACAAATATCTGAAAAGGCTATTAAAATACTCTTCTGATTTCTTCATGTACTTCAGCCCAGATAGCCTATCACAGTAGAGTGAAGGCAGAGACAGATGTGAAAGTCCAGCTCTCTTCTGTGAAGCCAGATATTAAAGAGATTTGCAAAACGTACAGCAGTGTCATGCTTCTCATTAATTACCTTCATTTTTGAAAGAAATTATTTTTAAAATTAAAAAATTATTGATATTAATATGGAATGGATTTATTTTGTTTTTTAATGAATTATTTGAAAATGTCTGTTTTAATTTCTTATACGTAAGTATCGACGCATCTAACCCAAATGAAGGAGAGCTCTTTGGGGTCTTCCATAAAGTTTAGAGTATAAAGGAGTGGGAGACGTGAAGGGTTGAGAGATGGCATTTTAGAGCAAACTGGCTGTACTTACATGGTCCTCCCTCACCTGCCTAGTGTGGAGACCCTGCCTGAGGTGGTTGTAGAGCCCTGTTGGGCCCTGGCGGACTCCCTTGGCTTTCCTGAAATGGCCCAAGCTTGCTGGTGGCCTCGGGCTTATATCCTTGAGGTTGGTCTTCTCAGGGTCTGAGTGGGATGGGAGAGGGTGGAGAGGAGAGAACTGGCTTTGGAATCAGGAAAAGTGGGGGGTCTTACACTGTTACCCCTTGTGAAATGGTGGTGGGCAAGTTGTGAGACCCTCAGCCCCTGCATTGACATCTGTACAGAGGCGATGACAACAGTCGCCTGAATGGTGGGAGCCAGAGGCTCTGTGAGAAACAAGGCTGTATTAGAGCCCCGTCTACATGCTAACTACATGCTGCTCACGTGCTGAGGATCAGGCGTGTCTCCGTCTTAGGTCTGGTTTTGGCTCTGAATCTACAGACAGCATCTACCACCTGCCAAAGAGAAGAAGGTGCCAGTGCCGGGGCAGAGGCCTTGGGGGGGCTTTCTTCAGAATAGTGGGAATTGACATTTTGAAGTAAAAGATAAAAATGATTTCAGGTTCTTCAACTTTTCAAAGTAGGTCAATAATCAGTAGCCTGTTGTAAGCTGCTGGGTTTGTTAACTGAATGAGTGGACCGCGGTGTTCATGCCAACAGTGGAGCTTCGGGCCACTCTGTCCACAGCTCTGTGTCCTGCCACCTGGTCTCGTTTTCCTGCAGCTATGGGACCCAGTCAGAGCCCAGCCTTGGCATTTCCCACTCTGGGCCACTGTGGTTCTCCTGTCTCTTGGGAGAAGCTAGGAGAGAGCGGTTTGGGCTGCAGCCTTGTGTTGGGAGAGAGCTGGGCCCCTCCCTCTGTAGGACCGGGAAGGGACTCACCTGCTTCCCTGTGGTGCCGGAATGTTGGGAACAGTTGCCCTGGCTCCAGCTTCACTCGTGTGACTGGTACTGCTGTGAGCATTTGTGCTCCTCCTCTTTGCTTTTCTTTTCCTCCTTAGGATAAATTCCTGGGAGCAGGGTTACTGCTCATTTCAGGGCCAGCAGTGCGGGTGAGAACGCTACTCCATAGCCCCTGCTCGAGTTCACCACACCACAGTAGAATACCTGAAAAGTGGGGCTCATTTTCCTTTGTTTAGAGCCATTGAGAATTTGGGGTCACTTAATTCCTTTTTGGAAATTTCCAGTTTGTGTCCTTTGCTCAGTTTTTTCTCGAGCTTTTAAGCCTTTTATGTTGCTTTGTATACGCTCTCTAGAGTAAAAATGTTTACTCTTTCTAGGTCAGTTTTTTTTTTTAAAGAGCTAATTCTTTTTTTTTTTTTTTTTTTTTTTTAATATTTATTTCTTTGGCTGTGCCAGGTCTTAGTTGTGGCATGCGGGATCTAGTTCCCTGACCAGGGATCAAACCCGGGCCTCCCTGCATTGGGGGCGCGGAGTCTTAACCACTGGACCACCAAGGAAGTCCCTTTAGGTCATATTTGCTGAAAATCTTCTCCAGCCTGTTTTCTTGTAAATTTTGGTTGTTTTTGTAGTTAGAGATTACTTTTGTTCCCATGTAGTCACGTCTGTTACTCTGTGTTTGGCGACTTTTGTTTTCAGTGTAGAAAAGAATCCCTCCCACATAGGTTTGAGGACTGTCCCCTTCTCTTTTCCTTCTGGTTCTCCTCTTGTTTGATTTGCTATTTTAAACTGTCCTTCGTGTTAACCCAGCTGGGGCTGCGAAGCCTCCTGAGGCTTCTTCTGTCCTTGCCTGTCAGGCTTCCCTGGTGATAGGCCCCAGCAGCCCAGCTAACTGGAGACCTTGGCAGTAAGGTCCTTAACCGGCCTGGGATTAGACTGCACTTGCCCACAGCCCCCCACCCCCAGAAAATTTAATTAAAGTCTTCTGCTTATTATCATTTTGTGGTTCTTTACTACACATACATTCTGACATAGTGGGGCCTGCTGGTTAAATGGGCTTTCTCTTTGGCCCTGTTGTTTTGTCTATGTATTTCTGTGCTGCAGTGACCCTCACAATGTCTCCTTCTCACAAATCTCCTTGATTTTTTTTTTCCTCTTTGTTTCAAGTCTTGTTTTTGTTTACTTGGTTAGTTTTTTAAATACCTCTGAGAGGAAGCATCTGCTCTTATCCTCATAAAGGTCGCAACAATTTTTGTTGTTAACATTCTTAGTTGTTTTCAAAGTCCACATGATGCTGTGTCAGTTTACCTGGGCCTGGGTCTTCCTTGGTGGAGAAGCCAGGGGGGCTCTGGGGAGTAAGCGTTGGTCTGGTGGGTTAGGCTGGGCAGACCTGGGGGCCAGTTCTTCTGACGTGTGCGCCAGGTCCCAAGAGGAGCCAGGGAAGCAGGTGGATGTGCTCGGATACTTACATGGTAAAATTGTCACTGTTTGAGGGAACAGTTGTCTTATGTCTTTTACTGTTTCTACAGTAGAACCTTAGATCAGGAATTTCAGTAAAATGAGACAGAACATAAAGCAGTAACTGTTAGCTTTAACCAAAAGAGAGAACCTGCAGGTTTTAAACTCCTAGGAATCAAAGTGGACTCTACTTGTTAATAATGTACATTAAGTCAAAACCTGTATTTGAAGCTTTTTCTTCTAAATTCATGCCATATTTGGATATAAGTGCTTTATTACTATGGTAGAAACACACCTGATAAAGTGGGTTTTTTTTTTTTTAAAGATCTTTTTGATGTGGACCACTTTTTTTTTTTTTAATTGGCTGTGCTGGGTCTTTTTTTGCTGTACGCAGGCTTTCTTTAGTTGAGGTGAGTGGGAGCTACTCTTCGTGTGGTGCGCAGGCTCCTCATTGCTGTGGCTTCTCTTGTTGTGGAGCACGGGCTCTAGGTGCATGGGCTTCAGTAGTTGCAGCACATGGGCTCAGTAGTTGTGGCTCACGGGCTCTAAAGCTCAGGCTCAGTAGTTTTTGGCTGTGAGGCATGTGGGGCATTAGCTCCCCAACCAGTGATTGAACCCACACCCCATGCATTTGGGAGGTGAAGTCTTAACCACTGGACCACAGGGAATTCCCCAGATGAGATGTTCTTAAACTGAGTTTCCAACTTGGCTCTTTTAAGGATTCGTGATTCTAAATAGCACCGTGGTTTCTGAGTGCCGGGTTGGGGTCCCAGCTTGGGGAGGTGACTTGAGAACAACAGTCTGCATCCTGAGCTTGCCTTGCAGTGCCTCCCCACTCTCGGAGGGGTCCTGCGTCTCACCCCAGCTTTGCTTAAAGTAATGAGGACGTGTTCCCACTGCCTCCCTTCTGCCTTTACCCTGATGTGCAAACACTTCTGGGGAGAGGTTGAAGGTGGGTGATATTTCTAGGATCTGTGGACCCTGGTCCACATACAGATTGCGATTCTGTAAAGCGGTGGGACTTGCATACTAAGGTACATTTGGCGTTTTCTTGTGTTACTGAAGTGAGTTTGGATCTCTGAAGGGAGAGGCTTAATTGAAGCCCAGTTCACGGTGCCATCGGGGAGTTTGTTTTGAAGGGAGGAGTTTGGAGAATTTCTGTCTCTGACTCTGATATGACTGTCTCATTCTTGTTTTCTTCTTTTTATAGGCACCAGTTTGTAGAAAATAATTTAATACTGAAAATGGGTCCAGTAGACAAGCGGAAGGTAAAGTGAGCTCCCCGTGGCCCCTTCCTGTGTGTTCGTGTCTTCCTCCCGGTTCTCATCAGGACCAGGCCTTGCTCCTCCGGCTCCTGTATAACTCATTGCCCGCAGCACCTTCATCTCGGTTCCCTTGAAGAGATCCTCTCTAGGTTTCACAGTGAACACAGTGAAGGAAGCTTTCAGCCACTCGGGTGGTATTTGAAAGCACACAGAGGTCGTGGCAGACAGAGCCTCTCATTTCTAACTGGGGAGCCAGGGTTCACTGAGGTCAAGGTTTCTGTCTGGTTGAGGAGGCTTTGTTTGAATCCCAGAAAGTCGTTTATTACTTCATTAAAATTGCTTTTGAAAATCTTACTTATTATGTTTTATGGATTAATTAAATGGATTAACGTGGCCAAAAAATACCAAACTCCACAAATGTTCTCTCTCTGCTGCTACGAGCCCTTCTCAGTTCAGGTTCCCAGCCTGCTTTGCCAGCCATGCTCAGCCTCCCCCACCCCAGGCATCTCTGCCATGAGAACCTCTATGAAGGCAGCTGGTGGCAGGCCCACTGGCAGACAAGACTCTGCCTCAGTGTGGTGCAGAGGGCAGGAGAAGTGGCAGGGGCCTGGTTGCCAAGGGCAGGCCCGCTTGGCCGATTCAGCTGCAGGGCCACGTGCCAGTGCACTGGCCTCAGGTGCACTGCCTGTGCGGCCACTGCCCTGCATGGCGGCCAGAGTAGGACACCCGACACAGCGTCGTCGGGATCTAGCTCACAGAGGCAGTCAGGCCAGGCATTGATTGCTGCCTGCTTCTCTTTGCCCCAAGGGGCTGGGTCCAGGTGGGGAGGAGGTGTGCACACCCCTCTGTCCGGGGCGAGTGGGCAGGTGGCCAGCAGTGGTCCCCGTGCCTGGAGTTCTTCTGACAGTCCAGCCCCCCGGCAGCAGTAAGTGCTGTTAGCATCCACTTCTGAACTGTAAAAGCAGCGTCGTCTTTCTTGTTTTTCTTCATTTGCATCAGGGTTTATTTGCACGGCGACGACAGTTACTGCTCACAGAAGGTCCACACTTATATTATGTGGATCCTGTCAACAAAATCTTGAAAGGTGAAATTCCATGGTCACAAGAACTCCGACCAGAGGCCAAGAATTTTAAAACCTTCTTTGTCCACACGGTGAGTTTGTCCCCATGGGTTCTCCTTTTCAGGGCACTTCGAGGCCTTTGTGCCTCCATTCCGAGCATGCAAATGCTGTGGTCCAGTGAGGTAGCTGGAGTCGGGGGGCAGTGGTCTCCCCCTTTCCCACGTTCCAAGGACCCCAACGTTTGTGTCTCAGTTCAGAATTGGGCTGGGAGATACCTGTGCTTTTTTTCAGTTTGGGAGTGACCTCAGGGGGCTGTAGGTCATCATCCACGTGTTTAATCTCTGCACCTATGTGGTAGGAAAAAATCCACATGCTCATGTGCTTCCAGTAGGTACTTGCGGCGGCTGCAGTGCATGGCAATTTCTTTTTACAGTTTCTCACTGACGGGGGAGTTGCTGGTCTTGGTGGGACTCCCTGGAGAACATTAAACGTTTCTGTCCCTGCAGCCCAATAGGACGTATTACCTGATGGACCCAAGTGGAAATGCTCACAAATGGTGCAAAAAGATCCAGGAGGTGTGGAGGCACAGGTACCAGAGCCACCCGGATGCCGCCGTGCAGTGATGCCCGCAGCCCCGCACCTGCTGCAGGACGTGTGCCCAGCACGGCTCGCTGCCACCCGGACGCTTCCAGACCACCTGCCAGCCATCTCAAGAGGGACACAGATGGCAGAACCTTGCAGCTTTTTTATTTAAAAGAAAAGAAGAAGAAAAAATACCCAACCACACAAAGAACAATACCAATAACGAAAAGGAATTCAGGGTCGCTTTGCTTGCTCTCTGTGCTGTGTGGAGCTCCTCTCACTCTGCTCGCTGTGGGAACCAGCGCCATGCACGTCTACCTGGTTCCTGCCCGGACTCACGGACAGACTCGCGGCATCAGCTCTCCACCGCGGGCCCTGTCGTCTGCCGGTCCTGCTGTGACCAAGGAGACCAGGCGCACCTCTGGGCTCTCTCTGCCCCTGGATCATCGTGGAACTAACTCTTCACCAGGGAGCCAGGCGGGCCTCTGCTGGGGTGGCCCCTGAGCTCTGTGGGACGGGAGGGTTCTTGGCTTTTGTCCGTGTGCTCCTTTCTTCACATCCCTAGTGTATGGCGTGATCCCCATGGCCTGTGCTTGCCTCCTCAAGTAGCCCTGGCTGCGAGATTTCTGCGGTCCTTACTGTCTGTCTGTGAGCGCTCATGTGTCATGTTGGCCGGGCAGGCTGCAGGCGCTGAGAAGTAGAACAGGCTGTCCAGGCGAGATACGGAGCCACTGCCGTGTTGGAAGGCACCAGCCAAGCATTCCGATGTGTCACCCTGAGAATTAGCATTGCTCTTTGGGGCTGGGAACCGAGCACCCGCCTGGGAGGAACACCAGGTGCACCAGGAGACAGGGCTCTTCCCCCACCCCCACCTCCACTCACCTTGTGAGGCCAGGGCAGCGGGGCTGACGGGCCTGGCGACCTCCCCATGGAGAGGTAAGAACTGATACCCCCTCCTGAGAGGTGGAACATGTGGGTGAAGTTGGGGCTGAGAGGTACCCGGGATTGGTGCACTGGACGGTCCTCTATCACACCCAGGCTGCGCAGAGGAGGGCAGGCTCCCGGCTGCCACATGCACCCTTTTCCTGCTAAAGTTCAACATTCTCATAGTCTAACTTGGAGTGTTTTTACATATCCACGATGAAAATCGAATAGCCTTCGCATGTTTCCAGGTCATCTGGTCCCCATCAAGTGGACTTTGCCTGGAAAAAAATGTTACTCACCTTGCACGAGAGGCAGGAACACCACACTTGAACCCGAGCCCTGGCCTGCTCTCCTCCAATTTCAGGCTTATTTCCTTTCGCTCTTCACAGGCGGCGCACTGCTTTGCACTTAGGATGGTCCAGGGCTTACCAGTCCGTTGATTTTCTTTGCTGCTGCCCCCTGGACAGAGAACGCTTGACAGCTGGTCAGGGCTTAGCCGTTCCTATCCCTGCCCCGGTGTCCCTGGAGGCAGCCCTCAATCCCAGGTGGGAGAGGAGCAGGCTCTATGGCCTGTAGGCTGCCGCTCACTGGTGCAGCTCTGTCCCCAGGGGAGGGATGACTTTGCCATTTCCTTTAGACTTTCACAAAGGCACCAACAGAATCTCCCACAGAAAATGTCCCCTGACTACTTCCCTGCCCCCATCTCCTGTCTTGAATGAACCATCCATCACCCTGTGTGACCAGTGGTCTACATGGAGAGAAAAGATGTCTTAAACTGCTTTAGTTGATATGATAACTGTGGCTCTTAAGCTAGGAAAAGAGTTGGGATGTGGAGACTCCCACTGTGCTTGGGCAGGGAGAGGGTTGAATGGGAGCAGAGGTGGGAGCCAGGTTTGCCAGCGGTTTCTGCTTGGGCCTTGTTCTCTGTGTATGAATGTGTGTATATGTGTCGAGGATATCAAGGTGTAGGGGGTGCCTGTCCTGGGGATACTGCAGGGTACAGGGCACTGTCCTGAACATGTGGTCATAGACTGAGTCCCCTTTCCTCCTCCTCGCTTTGGAACAGGCTTGCCTGTGTTCACCTGCTTTCCAAAAAGTAAGTCTGTCTTGACCCTTTCTTTCAGAACTTGATTTCAGGCACACTCCCATGTTTATATTTACCCTTGTCAGAGTGTTTGCATCTGTGTGTGTGCAGTTAGGAGGGTGAGGAGCCCGCTTCTGCACAGTGTCTTTCCTGGGTGTCTGGTTGCAGGGAAATAAGCAGAGCTGATATTTGGCTTTAAAAAGAGCACTCGACTGGGCTGTTCCGGGAGAGACGAATCTTCCGTTGCATTCTTCCCTCTGGATAGTGCCACTACCTCCTGGGCTTAACCAACGCGCTCCATCTTAACCTCCAGAACCAGAGAATAAAGGGTTCAGGGTTGAGCTTGCAGCTGGCAGAGCTGAAGGGACCGCCCTCACCTGAGCCAGTGACAGTTGAGCCCTTCTTTGTAGGTCACCTTTCTCCACTCACTCAGAGTCCTCCTTCCTTTTTTTTTTTTTTAAAGGCCCCTATATATTCCATTCTTACCCCATGCTTACACGTCATCTTTAGTTTTATCCACCTCATCCTTTGAGCCATCGTCCTGGCATGCAGGTGCCTTATGTCCTAAGACGTGGATGTGAGTGTCAGACATACCTGTACACACACAGACATACCTGAAAATGTATATAAGTGTGGACTTATCCAAGTGAGAAAGAGAATGCCCTGGTGTTTAATAGATCCAGGAGCCATGTGTCTTACTGAGGGGGGCAGAGACAAGGGTAAGTGCCACAGCCAGCACCTGTCAAGCAGTGATGGTCCCACACTGTGCAGCCTCTCTCGGCACAGAGTGGAGGGAGGAGGCCAGGGGGGCCAGGGTCTCTGGAGGGCCAGGGTCTCTGCCGGCCCAGACAGCCCGTTGGGCCGTGCCTCTCCCCGGGAACGTGAGGAAGCTGGGTTTAGATGGGGATATTTCCATCCCTTTCTGTGGACTTGACCAGGGTGGTGGGCTGTGAGCAGTGGGCAGCCCCATGCGTGGCACGGAGCCCCACCCCGTGAGTGGCACCCCGTGTGCCTGCCATCCTGAACCTTGACTCTTGGGAGGCTGGTTACAGACTTGCTTTAGGAAAGATGGCTCTTGGGGTCATGCCAGAGCTGAGGGGAACTGCACCTACCCCAGCTCCCTTAGGGGCTACTCTGATATTTGTGGTGCAGGCCTGAAAGAATTGCAGGAAGCCTGTGGCACAGACCCCCGAGGACAGGATGCCAGCACAGGGTTCCGTGATCTTGTACTTTATTAAAACATTTGTTTTCTGAAAAAAGTCAGCTGGAGGCTCAGCACCCAGGAAAGACCACTGCAAGCATCTTGGTGCCTAGGCTGCCGCCCCCTCCTCCCCACCCACACACGTGTGTTTGCTTTTGTAACTGAAGTGGGAACATAACACGCACCATTTTGCATCTAGCTTTTTTCACTTGGTATTTTATCTCAATGTCGTTCAAAAACCTTGTTTTTAATGATTGTAGAGTTTAATGGTTAATAATTTTTATCATAATTTATGTGACCATTTCACTGCTATCAAACATTTAGATGGTTTCTGGGTTTTCACTATTTAAATAATGCTGTGATTAATATCCTTATAAATCTGATTTTTGACTCTGATCTCCCTTGCCCACACCCTGCCCAGATTCCTAGAAGTGTTTTTTTGGGGTCAAAGAGTTTGTTCATTTTAAAGGTAGTATAGTCTCTCTTCTCCTCTGTCTTGATCTGATGCTTAGATGCTTAGAGTTGCAGTACAGAACTTCCTTAGTTGTGTCCTACAGATCCTGAACATATCAATTTCTGGTAAGCTGTGTGTTCCCAAGAATGTTTGAATAAGACTGCTCTTTTTTTTTTTTTTTTTTAATGCTAAAATGATGTCATTACTGCAAGCCATTTGTGACATATTTTTGCAAAAGCCAATCTCCTTATTTTCATTGAAAGAACCTGGTTATGCTTGCATGTTACCTTCCCATCCCTGCTGCTATGGCTTTCAAGTGCTTGGTGATATTTACAGAATCTTGTACTTTGTGTCCACAATGGTACTGAATTTGCATCTGCACAGTCAGCAGAGATAAAAAGTGTTGAACTGACCTTGCCACATACTTAGTGGATGATTTGTAATTAAGTTTATAGACTCAGAAAGTACATTGGGCTGTTTGGAATCAGTAAAAGAGCAATGGCTCTACTTGAGAAAGAAACCATATAGACAATTGGATTTTACAGAAGTGCATTTGCCCCCATGTTCTTCAAATCGCGGGACTTAGTCTGAAGGTCTTAGCAGTAGAGCACACTGGCCAGGCTTTTTCACTGTAGAATGTGATTGTCCTGGCTGACAAGGATTTAAGGATTTCTCCCCTCTCCTCGCTCACAGTGTTGCAGGTTGCCTAGTTGTCTTTAAGTCCAGACCACCCAAATTTGGTTTCATTATTTCTCCACTTTAGTTTGGGGTCTGTCAATTCTGAGATGAAACATGCATGAGAGATTTTTATAGGTGCCATGCTCAGTACCACTTGATTATGCCAGATTATGGCCAGATTGTGCAGAATTAGGTCTCCTACCTTCCCTCTGACCCCCCCAAAGGCCCTTCTACCCTGGTTGGTCCACAGAATGAGGCAGAGGCTGCAGCCACTTGGGAGAACATGGTGAAGGTACTATTCTTGGAGATGGTGCCTTATGTGTTTTTCCATATTGTTTCTTTTCGTATCCAAACCTAACATGAACTGATGGTGACTCAAGTGGGTGTGGCCCTTGCCTCTTAGGCAGACTATATGGCAAGTGCCTTAAATCAGGGCAGGAGTCACTCCCAGAGCCTCTGAGGGGTGCAGGCTGCTGGTCCAAGGCTGCAGGGTTGGAAATTAGGCTGCCTGTGAAGGACTGGTCTGGGGAGGAAGCTGTTCCAGCAAAGGGCAGTTTTATCGACAGCTCACTGTGGGGGGCAAGCCTACATGTATACCTGAATCTCCCCCAGAACTCATTTCTTCAGTGTGAAGAAATACCAAACTTTTGTACAGAGAACTTTTTACAAAAGGCAAACTTTTTAGCTGTGTAATCCACCCTAGTCTATCCCACCTGGCTGAGTGACTATGAATAGGGATCACTGTTGCTGATGAAGAGCCTCTATCAAGATGTTTGATTGGACATTGACAAAATCAGATATTTGCAATATTTAGAGCTGCTGTAGCTGTTCCTTAACAACAAGAAATAGGCTGAATCAGTAGTACGTTAGCTGTCTTTCAGGTTGGTGGCGGTCAGTTATAACGTGTACTATTCTCTACCTGGTCTGTAGCTGTAACTGTGATGTACAGGCAAAGAAAAAAAAAACTTATGAAAACAAATAATGCAATGATATTAGGATATACACTTTTGTATTTTTATTCTTATATAAGGTTATTTGCTGGCTATTGTTGGCCTCTAGTTCAGTCTGTGTTATTTAAAATCTAATATATGAATTATTTGGATTGAATTCATGTTCGGGGCCACCTTGTTGTATGTATTGATGTACAGCCTTGAATGTGAATAATTATTGTAAACTATATTTTACAACTTTTTTTCTGGCTTTATTATATAAATTTTCTATTTGGTCGATGATTTAATCATATCATAATTTAATGAATCTGTTTATTCTTTTTTCCAAATATTTGTGCTTTAGATGTAGTTACCGGATGATGAATTTTCCACGTATGCTCGATAGTCTTGTAATAAAAAAGCATGTAGAGTGTAGACGCTCGCTGACGTAGCTCTTCCTTTGGCCGGGGCGCGGGTTGGGGCATGTCGGACGACCTGGATTCGGGGCTGGGAACCGGGCATTCGTACGCGCCTGGCGGACTCCGGCGAACCCCTCTCGAGCCTGACGCCCGCTTCCGCGGGTGTCCTCCCGCATCGGCATCACCGGACCACGCCGCGCCAGGCTTCGGCCGGAAGGGGTACGGCCGGCCGCTTTTCCGGACCGGAACTTCCGCCTCCCGCGTGACACCGGAGTGGGCGCTTTACGAGGGCGGACCCATGGGCGGGACAGAGCGCGGAGAACTGTATTAAAGGCCGGACGCTTCCGGTGGAGAGGGGCTGTGGCGGGGCTTGCTGGGATCATGGCGGAGAACCACTGCGAGCTGCTGCCGCCGGCCCCGAGCGGCCTCGGGGCGGGGCTGGGGGGCGGCCTGTGCCGCCGCTGCAGCGCAGGGCTCGGCGCCTTGGCCCAGCGCCCCGGCAGCGTGTCCAAGTGGGTCCGGCTCAACGTCGGCGGCACCTACTTCCTCACCACTCGGCAGACGCTGTGCCGGGATCCGAAATCCTTCCTGTACCGTTTGTGCCAGGCCGACCCCGACCTGGACTCGGACAAGGTGAGGGCCGCAGGGTCACCCAGGAAGGTTCGGGCTGCTCTGGTCGGCGGCCCGCCGCACGCCCCCTGCCCCACGCTGAGGAGACCCGCCCCGGCTCCGAGCTCCGCGCTCCCCCTCGTCACCGCTCGACCCGAGGCCCCCGACTCCTTGTCCTGGGCCGGGGAAGGAGAGGATGGCGCCCTGGCGCCCACCACCCTCGAAAATCCCCAGCCACTCCGCCTCGGGGTTGTCTCTCTCTCTCTCTCGCCCTTCTCTGCTCTTGGTGGAGGAGGTTTCCCAGACCTCAGACTCTGCTGTGGATCTACTTTCTTTTACTCCCTAGATTCTTTTGCCTCTGGTGTGAACACCTTCTCTCCTCCGTCCAGTGTACTTTCTGGCTCTGGAATCCAAGAACCCTGGTGTTCTTCTCATCTTCTCACATTGCAGACGTTTGACTTAACTTTGGCGTGGCGGGTTGACACGGGTGGCCTGCCTTTCCCAGTGACTTGCATTTAGAGAGTTGGCGCTCCATCGTTTTCGGCCACAACACGCACCCACTCAGCAGCCTCAAAGTGCCGTCCATATAGTGATTTTTCAAACGGAATGTTGCTCGTATTAAGGGGTGGCTTAGGAGTGTTAAGAAAGGACATATGGGAAATCTTTTTCAATTTGCTTTCTAATTAACCTAGTTTTCCTTTTGCCCTCTCAAAAGGCTAGGTATCTCTAGGTTGGTTTGCTGATGATCTTTCATCATATTAAATGCTCATACTGTTGTGCATATGGTACCAGAAACTGTTTTGATTATTACCTTTACAAGACTCGTGTGGCTGAAGAAGGATATCTCTGGAACCGAACAGCACTCAGAAAAGGCTCTGTTGGAAGAATAGTTGTCACCTGTATTTATCCTTGGCAGTTCACAAGCCTTATTCTAACTTTCCAGTGTCTTTCACTTGAGCCTACATAATTGCACTTGGCTTTGTGCCTTGCCAGCCCAGCATTTGCCAGGCATAGGCTTCCCAGAGTGAGTCCAATCCCTCCGAGATTCAGAAGCCTGACAGAGACCATCCTCTGTGTGGCATGACCTTATCGTCAGGAAATGAGAACTCGAGTTGCCACAAAACCACCAGTCATGGGTAGAAATCAGGGTTTGAGATGCCTGTGCTCTGGTACCCCCCTGCTGTTCCCATTGCTTGTTTGACCAAGCTCTCCACTCTTAGAGAATTGACCTCCCAGAAAATGACAGTCATCTCCAGGATAGAAACAGGCTTTTGTTAGCTATGATTTTCCTTTTATAGTGTGGGTGTATGTTTTACTGTTTTGTTTTTCTCTTTAAACAGTGGGCCTTAGTGGTCATTCACTTGCATTCCTACTTGAGTGTTTGTGTTTTGTGTATTGAGTCTGATTTTACATTGCTCTTGTCCATTGGGTTGTTTTGAGGCAATGGCTGTCTGTTCAGCACTGAGACAGTTGATTCAGAGCCGATTAACTATAGTTTGCCCAGTTAAGTCAATTCATCCTTTCATTTTACTGTCTCAAGACTACTTAAAAAAATTATGCTTTACTGTGTAGTAGTCTTTTAGGGAGGGTAATTTATCAGAGTGTATCTATGTTGCAGTTGCTTTTTTTCACCATCCTCCTCTTAACCACATTTGACTTCTCAATTGTAAAATTGAAATTTAGAACATGAAGGTAATGCAGCAGATACAGTTTCTGTCTCATAAAATAGTTGATAGTAAATACGGGTTAGTTTTAGCCAGAGATGTGAATTTGCCAGAAAGAGTAACGCTAATTCTCATTAGTCATGGTAGTAGAGTGTTTTACTTCAAATGAGAAACTGTATAAGGTACTCATTCTCAGTTTTTTACCTCCTTTGGTTCTGATGAAAGAGTGACCCAGAGATTCACTCCTAGATAATTAAACCCTGAGCGAGGAATTGGAGGATGAGGGTGGAGGGAAAGGGGTGTTTGGAAGAGTGGGATGCTAGCAATTATGCGATGGAAGAGAAACAGGATGTTGATTCACATGTAAAAATCTCCAAGACCTGACCTCATAGTTAAGATTGATGAAAGCATACCTCGGAGATATTCACGGGGCTGGATGCACTTGGTGGAAGATTTCCTGCTGGGCATTTGTCTCATGTTTATTGAGCACCTGGACTTGCAGAGTAGTGCTTGGGTCAGGGTTGGGTGGGGAGATTTAAGAGGGAGGAGTTCCAAGAAGTGGAAGACATGGAATCTTTCAGGAGCCTGATGGGTTTGGAGTTCACTGGGAGAGTGCCTGGAGCTTGCTGTTAAACACAGAATGTCTGGTGGGGAGCTCGGTCATGAGGCCCTGTGGGAGGAGTGGTGTCAGGACATTTTTCTGGAGGAGCGCTTTGTTAAATAGCCAACAGACAAGTTGTTAGGGAGGGTGGGGAGCTGGGCTGTAACTGGGACCCACTGCCCACTGTGCCCAAAGCCGCTTACCCTCTTGTCACCAGTTCTGACACTTGGGCCCCTTGCTGCCTGCCATGAAGCTCTCTCTATAGATAGCCCAAGTGTGAATTCTCACTTCCTCCTGGTGCTTCCCCAGCAGGGCTGTGTGTGCGTTATTCATTTCGGCATCTGTTCATTTGCTATCCTGGGTCATTTTTCTCTCCCCTGTTCCATCAGGGGCAGGCCAGGTATAACACTCCTTCCCGGAAGTGCTTTGTAAATACTCGACATGTGATTCATTTGGGTTATGTGTCTCTGTACTCCGTGGTACCTGGCCCAGTGGCATTGTTGAAAACAGGTTAGAGTTTGTTCAGAGCTGAATCAGTCCCTGCTTCAGCGTGGAGATGCTTTAGGAATAAAAGGGAAACAGGAAATACTGCTTGGTGGTTGGAAACCACTCAGATTAAGTAGGAATGGACGGTGGAGGGTGGGGGGAGGTTCGTCGCTGCAGCTGAGCCAGGCCTGGAGAAAACTGTGCACTTCACATGAGTTTTTTCCTTCAACAGGGCCATTGTCCTAGCTTCGGGGTTGTAGATGGAGTGGCATCAGATGGGTCTTTGATGGGTGGGGCCATCGAGGTGCTTCTGATGACATACCGTGTCTTCTGCAGTTCTTTGCCTGTTCCGACCCCCGGCAAACTTGGTGTTGGCTAGAGTTTCAGGATTAGAAAGATAGTGAAAGGAGTTTTACAGACCTGGCTAAGTGATGGGGGTGTGGGTGGGAGGACTATCTTTTAAGCCGCTTGGCAGGAGAAGTGGGGATTACTCAGAGTGAAACGGCAGATTATGCTCTGTGTGACTAAGAGGCAAAAGGCTGTGAGCGTCACGAGCCCCAGTGAGAGGGCTGGGTGCCCGGCCTCAGACCCGGAGTCGGGGTCCCAAGCCCTGTGTGCTTCATCTCACGCTTTGCTAGAGGGTGCGGCTCCGAGCGTGTTCTCAGCCCTGACCCTGTGCCTGGCGCAGGCCCCTCCGGGCAGCGGGGGCTTGCTTGCCATGTATGCCGTGGTCACCTCTCCACAGGGACCCTCGGACCTGAGCCAGCCCACGAGTCAGAGCAGGGAGGTCTTGAGGAAGGGCTCACCTTTAGTGAGGAGAGCTGCTTCAGGGCATCGGGCACAGTCGTCAGCCCTCAGCTATCTGAGGGTGGCCGGGAGGAAGTGGTCGTCAGCTGGAGAGCACTTCCTCTTTCCGCCTACTGCACGGGCAGCCTTTGCTTGCTCTTGACCAGTGGGCCAGTGACTGATCTTAGTTTCAAGTAGCAGTCAGAAAGCTGCGGTCCACCTGCCTGGTTTTTATGGGAGCACAGAGATGCCGGCTCCTTACGGCCTGTCTGGCTGCGTTCCCCCGAGTGGGTGGGCACAGCTGCTTTCTAGGGATGTTCCGGGATAGCAGTCTGGGCCAACAGTCTTTAAAATCCTTTAGAAGAGCTGACTCTGTTTGGCACCCAGGGAGGGGTCTGTGTGGCCAGCGTGCCAGCAGGCCACCTTGAGCACTGGTGCTCTCCCTGGACCGTAGAGTGCCCAGCACGTTCCCTTCTGGGGTTGGTGGGATGTGGGTGTTGGGGATGTGGGGCATTTTTTGTGGTGGCCGAGTTAGACTCTGGACTCAGGCCTGACTTTGATTGCCCCCACGACTTAACCTGCCCTGCAACTTGGGGTTAGTTAATGCACCTCTCTGAGCTGGAGCCATAGAGGTGGAGTTGTAAGAATTAAGGAAGATGAGAAATGTGAGCCCTCCCCAACACGGCACCTGGTGCTGGTCACTGCAGGAAATGGAGATGGCTCTTAGTAGTCTTTATTTTACTTTTGTACTTTGTTTTTAGAAAGAATGTTCCCCTCTGAATTGGTCTTTGTTCCTGTTTGCCACATACACACACGCACTCGCTGCACACCTCATGCTGGTGGCGGGTAGCTCCAGCTGCTAGGCCAGCCAGGCCCTCCGAGCCCTCTGCTTCCCAGGCTGCCACTTCTTAGGACAGGCCCTGGAGGGCTGGTTCCCAACTCTGGGCACTGGAGCCTGTGCCAAGGGGGAGGGGCACTGCTTCCTGGGCAGCCATCGAGTTTACTTACAAGAAACTTGACGCCCTCGAGCCTGGAGAACACAGCTCCAAAGTTCAAGTACCATCCTCCCGTGTGTGTCTGGGATGGGCTCGTGGCATCAGGGAGGCATTGAGTTGGGGGTATGTACCGTCCATCTCTCCTTGTCATCCGTGTTATGTTCTGAGGGGTTCTAGTTTCCTCAGTGGTTGGGCTTCCAGGATCCTGGCCTGGTTTTGCAAGTCAGGCTTGGTTTGGGCTGGTTCTGGAGGTGGTGAGCTGGACCAGCTGGAGGGCGCCCAGCTGCTGCTAAATAGGCCAAAGTAGGTTTTTCTTTTCTTCTTATTTTTTTTTTAAATGAGAGCTCTTAGGATTTACTCTCTTAACAATTTTCATATATAACATAGAGTAGTTATTATCATACTATACATTACATCTCTAGGACTTATCTTTTTTTTAATTCATCTTTATTGGAGTATAATTGCTTTACAATGTTGTGTTAGTTTCTGCTATACAACAAAGTGAATCAGCTGTGTGTATACATATAATCCCCATATCCCCTCCGTCTTGAGCCTCCTTCCCACCTTCCCTGTCTCATTCCTCTAGGTCATCACAAAGGTCCAAGGTAGGTTTTTTGAAACAGGTAAAGGAGAGGCAGGCAGCCCTGGACGCCAGGCAGTGCTCGGTGAGGAGGGGAGGTAGGCGAGGGCGTAGAGGAGCCATGGGCCTGCCCTTCGGCCCCAGAGAGAAGGAAGGGTGAACTCTGCACCGGATCTGCTGGCAGGGCTAAGCGTAGGAAGGGAACAGAGGCCAGCTTGGAGCCAGCAGGGTGGTGGCTGTGAGGGCAGCCGGCGGGTAGGGCTCAGGCGCCCCTCAGGAGCAACGGGCTCAGCCTCCGACGGGGCATCCTGGCTGCAGAATGTCCTGCTTTCCCATACTGAGTGACTGGTGTCCAGGGGACTGGAGGCTCTGGGCCTGAGGGGACCTTGCCTCTAGGCTGGCAGAGCCACTGTGGGGGGATTTGCAGCTAGAGATCCTGGGCCCTGCCTACTGGCGCTTCTCTCCCAGGCAGTCATGGTTCCCACCTGTTTCCATCTCAAGTTGACTTCCTAGTCCATCCGTCCATCCCTCCCTCCCTCCCTCCGTCCTTCCTTCTCTCCCTCTCTCTCTCGTGCGCCACCAACCTAAGTAGTGTGGCATCTGTAGAGGATTTATGGGCAGGTGTTGTGTGACTAGACTGTGGGGAGAGAAGTGTCTGAGAAATCTGGACAGATGGCTGCCCCCTTGCCTCGTGACAGAGATGTTTGCAGCGCTGTGACCTGGCCAGGTGGCACTCTGGCTGGCAGGTCCACCCGTGG
Organism: Hippopotamus amphibius kiboko; assembly: GCF_030028045.1. Taxonomy (NCBI): domain Eukaryota; kingdom Metazoa; phylum Chordata; class Mammalia; order Artiodactyla; family Hippopotamidae; genus Hippopotamus; species Hippopotamus amphibius. The sequence goes on from NC_080194.1 coordinate 123,126,394, forward strand.
CATCCTGCCCACGACTGCCCCATACCTTGGGGTGGCCCAACACCTGTTTCTGTCTGCACAGTTGATGTGGCATCTGCTCCAAGCGGGCCCCGGTCCTGCTGAGCTGAACAATTGCTGTGGAGCGCTCCGCTTGTTCATGGAGCTTGGTGGGACCCCACCCCCACCCCTGCCCGTAGGTGAATTTGAAGCACATTTGTTCTATGAGAAGAACCAGGAACCTCGTGTGCAGGGGTCCTTTCATGCATCTTCCTGTGTTTGCTTCTTAGTGAGCCTCATTTGAGTGGAGTCTGTCACCCTCAATTCTGTTTCGAAGCCACATTCTAGGACTAAGAGGCCCCCCTGGGGGTCAGGGCCCTGAGAGCTGGGTGCTGATTGAGATCCGAGGTGGGAAATGACCGAGAGCCCTTGCTTTTCCTTTATGCCCTGCGCGTGCCAGAGGGTCTCTGATCTCCGTGTGTACAGAGGGCGTACTGTGGGGGTCTCACGTGGGGAGAGCTGAGTCAGAGCAGCCAGCGCTGCCTCACATATCAGCACAGTTCTGTGCGTCCGCTGCCCAGACAGGCCTCTGGTCTCTGGGCCTCCGTTTCCTCATTTGTAATTGGTGATGTCGAAGACCTCATCTAGGTCAAGGACTTGACAAACTGTAGAAAAAAAGAAGGGAGGGCAGAGGTGAAGGTTTTAAGTGAAACAGAATCACTTAAATGATTAATTTCAGAGTGAAAAGTTTCTAATTATGTTGATTGCAAATGTCTGTGCACAGAAAATTTTATGCTTTTTGCCTTTAGATTTCAAATGGGGAAATTTGACAGAATACATCTTGCGTTTAGCTCGGGACACTCAACCCTCTTAATTTCTAGTGTCCAGTGGCAGTGCGTTTCTCTTGCGACAGAACAGCGATTGTGTCCCAGTTCCTAGTGTTTTTGGAAGTTGGGAAGGCAATGGAAAGGAGCCAGGTACAGACCTCTCTAGAGAACGCGCGAAGCTGGAGTGGGACATGGCAACAGAGTTAACTTCCATTTACAGTCTTCCCTGAGTGCCCATCTTCCTCAAGCCAACGTGCATGGTTCTATCAAGGGAATGGGCAGCCCTCCCTGGACCTGTGATGCTTTGCTGTGCAGTGTGAATCGGCCTTGAACATGAGGGCCGGGTGCAGGCGGGCAGGAGAACCTCAGAGGCCCTCTCATAGCAGTGCCTCCTAACCAGTGCTGAGGGCTGAGGCTGCTGGGCTGCTCCAAAGGCAGTGGACAGGGCGGGGCTGCCCAAGGTTTCCAGTCAGGATTGTCTTCTCTGCCTCTGTCCATTTCGGGACTGCAGGTCAGGGGTCCCCTGGGAGAGCATGTGATGAGACGTGACTGTGGGCAGGATGCTCCTGGCTGCGGCCAGGGCGTCGCCTCTGCGGCCCTGGCCCAGAGACCAAGATTCACAGTTGCCTGGAGCCCAGCGGCTTGGCCTCAGAGGCTTGGTCCACTGGCAGTGGGATTCGGCCAACCTGGGATTATTGAGCCCCCACCAAACAGTGTGTCACCTGACAGGCGTGGCCTTCATTAAATATTCAAGAGCCAAGTCCAGCCTTTGTCTTATGCCTTTAGAGAAGATGTATATTTTAAAAGCCAGCAGCTCGCAAGTAGGTCAAATGCTAATTCAGTGAGAAGTGGGAATAGTCAATAGAGGAAAATGATTTGTCGAACAAGCAATCTTAATTCTGGCTCTTTTATAAAAACAAAAAAAACAAAAACCTCAAGCCTCACCACTATATAAATGTAGCATGCGCTTGTTGTATAAATTGAGGAGAGGACAGAGGGAGGGAGGAGAGAGACCCTCGTGTCTTGCTGCTTTTTGTAACTGTGACCATGCCTCGTGCGCATCACAGAGTTCTCCTCCCGTGAGCAGGTGATGGGGTGATGTTACCACAGCTGCCGGCGGCCCAGCCTCTGGCGTCCTCGCTCGCTGCTGGTGTGGGTGTCACAGAGACCATCCTCTCTGCTTTTGCATAAGCGAGCTTGAGACTTCTGAATTTAGAATTTTTTGGTATTTTCTCTTTTTCTGTGTTCTGTATTTTTCTTTATTTTTGCCTTAGGATGGAGGCCCCAGGGCCACTTGCAAACACAGCAATGCAAGGTGCCAGAAGCCCTGGCCCCCGTGTCGGCCGCAGCCTAGTCACAGTCTAGTGCACAGGCAGCCCTTGCTCCGCGCACATACACTATTGAGTGCTGCTTGGGCTCAGGTGCTAGGAGATGGGTTTTCTCCAGAGCTCCTGCCTGTGTGCCTCTAAGTGAGAGTCAGTCCGCAGTCATCTGGGCTTTTGCCCAACATAAAGCCCAGTGGAACTGGGGGGCCCCGGCACTCCTTGTAGAATGAGAGTGCCACCCCCACATGCAGCTGTCCAGGCTGTCCTAACCCTGGAGTCTCTGCCTTGTTTCTTAACGAAGCCCACCTGATCAAAACAAGTTCCGAGGAAGAAACTGGGCCAGAGAGTCCTGTGGGGTCCACGAAGGAAGCCTCCCAAAGTCCGCTTAGTAGTGGCGGGGCTGGGGGTGGGGTGGGGGAGGGGGCTTGTCACTGCGGGGATGGTCACTTGCCCTTTAGCATCTCAGGGTCCCCTTGGGCCTGCAGTTCAGGGTCCAGGTGGGTGGGTCTTCCCTCCCGGGAGGGAATGCAGAGCCGCACTGCTGGGGCAGCTGCTGGACTGAGTGTCCTGCCCTCAGCTGGTGATGCCACGGGGGAGAAGCATGGGCAACAAGGGTCCCCTCTGAAGCCCACTCTGGCTTCCCTGTTCCCCAGAGGCCAGCTCAGACAGCAGGTCCTGGGACTCCCGGGAGCGGGCAGTGTCCCCTGAGGATGGGAGGGTGCCCGCTGTGCGCAGGCAGTGCCCTCCTGTGGGTCTGGATGCCCAGCCCCCAGGCCTCTCTGGGGTGCTCTCAGCCCCAGCTTTCTAAACCCATGTGTGGATTGAGTGCCCAGGATGGCCTCCTCCAGGTTTTCATGTGAGTTTTGAAGATAAGCCACGAACTGTTGGGGGGGGGGTCACTGGAGGCACGGAGGGCGCAGGCGTCTGAGGGCCAGGCCCGGTGTGTGCCTCAGTCTCCTGGGCTTTAACTCTTTGCTCACCCTCTCTGTGGCCAGGGCATGTGGCTTCCTCTGTTTTGGAATTTGTCCCATCTCCCAGGACAGGCCATGAGCTCAGCTCTGTCACCTTGAAGAGGTGATGGACTAGACACAGACCCTTAGTGCTAGAAGGGCCTCTGGCGTTATCTTGGGTGAGTATCTCATTTGACAGATGGGGAAACTGAGGCCTGGAGAGAGAGAGATGTGCCTCTGAGTAGCCGAGCATGATCCTGGACCCTGGGGACTCGACCTCCATGCTCCTGCCAGCTGTGGCTCTGTGCAGCCTCGCCATGGTGCCAGTCCCTCCCAGCTCTGCTCGCGTCATGTGCCCGGCATCTCCGGGGGCCAGCACTTCTGTTGTCCTCAGGTTGGGGCCACCAGGAACATCTGTTGGTGGGTGCAAAGCCCGATTCCAGACCCTGAGATGCAGGTGGGGTCCTCTTTGCTCTTCCACTCTTGGACCTAGGCTCTGGCCCAGTCAGCAGCAAACGCCTTGGACTTTTTGGCCTTGTTCTGGAAGTGTCCATGAGGCTGCTTCTTTAAAGCTGCTCCTTGATGTGAAGGCAGGGGTCCCCACGCAGCGACAGGCCTGCCCTTCCCTTTGATGGCTGGGTAGCTGAGCACAGAGGCCACTTGCCTTTGGGCACAGGGTATGGGCGGGAGCCAGGGCCTCCAGCAGAAGTGTGTTGGGGAGGCTGATGGGGGCGTGCCGTTCCTCTGCTGCTGCCTCTGCATTTGCCAGCCTGGGCGCTGGGTCCCCAGTCCCTCCTGGGGCATCATCAGCCTGCCAGGGTTAGAGGTCCTCACCGCTGGCAGGGCCTCACTTCAGGCGCCCTGAGAGGGAGCCCTGCCTGGTGTGTGCCGAGCTGAGGGCCAGGCAGGCAGGTCTTCCTTCGATGCATTGGGCACGTGGCCTTTTAGTGGAAAAGCCGCCCCTGTTCAGCGGTGCTGGAGCTGTGGTGCCTCCCGCTGCTGCCCTTCTCCAGGTCAGCCAGGTGTCTAGCTCTCCAGTGCACGGTCCAGGGTCCCTGTGCATCTGGGCAGCGCCCTCTCACTTGGCCCCAGGCATGCCACTACTGCAGTTTTGTGGGCTCACCTCCCTTCTCTCCTCCTCTGTCCCATCCCTGTCCCTCCAGGCTTTGGAGACCTGGGTCACTTCCTTTTCCTCTCCCGCCCACTCCCAGTGCTGACTTTCCTTTGCGACCTTCTGCCAGCTGTCTGTCGAAGTAGCAGTGAGCCAATGAATAATTCCTGAGCTTGGCGGTGTGCAGGTGTCACACTTGGGCTCTTTTCGTACGCGAGGTGCAAGGAAGAGCTCCTGGGTTCCGTGTTGTGGTGGCTTCATCCTTTTCTTTCCAGACCTCTGCCCCTTTGTAGGAAATGGCGGCTGTTTCTCACTAGTAGGGAGGCTGCGGAAGCATCATTCTTCCAGAAGCCTGTCCCTGGGGTCTTCTGCCCTTGCTGGGAGAAGAGGCAGCATCTAGGGAGTCAGCAGAAAGGGCTGGGGGGACAGGCCGGGAGGCAGGGTCCCACGGGACAACATCTGACCAGTGCTTCCTTAGATCGGTGGGGCACGAGGATGAAGTTGGGGGTCTGTGTGTGGTTGGGACGCTGCCCTGGAAGGGAGGAAGCCCATGGGGGGACCAGGTGGTGGCCTATCAAGGCAGGAGACTGGGCTGAGCACCTGGAGCCTGCAGGAGAGAAGAAGGGGGCAGAGGTGCTCCCGGTGGAGTGGGGCCTGCCCACCCATCAGTGAGGCTCCAGGTCCTGGTGCCTCCACATCCGGATTTGATCTGAGAAGAGCAGGTTTTTACAGCTTTGTGGACTCGGGACAAAACCCTTGAAACCACCAGGTTTACTACACAAAATTCCAGAATTTGATGTTCATGAGTAAGAAGGGGGCCCTAAGGCAGGATGTAGCTTCACGGTTGAGACGCCTCCTTGTGGGAATGGGCTCTGGCGCCCCTGGGCTCACCACATTCAAGAGGTTTAGGGGCTTCCACTGTGCCACCTCCCTGCCAAGATGCCTGATGCAGTGCTGGGGCCTTGGCCAACCAGCTGCTCCTGCGTTCTCCATGGTGCTCACCTCTGGGGCCTCAGGTGGGTCCGGGGAGCTGCCTTCTGGACAGGGAGGCCACGTCGACTCTTGCTGATTTGTGGAGTCACCTTCTTGTCTCAGAACAGAGGCCTTGACACCTGCTGCCCTCCTGGGGTCATTGATCCAGGTACCAGGTACCTCCACCTGCAGAGGGCAGGCAGGCTGCTATGGAGGGAGGAGCTATACGGTCCCTCATTGTCACAGCAGCCCTGCTGGAAGGTGGCCCAGGCCCGGGCATACTCAGCAGACCCAGACAGACATGCAGCCGATGTGTACACGGTGTCCTGGAAGAGGTGGGGCTGATGGCCTTCCGTGGACACCAGACCCGGTGGCTCTTGTCCTTTGCTGCAAACCCTCCCCCACCCGTACCACATGGGCTTCCACAGGGCTCCACTCTGGCAGTTTCCTTATGTGGGGACCATGGTCACCTCCCTCAGCCATGGCTGCGATGGCCACTGCACTTACTCTGGAGACCCTCCATGGGTGATGAGGGTCCCTAACACTCGCAAAGTCCCTGTCCCTGCAAGGGAAGCAGGGTCTTCCCAGGTATGGATGGAGCACCTTCTGCAGATAGACCCCAGGAACTGCCACCCGTGGGAGAGGCTTCCTCTGTGGTCAGTCTCGGGAAAGCTTTGGGGTCACCTGGCGGCAGAAAATGAAGCTCTATCAGCCTCTGGCCTCCCAGTCCTGCCCAGGGAGGAGTCCCAAAACGAGCAGGGGTGGCCCAGATCTCAGTGTCCTTCAGACACCAGCCCATCGGCGTCAGCCCTGCCTTTGAGAGCATCCCATGAGGAGAGTGTGTCAGGTTACTCTTTGGGATGGTTCTTGAAGTGAGGAAAGGATGAACTCGCCCTCGGGAATTTTTGGAGCTGTGAGGAAAGAGGCCTTGTACACAATCCCCTTGCCTCAAAGTAAATAGGGGGGTGACCTTGATGCAAGGGAGCTTAAGCTTGGCTTCACCTCCAGTGGTGACAGATCAGGGTCAGTGTTTGCAAGGAGGCTGGAGGCAGGTGACGCCGCTTAGGGATTCCCAAAAGCGCCATAAATGCTGATCAGTTCCCTTGTGGGTTAGACACGCACAACCCATGTTTAGCTGCAAAACCCCCTTTAGCTGTGGCCTGGCCACGGGCCAGCCGCAAGAATGGTGCTTTCTTGTCTGGGATTCATCTCAGTGTGTTGTTCTTCGTAGGATGAAACAGGTGCCTATTTAATCGACAGAGACCCTACCTATTTTGGGCCCGTGCTGAACTACCTGAGACACGGAAAGCTGGTCATTAACAAAGACCTTGCCGAGGAAGGTGAGTCAGAGGCTGGGCTGGGGGGGGTGCCTCTGAGCCTCAGATGCAGAGCCCCTCCCTTGCTCCCCAGCTCCTTCCCTCGTGAAGTTCATCTCAGAGGCGACAGGGCTTCCCCTTTTCATCCTCTGGGAAGCCCAGACAGTCCGGAGCCAGCTGGGGGCTGGTGGAGACTGCAGCCCACGCCCTCCTTCAGGTGTGTGGTCAGTGGTGCTGCAAGGGTGGGGCTCCTCCCTGGGGCCCACCACCTCCCAGAGGTCCCTACTCTCTGTCACTCTGGGCCTGCTCTCCTTCTAGGACAGCCTTGTGCCACCTGCTCTGAGTTCTGCCTGCATTTCCAGATGCCTGCAGTGCTCCGGCACCCAGCTCAGACTCCGCACTGTGCTGAGAGCCCAGGGCTAGCTCTCTCCCCTTTGCTTGTTGAGCTGCACCTGCTCGCTCCTTTGCTCTGGCCCTTCTTGCTCCTCTTGCATCTTCTTTTGGAGCGTCTTTTTCGTGCACAGATGTGTGTTGTGTGTACGCAGCTGTGTGATTCTAGGCAAACTGTTCCCAACATGATCTGCTTAGAAAGGGCCTGTATTTGCTGCAGATCAAGCCCCTGCCGCCCAGCCTCGCTCACCTGCCTTCTGTCATTCGCCTTGGACACAGTGCTTTTTTTGGAAGAAAGCCCCCCGCGTGTGCCGTTTCCCGTCTGCTCCTTAGAGCACGAGGGGTACCTGGAGCGTCCAGATGGGAGAAGGCTAGCCCCTCAGGCCCAAGCACTTATCCTGAGGCTTCTGGGGCTTACGTGCAGCCCCACAGTCCCCACCTCTGGATCCAAAGGGAGGGGTTGACAGGACATTGCCTCGTGACATTCTGAGAGAGGACATTCCAGGGGCACCTCCCTTTGGGGCCTTGAAGAGGAGAGACGTCTGCCTGGGTGGCGGCTGCCCCTCCCCCTGCTCTGCCGAGTCCCTGGGGATCTCATTAGGCTGCAGCTTGAGTGGTCAGATGGCCAGAGTCCATGGCTCTGAGCTCCCGGTGCCGCCAGCACATGGACTTGCTGTGCACTGTGGCCTGGTTTGGGTGACCAGGCACGGTGGCAGGAGGCACTCGCCGGACCTTCTGGAGCCCCTGAGGGCCCCTCTGATTCACTCTTCAGAGTTTTCCTGGCGGTTCGGCACCCCTAAATCAGGAGCGTTGCAAATGGCAGGAAAGGGTTCCTAGGTCGGCAGGAGTCCTGTGGCTGAGCAGACTCTTGAGCAGCCGTCTTCTGACTGAATGACACAGGGACCCTCGTGAGGTGGCCGCGAGCCCAGGACAGATGGCTGCAGGCTCTGGAGGGGAGCTTCCCAAGGGACATCCCAGGGCGTGGTGTGGGCCGGGGCAGGCGTGGGACTGCATGTGAACTCTGTACACAGTGGGTCACCTGGAGGGACGTGGGCCAGGCGTGCATCCAGCAAACATGCCCTTTCTCCGTGTGTGCCCTGGGGCCCTGAGAACCAGCAGCGTCTGCACAGTCTGTGGGATGTCAGGACGGGGAAAGGGGGCTTCCAGTGGGCTGGGCCAAGCACAGGTCACAGGTCCACTATTGGGCAGTGGCACAGCATTTATTCTTTGATCCAGTGGAAATTACAGTTGTTTTTTTTTGTTCTAGGGGTGTTGGAGGAAGCAGAATTTTACAATATCACCTCACTAATAAAACTTGTAAAGGACAAAATTAGAGAACGAGACAGCAAAACATCACAGGTGAGACCGGTGACTAAGGTGCTGGAACCTTCCGAGGCCTGGCGTGAAGGCGCGGCCGGCTCCCCCTCCCTCCTCGCTGACCGGCTTCCTCTGGAGTTGTCCTGGTGCCAGCAGCCCACCCTCTGGACGCCTCCTGCAGTGCTGCCAGCTGGCACCCTGGTTGGCACGCAGGGCGCGTTTTTCAGAGGCCCCAATCCAGTGGGGAGGGATGAGCAGCTGTCGAGAAGGACAGTCCATTGAGGGTGAGGAGAGGGCAGAGAGAGGGCGGGAGGCCTCTGTGGGGCTTGAGTGTGTGGTTGTCTCGGGAAGGGCATTGCAGGAAGGATGCAGCGAATACAAAGGGCTTGTGTGGCCGAGTGCTCGAGCCATTCAGAGGGCCAGCATGGCTGGAGGGAGAGCACGGGGGCGCTGGCGGTGACCTGGGCACAGACGGAGGAGGTGGGGCCCTGTAGGTACATGTAGGCACAATGAGGGCTAGGCTTTTACCAGGAAGAAAGGGCTCAGTGGGTGCTCTTTGTGCTGGACTGTGTCCCTGATGGTGCAGAGCCCCACGCAGGACCCATTTGCACTTGGCTATGGTCAGCAGTGACAGAGCCAGCACGGCCACTCTGCTGCTCATTAGGCCAGTGCTGTTTGAGGTGGTCTGTGTCCAGCATATCCTGTGGAGGGAGGCACCGGAGGGTCTAGACGTTAGTCTTTGCCACGGTGCCAGCTCTGCACTTGCTAGCAGAGTGCCAGGCCCTGCCTGGTGGGTTCCCTCTGCCAGGAGGCTGCTGTGAAGTGCACTTTCCCTCAGAGCTGCTGTTCCTAAATGCAGAGTCTCCCTTTCACTGCCTCCACTGCCCTGGGCTTTCCCACTGGGTGCACGTCAGGCCCTGAGCTGGAGCTCTTGGCCGTTGTGAAGAGGCTCGCCGACAGCCTGGCTGCTCCGAGTGGCTCATCAGGGGCAGTGGCGTGGGAGGCTGGGACCACCCACCATACAGCCCCCCCCGCCCCCACCCTCTCCCTGCTGCAGGAGCCACTGGGCTTCAGGACAGGGGGAGGGCCCGAAGAAGGGGGCAGGCGATGTGGCCACAAGCTCCCCAGTCATCTCTGGCCAGTTTGCGGCCTCTTTCCCGTCTACCCAGCCCCGCTGCTTATGAACCATGTGACCTGGGCCAGCACCTGCCCTTTGTGCCGGTGTCCCTCCTACTTGGTGGACAGAGGACCCCTCACAGGCCAGCGAGGAGATGAGCAGGCTCAGGCCGGGCGGCGCTCAGTGCCCTTCAGTGTCTCACAAATGAAAGCACTTGGGCTCTGTGGTGACCGGTGTAATTCGAGCTGTGACCCTGTCACCGGCATGTTGTGAGTCGGCTGGAGAGGCAGCTGCATTAGGGCAGACCTTTGGCCGTTGCTTCCCTAGGTTTTGCCAGCACCCGAGACCCAGCTTGGAAGGTAGCTCAGTGAAGGTCGGGCGGGTAAGCGGATCGGAAGATCCACAGGCTCCTGTCTGAGCTGCTGTGGTGCCTGAGAACTTCTTTCTGGGGGCAGCTCTGAGGCTGGTCCTGCCTAGCTCTCGAGGACCCTTTTAGTTTAGAGATGTTGTGTGGTTCCCCCAAGGCACAGGAATGGCTGTCCTCATGTATTCACATCTAGCCACAGGTGCTCTTGGGATTTCAGGAACATGACTCATTTCATTTTGGAATTTAGAAATAGAAATATTTTTGGAGGCAGATGGGGAAGCAGAAAACGGCAGCTGTTCCAGCATGTTTGTTTTGCTTTGGTGGATGCCTTTGGGGTTCCTGTAGGCGTCATGACCTGGGCCCGAGAGGTGGAAGGAACCGTCAGCCTCCCCTGGGCCTGTGTCGCCATTCCCGGATTGGCACGTGGGGCGGGGCTGCATGCGGGACGCGGGCAGTGTCCTCACCTGTGGCCATCTCACAGGTGCCGGTGAAGCACGTGTACCGTGTGCTCCAGTGTCAGGAGGAGGAGCTCACGCAGATGGTCTCCACCATGTCCGACGGCTGGAAGTTTGAGCAGGTAAAGGGCCCCCTGAGCCCGCAGCGCGGTGGAACTTTTAATTACAAAGGCCTTGATGAGTCCTCAGGGCAGCTGGCCCTGGGGACCAGTAATGAGGGGTTGGGCAGTTCCATGGTCCCTGTCATGTTCTCTGGCACCTTTCACAAGCAGCAGCTGCACCAGTCTGGATTGGATTGGTTGCAAGTGCTGGAGGGGGCGGCGGGAGTTGTTCTTAGGGTTCCACCTCCCCAGTCTTCTCTCTGTAATTGAGTTTCTTAGTCTAGTCCATTCTTTTTCTCTGTTTCTCTCTGGCATCTCCGTGTGTGTACGTGTGCGTGTGCGTGTGCGTGTGTGTGTGTGTGTGTGTGTGTGTGTGTGTGTGGAGTCGACATCCCGAGCAGCGCCTGGCCTGGCCACAGGCCCCGTCCCTTCCCGTGTCTGCCTCAGCCCCTCCTGGCCATGCTGTGCTGGCCGAGAAGATGGGGCTCCAGCTGCTTTGTCCTGCGGTTGGCACAGATGCCCTTCCCAGCCCCCGTCCTGCCCTTCACCAGAAAGCACTGCCAACTCTGGCCCAGCCGTGCCCCTCACTTTCGTCAGCTCCACTTTGCCGGGACGGCAGTGAGAAGGGGTAAGCCGAACCTCTTCCTCCTGCCCACCTGCTGCCCTCCATCCATGGTGCTCTGGCATTTCCATGGGCACGCCACCTCTTGTCCCGGGGAACTGCAGCGCGTTACCTCTGAGTGGGTGGTACCTTGCCCACAAGCTCACTGTCGCTGTCCGTGTGTCTTAGGCAGAGACTCTGAGGTTCAGGCTTTTGACCTTGCCCGGCCTCCGACCCCAGGCGCTGGTCGTAAAGGGCAGAGACCAAGTCTGTGACTGCAGCCGGCCCCCTCTGGCTCCTGAGGGCATCCTCTGGTGCCAGTTTTGTGTCTGCGGTGGGAAATCATGGGGTCCCCTGGCATCCCTCCTAATTTAAAGCTCCCCTCTTTATGGGTCTTTTGAAATAATGAATCAGGCTGTAGAATGCTTGACATCCCCTTGAAATGTCATGAATGGTGCAGTTGGCACTTACGGCCCAGCCTCCACCCGGGGACCCAGCCAGCCGGGCTGCTCTGACGCTCTGCCCTCGTACCGGGGGTCCAAGTGGGGTCTGTGGTTGCATTTGCATTCCTCATGCCCTGACCCCGGCACAGTCATGCCAGGCTCACAGAGGAATGGAAGGCACCCACCACCCCGCGTTTTGTCCCTGTGTGTGGCCTGGAAAAGGGCTGGGGAGATGGGAGCTGTGGTCACTGGTTCAGGATCCATGAACTCGGTCACCCGTGCTGTGGCTCCTGTGGAAGGGAGAAGGGTTCCCCTGCCTCCTGCATGGGTGCTTCCTCCCTAAGACCAGCTAAGGGGCTTTGTCCTGAGCTCCTCTGGGCAGATCCCAAACCCAAGGCAAAGAGTTCCTCTTCTCTCCCCAAGTTCCTTTGCCCAGTTCCTCCCTCGAGGAAGTGCTCCCTTCATTCACACCAGAGAACCCCAGAGCCAGGATCATGTTTGTTCACTTGTCTACTTCCCAGAAGCAGGAACCAGAACTGCAGGGGAAGTGGGGCTGGACCCCAGGACCCCAGGGGGTGGTGGGGGTGAAGTCAGGTTGCCCAGTTGTCAGTGACAAGACCAGAGCCAGGTTCCAAGAGGCTTGCACGCCTCGTGAGGACATGGTCCCTGGGCAGACCTGGGTATGCGTGGCTGCACACGCACTGCTCCATTTGCATCCGGGGCCGGGCACCCCTGAGTTCTGAGGGTGGCAGGCCCATATCCTGAGGGACATTTATGAACCTAGAGCAGACTTCCAGAGAGGCAGGCAGCACGCTGGCCCTGGGGCTTTCCTGTCTCTGGCCCACGCGAGCCACGTGGGCCGCACTGGCTCCGCACACTTCCCTTGCTTGGTGGCCCTCACCGCGTCCTTGTCACTATATGTGGCCCTCCCACTCCTGGCTTCTCCTCCGTGGGCAGATCCATCAGTAGAGAAGCCAGAGATCAAGGGCCTTCCAGGCGCTGCCTCAGTAATTGTGCCGCTGATAGCTCATTACAATTGTAGTGCTTTTCTTGGGATTAAACACAAAGTCCCTGGTACCTCTGGGATATGCTGGAGCAGGCAGGTCGGCCCTCAGCTCCCATGTGGCAGTGGTGGTGACCAGAGGCCTGGGGATGCAGGGCTGTGGGTGCAGACCGAGACTGCATCTGAGGCTTGGGAAGCCACAGCCCCAGCTTCCGTCTTGACCCTGGCCCTTCCCTGAGCCTGTCGGAGCCAGTGTGGGCCTCCTCTGCCCCTTCTTGGTTAGTAGCCTCTGTGGGAGGAGGCTGAGTCCTGGCTTCTCTGGGAAGGGTCTCTCCTTTGCAGGTGTGTGCTCACACACGTGTGCTAGGGTTCACATGGAGGGCACAGCTTGCAGGCAGATGAGAGTGCCATGGCCCCACTGCCTGCTCTCGGGCCCGGCTCCAAGCAATCTACCAGTGCCCTGCCCGCTTGGCACCCGCTTCCGTGCCACGCTCCCCTCCCTGGGTTGTTCAGTGTCCCCTGTGGGCCCAGCCAGGAACCCTGAGAGGAGCTGGATATGCCGGCACAAGAGGCACGTGGTGTGTGTGGTGTGTGTGTGTGCAGGTGCGTCCGAGCCTGAACGTGGATGTTCGGAGACTTTATTTTCACTATGTTCATTAAAAGTCTCTCGGCTGAATCCTGTCCCTTAGCTTCCCCAAGCGTCGGCTGTCTTTGCCAGGGGTCTTCGTAGGCTGTATCCCTCCAGGTGGGGGTGCTATTCTTGAGCCAGGTGCGTGCAGCTCTCTGCCTGCATCCCACTGGCCTTCTCTCCTCCCAGCTGGTCAGCATTGGCTCTTCCTACAACTACGGGAGTGAAGACCAGGCCGAGTTCCTCTGCGTGGTCTCCAAGGAGCTGCACAACTCCCCGTACGGCACGACCAGTGAGCCCAGTGAGAAGGCCAAGGTGGGTGAGGCCGTGGCCCACTGCCCACTGCCCTCTGCCCTCTGCAGGGCTGGGTTTCCCTCCTTTATGGTGTCGTTTCTTACTGTCGTCATGGCGCTCCCAGCCGCGCAGGCTTCCTCGCGGCCTGCTCGCCTCGTACTGTTGTCTGTCGTCACGTAATTCCTGCTGGGTATATCAGAAGCAGAGGACGAGGGCGTCCACGGGGTGTGGTGGAGGGGGGTCGTGGAACACCCTGTGGCTCCCACAGCTGGGCCCTCCACCCTCACCTCTTCTCACCTGCAGGCCTGCTCCTGGAAGTGTTTCTATCTTCCAGCCCCACCAGTGGGGGCTATGCTTCTGAGTGATGCCACTGGGGGCTATTTCCTGGGGCCTGGGGACTTTGAGGCTGGAGGGCAGGGCTTCCTGGCGACACCCGCCTCGGATACATCCATCCCAGGCTTGGAGGTCGTGCTGGCAGGTTGTGTGATTTTTAGACTCCACGAGTGCTGCCTTGGCCTGGCACTGGCCAATTCCCATTGAACTGCACTGGCTCCCTGCTGGACGTCTGGCCCTTCTGTCTCCTGAGGAGTGTAAGTGCAGCCAGGGTGAAAACGGGCAGCACGTGGCAGGGAGCAGCTGCTACCCTTGCCCAGAGGCAACAGGTTCTAGTGTCATCTCCTCTGGGCTCGTTCCTGAGGTCAGGGACTCCAGGTGTGTCTGTCCTTGCAGAGTCCAGTGTTGGCCTGGGCAGCACTTCTGGACCTTATAGCCAGGTGGTGCCTGGATGGCCCCGAGGCCGGCTCTGAGGGGACCCAGGGGCTCTGTGGCGGCCAGCCTGTGAGTCCCAGGCCCACAGGTGGCCCTGGTGGAAGGCTCAGGCGTGCTGTTAGAGGGTGTTTTGAATGAGTATGGGCAAGGCCGGAGCCAGGGGGGTTTTAACTGATGACATTAAACCAGGGGCTCCCGGGCCTTCCTCACACTCTTGGCTGGTGCCACCCCGGTCGCTACCTGCCTAGAATTGCTGCGTGAGCCTTTCAGGGTCTTCCTTGGAGGCATGGGCTTGGGAATGGATGGCAGAGTCACCACACCTGCTGGTCCTCCTGTGGTGGCTGTCCTTTGCCAGAGCTCCAGGCAGCTCTTTCACCCCAGCAGGACTGGGTGATTGTCCAGGTCCCAGGGCTTCCAGAGTCCTCATGTCCTGTTCCCCACCCCACCCCCCACCACTGGCCTGCATGGGCGCCTTTGGCTGCAAGTACAGGTCCAGGTTGTTCCGCTGCTTCCCAGGACAAACTGTCATGGGGGTTGATGCAGGTCCTCGCAGTGGGCCAGGAACAAAGGGGTCTCAGTGCCATGCCTGGGGTCATGCTTCCAGTTGAGTTGGGGTAGGAGGCGACCCCCACTCCCGGGAGCCCCCTGCCACATCAGGAGCCACATCTCTCTGGGTATTTACAAGGCTCTTTTGTGAGTTGTCTAATTTTAGAAGCTTTTATTTCTGAACTTGAAAAATTCTCATAGCCAAGCTCACCAGGGCAACTGCCCGAGTTCATGTCCCTCGCGCGGCTTTTCAGCTGCAGGAGGGCTGCATCTGTGCTGACGGAGCTCCAGGTGGGACCCCAGATCCCTTTGCCATGGGAAGTGCGGCCCTGTTTCTCTCCCCAAAAGTACCTTGCTCTGGAGTTTGGCAGCCACAGTGGCTTCTTAACGAGGGCAGTGGCCGGAGCTCTGCAGGAGGCAGAGCGCGGCCGGGGCCTCTGTAAGCTGTGGAGGACCGTTGAGGCGGGTTGGGGGTGGTGATCTGGGGGCATCTGTGCACAGCCTGCTGGGAGCAGCGCGGCGTGTCCTGAGGGCAGTGGATCGCTGCTGTGGCTCTGCTCACTTGGTGCCCACAGCATGGGCCAGGGCCACTCCCCCCCACCCCCACACACACCTTGAAGGGGAAGTGGCAGGAGAGAGTGGGTGGGCACAGGGCAACTCAGCGAAGGGGCCCCGTCCACTGAGAGCAGCCACCAGCAGCCCCAAGCTCAGGGGCTTCCCAAACCACTCTCCAATTCCATAATCTGCTGGGAGGGCTCAGGGCTCACTGCCGGCTCTTCTGCTCACGGTTACAGTTTATTGGGGGTTCAGACCTGCCAGGGAGGGTGTGTGGGGCAGAGGCCAGGAAATGTGGCAGAGGTGGAGCTCATGCCGCAGAGGAGCTCGTCACGCAGTCAGGACGTGTGGCACCGTGCACGCAGCACTGCCCACCAGGGATGCCCCCCAGCCTCCGTGTCCAAAGTGTTTACTGGGCTCTGTCACATAAGCATGATTGATCCATTGATCAACGATGGATCACCCAAGTGCCTGATCATAATCTCCAGGCCCCCCCCCCCCCCCCCCCCCCCGCCATCTACTGGCCCCACCCCCCCATCACGTGGTCAGACTGTCAGCTGTGTCCTGGAGGTCATGACCTTCCAGGAGCGGAGGGCAAAGGCCAAGCCTCTGTTTGGGCAAGGTTCAGTTGTTCGCGACACAGAGGGAAGGAAAACTCTGGAAGTTTGGGAGTGCTGGAGCCCAGGGACATGGTGCTTTCCTCCGCGGTGTGATCTGGGTGAGGCTGGCCTGTGCTTTGGCGCACAGCATGACGGCAGGTCCGGCCCTGAGCCTCGTGCTCTCCGCTGCCCTGCGAAGGCCTAGCCCGTCTAGGTGGGCTTCCCTCTGCTGCCTTCCACCTCGCCCTGCACTGACGGTCCCTCTCTTCTTCTCCTCCCTGCCGCCCGCCGGTGCCAAGCCAGAGTGACGACGAGGACACGGGTCACGATGGGAATGACTCAGATTAAGTGTAAATGTCATGGTGAGCCTGCGCCCTTGAAACTGACCGTGTACCTTAGCCTCCTTGACCCCAGCCCTTTCTCCGCTAAGCCTGTCTCCTGCCTGTAGTTGACAGAGAACCTTCCGTGCTAGATGCCAGCTGCGTAGATCTGCACTGGAGCCAGTCTGTCCCCTTGAGGATGCCCTGTGGGTGGGGTTGGGGCCTTGGCTCGGGCACCTGATCTCTTTGTGTGTCAGGCTTGGGAAGGGCCTCCTTGTCATGGATGCCAGCGGCAGAGACACAGGCTGTGCCTCCTGGGGACCAGCTCACCAGTCTCCCCACCCTGTCACCAGGCCATTCATGGGGTTAGGGTCAAGGAGTCTGGGCTTGTGCCGCAGAGGGTGGACCCCAATCCTGACACCAAAGCCCATGGCGCCCCTGCTCCCCATACCTCAGGTGAGAGGTGCTGATGGAGAGGAGTCTGTGGGGACCCTCCTTCTGTTTGCCCTGTCATGGGAGACTCCATGGAGACCTCCTTGGCCCCCCACTGCTCCTCAAGTCCCTGCTGCCTCCCGGCCCTTCTCGTTGTCTGAGACCTGTGGCCCAGCCGGGATCCCATCAACAGGGAGCACCTGGTCTGCTCCCTTGCATTGCACAAGGAAGGTGAGGCCCAGAGAGGGCAGGGCACAGTCATCATGCAGGGATTCCCCACTGAGCCCTGAGGGTGAGGAGCTTGGGAAGAGTCTGTGGCCAGCCGAATGCTGATAGGCCAGTGTCCGGCCGTGAGTCTGGTCTGGCGATGCAGACCAAGAATGGTTTTTACGTTTTGGTGGTTATTTTTCTGGTGATTGTATGAGTATGTAATATCCTAGGTTCTATCTCTTGACCCAGAAATCCTGAAGTATTTACTACCGGGCCCTTTAAGGAAACATTTGCTGGGCCCTGGTTTGGACCAGTGTTGTCCAGGGGATGTGCAGCACGAGCTCCATCTGTCATTTTAAACTTTCTAGCAGCCACGTTAAGAAAGTAAAAACTTGTGAGATTGATGCTAACACTGTTAGCCCATTACATGCATAATATTGTCATTTCAGCCTAAAAAAATCGCTGAGCTGTTTTGCTTTGCTCTTCTCAAAGTCTCTGAAGTTAGGCGTGTAGTTTGCGTTTGTGGCTCGTCTCAGTTTGAAAGTGATCGCACCTTAGGGGCTCAGCTTGCCTTTGACCTGGCCCGATGGTGAACCGTGGTAGGAGCTGGGAGCAGGGGGCCCACGGAGCCAACCTCCAGGAGGATTGAGGAGGGGCTTCTTTCAGCAGCACTGCCCGCCCACCCCACTCCCCCCACCGAGTCCCCACCACCCCCAGTTACAGACTTCACATCTGCCAGCAGGAGCCACTTTGGTGGCCCTGACTTCAGGGTCTGGGCTGATGGCAGGGCAGCCCTGGACTGGCCCCAGCCCCGGGACCCGCCGTGCGGGGGTGGGGGGTGTCACCTGCCGTGCACAGCCTGCTCAGTCCCTGCGGCCTGGCTCAGGCCTTCTTGTGGGTGGCAACCCAGGTGAGAGCTCCGTCCAGGGCAAACGTGCCGTGACTGTCACGGGTCCGGGGAGGGGTCTTCTGTTCTGGTTAGGAGATCGTCACTGGGGCTCCGGCTCTGACGGGGCGGCTCCTCCTGTGCTGTCATCTCCCTCCCAGGGGGTGTGGTCATTACTTAGGCCTCATCCTTTCCACCACTTAGTCCTGTAAACTCAGACGCTCTCTGCTTTTCTGGGCTCCCACAAAGTGAGCAGCTCTCGGCTTCATGGCCCCCCAGACTCCAGCTTTCCCTGGAGGGAACTGGCCATGATGACCAGGCGGCAGACCCTCCTGGGGCCGGGACGAGTGCCGTGGGGGTGGAGGGACCTCCAGGGCTGAGCGGGGACCCATTGTCACCCCAAGTCACATCCTCAGACCACGTCTCTCTGACAGGGGCCTCCCAAGCTTTCCCAGCAAGCAGACGAGCCCTGCCAAACTTAGGGGCTTGTCCTTGTCCGGCTTGAGGAGGGGCCTTCAGCCTGGGGCGCTGTTCCTCCAGCACAGTAGAAGGGGAGCGGGTGGCGCGTGCGGCAGGCAGGAGGGCAGGAGGGTGTGCTGCCTGGATGGCCCTGGAGCTGTCAGAGACGGAGCAACAGGCCTGGGGACCACAGGGGTGTGGGGGCATCAGGGGATGGGCTGGAGAGCTTGGGCTTCTCTTGAGTCGTTCAAACAAGCCCTCTGGGGATGTAGAGACAGGCTGTGTGGCTCTGGGCAGCCACTGGCCGTGAGCCTGAGAAGTCTGCCTGTGCTTGCAGGGCCTCACTCTGGCTGGGCGTCCATGTGAGCTGGGTCTGGCGTGAGCAGAGCTAGCTCCTTCTGGGCGTGTCTCTGCATTGCACTGGGTCCAGGGCTCAGCAACACACAGGATCCTCAGAGCCATATCTCTCTCAGCTCGGAAATTCAAGCGGAAAATGCCCCTGGGAGGCCACTCTCGCTGCCAGTGGGATCGCGGGGAGGGTCATCTTACAGCAGTGGCCTGGGCTCAGCTGGGCTTGGCTGGGACACATGGCCTTTCTGTCCTGGTTACTTGGTGCTTAACAGCCGTGGTCGATGTATTGAAACTGTGCGCTTTGCCAACTCTGAAGTCTCCCCCGGCTCCCATGGGGTTGACTCCCCAGCTGGCCTTGAAGAGCTCGCAGCTTGATTTGGGGGAAGGTGGGAAGCATGGAGAGTTCCAGTGACAAGGAAGGCCAGGGGTGGGGGTGCTGCTCCGGCTCCAGCATGCTGAGCAGGAATGGGAGGGAGAGGGTCAAGCATGGTGGCCAGGGGCTGGCAGGGTGCCCCAGAAGGATCAGGTGCGTGTCCCAGAGAGTCTCGTCTGGCTGTAGCAAGGAGGTTGTTGGCACCCTCGAGGCGGGTGGTTCAGTCACAGAAGATGTCACCCCAGCCAAGCAGTTTGGGGAGCAAACTGGCAGGTGTGGATGTAGAGGTGACAGGGCAGTCCCAGGGGCCCAGGTTTCTGGGTTGTGTGACTGCAGGATGGAGGGGACATGGTTTGCAATAGGGCATGGAAGAAAGAAGAGGGGCAGATTGGGGTGGGGGCCCTGGGGGCCCTGGCTGCACACGTGTGTCTTCCGCCTGTGATCAAGCTGGGCTGGAGAGAACGTCAAGAGTCGGTGGGCAGTTAAACCCCTAGGTGGGCTCTGGCATCCTTGGGAGCAGGGAGGCCATCGAGAGAGTTGCTGCCAGGGGTCCTCGGGGGAGGCCCTGGAGGTGCCAGAGAGGACAGGCCTGCTGCTGCCTCCCAGGCCTCGTCACTTGGTGGTTTCTTGCAGCCTCCACCGTTCACTGCTTCCCAGGCCTGCTGACGTCCGGCTCAGGTGGAGAGGTAGAGAGCTGGGAGGCCTGCCCCTCGTGTGGGGCCTGGAGGCGGGCAAGCTAGGCCTGCACAGTGGGATCTCTGTTCTGAAACCCCGGCCCACGGTGGGCTTCACCCCGCAGCAAGGCACTGGGCCTTGGGGCCGTGAAGCTCCCGGCTGTAGGGTGCCTTCCCATTCAAGGCCTGAGTCCTCATTGTTTGTATTTGGCATTTTCAGATTTTGCAAGAACGGGGTTCAAGGATGTGAGGAACATAGTGTTGACAGCTGAAGAGACATTTTACCTTTCCCAAGATGCAATGATCCGCCATGTCGAGGAAGCTTGGCCGTGAGAAGAAACTGCTTTTGACAATTTCTCTAGAGATCTGGGTGTGAATCCTTTTTTTGCCTCTGAGGTGGGTGGTGAGAGACGGGACCAGCTGTCCGAGGCCAGGCATCGCCACTCAAGAGGCGGCATGCTGCCTGGGCGGGCGTCTCCATAGGGACCTCCGCTTGGTTTTCCCAAGTGCCACTTGGGCCTGAGGCAGGGCGCTCCTGACTGACCCTTTAATCACCGAAGATCATTTAAAGGACAGCGTTCTTGGTGCTACATAAACAGTCTGTAATGGAGCCTGGGTCTCACTGGTAGGAAGTGGCTGCAGTGCCATGGCCCTGGGCTCTGGGTGCCTGCTGGTCACCCTGGCATACACCAGGCCCTGGTCCTTTGGGGCAGGGGGTCTGCTGTGCCTCCCAGACGTAACTGGTTGGTGGTTTCTCCCAGCCTCCGCGTGCGTGTTCACTACTTCCTGGGCCTCCTTCAGAGCTGGGCTCCCCTGGCCTAACCCGGCCTGGAAGAGTCAAGGCTTCTATGTTTGTAGTTTCCAGGCGAGAGACCTTTGCATCCTTTCTTTCCCAGTGTGGATAGACTACCCAGTGCTTTCACTTCTTAGAAATGCCTGAAAGTGCTGCTGCCTTTTGGGCTGATCTGTTAAGTCATTCAAAGGGAGGTACAAGTTTTGCCTCGTCTGACCCACTGTGGGGCTCAGGGAGAGCTGGCGCCTGTCAGTACCTTGGTCTCACCTGGGATAGAGGTTGGGGCGGGAGGCCTGTCCACCCAGCTTCTGGAGCTGAAACTCTGGGTCACGTTGGAAATTGGATGTGTACAGCGCATCACAAACATCTCTCTGGCCGGCTCTCGTTTCTCTCGTGTAACTATGCAGTTCTCTCTGACGTTTCTGGGGCGCTGGGGACACAGCCTGCTCGGGCCCTGCCCCCCACCGTGACGTTGGAGCTGCTGGGATTCCTTTGAAAACCGCTGTCCGCATGTTTTGAGAACAGACCTTCCTCAGCTGGTTGGGGGGCCTGTCCATCTGGGGGGCCTGCCTGGCGAGCGGCTCTGCCTCCTGACCTCCGGCTTCCAGGGGAGCTGTGCCCACCATTGCATCTGGCTCCAAATGCTTCCGGAGGTTTCTCGCCTGTGCCCTCTTCTCCTTTGCCAATATTACCTGATGAACCAAGTTCTCCAGCATCTAGGACTTACCTCCTCCTTTTTGTAAGGTCTGTTGTATGTTGTTAAATGTTTGGCTTCACCCGTTTATAGCAACCTTTCTATAGGGCACACTTAGCCCCCGGTAACCCGTCCTCCCCGCAGAGTCCGTGGGGCTGGATGGCCCCTCCTTGGCCTCGGGGGTACCTGTGGGGCGCTGCTGGCCGCTTAGCGTCATTTGATTTGTGACCTTGACATAATAGATAGGCTTGTGTTTTGTTTTTTTTTTAATTTAAAGATATTAAGACTTAATTCACTAAAACTTATTCTAAGGGGATATTTATACTTTTGTACTTTTTTAGGTATCCATATTTTATCAGCTTACAGTTTAATGCCTAAGTTTCCCCTGAAAATAGCAAATAAAATTGTGTATTTATGAATGAGCAGAACAACTGTTAGTGTCTTAAAATGCGTGGAAGAGCCGCCAACGCAGAAGCACTGCGTTGGGCTTGCGGCAGCCCCGGGCCGGCCGCCTGTGTCACTGTCCAGCCTGGGGCTGGCAGGTTAGAGCAGCACAGGCCCATCTCCCCCCTCAGCTAGGCCAGCCCCAGCCCCTGACCCATCATCTTTTGCTGGTATCGTGCCCCCATCCGTTGGGCCGAGGAGATCATCTTCAAGTGACTTTTAAAGTCCTGATGCCTCATTGTGTCAAGTGTGTGCACCTGACTTGTGTCTTTCCCTGGCCAGAGGCAGCAGCTTCAGAGAAATTCCTCTGAAATTTCCTGGGTCCCCCCACCCCCTCAGCTTCTCTGGCTTCCCCTGCTGGCGGCTCTTCAAAAGCTCCCGGGATGCCCAGGCTTTAGGGAAATTCCCATTCCCCGTGTTTCCTGGAGAGCTCTGGCTCCCAGAGGTTGGGTAGGATGTCTTTGACCCCAAGATGCCGTAGTCTCCTGCTACTCAAACTCCCAGCCTTTTTGGAGTGACTGTCGTGTTTCCAGGCCCGGCCTGGCTGCTCAGGCTTTGGGATGGGAATTGTCTGCCAGAGGGCAGGGGCGGGGCTCTAGGGGTACTCGTTGTAGTTTGGGGCACGTGGGGAAGGACTTCAAACTCTCCAAGGATTTTGCTTTCTGAAAAGACTAAACTCGGCATCTTACAGCTCCTTGAGGCAAAGAGCAAAGCCAGATGTGCCTCCAGGCCCCTCTGCCAGGTGGGTACTTGGGAGCAGCCCCTGAGCGACTCAGGTGTCCTCAGCCTGAGCTTGTCTCCTGTCTGAGCAAAGGACTGGAGAGGAGACGGCCATCCAGCTCGGGTCCTGAGGTCAAAAGCCCTTCGAGGACCCTATGCTGGGTCCTCAGGGCAGGGAGGGGGCCCTGCCACTTGGACCCCACACTCCAGGCACAGCCTACTCACCATGGGGGTGTAGGAGGAGGGGCAAGGGGCCCAGCATTCGGGGGCAGCCTCAGCGTCTCTGGCCCAGTAGCTCCAGGAAGCCAGTGGGCAGGACAGAAGAGGGAGATGGGCACTGGGAGTGTGCAGACTCCCTGCATGGGTCCCCAGCTGCTGGGCCTCCTGCAGAGCACATGCCTGGAACCTTCCAGGGGCAGTCACTGCCCTGGTCACCTCACCTTGCCCCTCCTCTCCCTCGCGCTTACTTGTGTCCACCCAGCAGGTGCTTCTGACATCTTCGGTCCTCCTGGAGCTGGTGGTGCTGGCAGACTGGTGCCGTACGGCCTGTTGTCACCGAGGCCAGCTGAGGTAGTAGAGGGCTGACCCCACAGTGCAGCTGTTTGTCCTCAGAGCCTCCACGCTCAGGCCTGTGCAGAGCCCCAGATGCCTCGGAGCCTGCGTGGCTGCCATCTGTGAACAGAGGCCGTGCCGCCCTGGCACCTTTGGACTGAGCCGTGCTTGCCTAAGACAAACTGCAGATCTGGTCGCTGGTGTACAACCCCTGGGTTGGGGCAGTGTCTCTGGTTTTGGGGGCTTTGATTTGCACCCCTGCCTGCTCCAGGTGTTGGCTTCCAGACCGTGGCTGACCCCTGGTCCTTGAGGCCAGAAAGGGTGTGGGGCCCTGGCCCAGCAGTTTTCCTTCTTGGGGCTCCCACAGGCTGGTCCTAAGGCTTCTGTTCATGGGCACGCAGTATGGTGAGTGCGCGCAGGGGTCTCCACGCTTGGTTGTGGCCCCGCCTCTGGCTTCCCCGGCCAGCAGCTGTGGTTCCTGTGGGCTGGGCCCCCTCCCCTCCACCCCCTGTGGGCTTGGCCGCCAGCCTCCCGGTCTGTGCTGGCCTGAGCTTCTTCCTGCAGCTGGCGGGGCCCTGGCACCGCCCCTCCCAGGTGGTGGCTCTGAGGCGCTGCTTGGCAGCACCTCAGAGTTGTGTCCAAGCGGCCCGCCGCCGAGGTTGGAGAGGGGACCCATGGCAGCTGGGGGTTCTTCTTTCCTTCCCCTTCTTCACAGCCCTGAACTCACCATGCATGGTGAGCTGCGTGAATAAACCTGCTTCCCTTTAAACTCCTGGTCTCTGTGTGAGTGTATCCCTCCCCTACCGCAGCCTTCTCGTTGGGTGTCTGCCCTGGGTCTGGGTGAGGCTGGTGTTTGGGGAGCCCAGGGTGGGGGATCTGTGCCCTAGAGTCGCATGCTGGCCACCGCCTTGGACCCACCTAGCCTTGCCCTCCAAGCCAGGCTGGGTAGGGGGTCACTGGGGGGTGCTGGGCTGCCCTGACATCTGTGCCCGTCCTCCCCACTAGGTCCACAGGACCCTGACCAGACCCCTGCACTGTAGCAGAGGCAGGAGGATGGTGGGGCAATGGTGGACCCCAGTGCACCCAGAAAACTAGGACAGCAGGAAGAGGAGGCAGGGATGGGGTGGCAGGTCCTCCTCCAAGGGAAGCCTGGTTTTCACCTGGGCTCCATCCTGGCCTCTCACCACAGAGGTGGCAGATGGGCCACCTAACCTCCTCTGACCCCCATCACTGCAGGACCTGTAGCTCTTTCTACATCCCAGAGCAGGTTGCCTCTCTCCAAGACTGCAGGACCCAGGCCAGCCCCTGGTCTCAGCCAGGATGACCCAGGACTGGTCCCTGGGGCCACCCTCAGGATACCCACAGCACGGTTGTCCCCCCATCAGGCCTCGGTGCACTTGCTGCCCCGTGCCCCCACCTGCCCTCCCAGGACTCAGAGTCCATCTCTGCTCTGGAGAAGGAGCTCACAGACAGCCCAGTCCCTGGAGGGCCACCAAGCAGTGCTCCCTGCCTGTCAGGAACACGCCCAGGCAGAGCAGAGCAGAGGAGAATTCAGTGTGTGGTCCCCACTCCGTCCCTGGGGCTGGTCCACAGCAGGTGCCTGCTGAGTGCGTATTGATTCATTCCATAAATACCCAGGCCTGCTTTCTCCCAGCACCCGCCGGGCCAGCTGGGTCTGTGCACATGCTTGCATATGTATGTGTGTTTCTCTGTGTGGGTGGGTACTAGCATGTGAGCATGGGTGTGCACGTGTGGTGTGCAAGGCCCTGACCTCCCAGGATTCTCATCCTTTCATGATCACTGAGCACGTCAGGAAGCTGGGTGCCTTTCAGGGAACGGCCCACACTGAGGAGCTGACCGTCTGGCCACAGAAGGCCTGCTGTGGCTGAGCTGGGCCAGGTTGAAAACCTGGGGCCGCCTCTGTGGGCGGCCACACCATTGCAGCCGTGACGGGCAGGGCCGGAGCGAGCTGGGGCCTGAGCGCTGAGACCCATTCCAGCTGGATTCCTGGCAGCCACAGGCCATCACCGGGAGGACTGGGAGGGAGATTGTGTGGGGCTGCTGACAGGGTGAGGGACAAGGGGGGTGGCAGAGCTGGGGCGGAGGCCCTGAGGGCAGAGCTGAGCACCAGGCTCTCTGAGCAGGATTGCAGCTCATTTCTGAATTCCCAGGGATCCTTGCAGAAACCATTAAAGACTAGCGAGGATGGCCTGAACCCCGAACATTGTGGAAGGAGGAAGGTCCTGGCCCAGGGAACTGCTGAAGCCTCGGCCTGTCTTGGGGGATGGGGGGTGGGGGGCCTGCCCTGCTGACCTCCACGGCCCTGAGTGCCTGGGCCTTGCCCCCTCTGTGTGACAGCCAAGAGACGTCTGGGGCAATTCAGACATAGGCAGTGGGGGCTGTGCTCCCCTGTACCTCGCAGAGCCCCCCTCCTTCAGGACCCTCTGCAGGGCCCCCTGCCAGTGTCCATCGCTGCCCCCAGGGCCCAGCTCAGGGCACCCCTTGGTAACACTCGTGGTGACGACCACATTGTCAAGGATGCTGAGGCAGGGGTGGAGCAGGGAAGCCTCTGTGAGGGGGTCGGGCAACAGGGGACATCCTGCCTCCCGTGTGCCTGCCGTACCTCCTACTGGGGAGCCTCCCCCACCACCCCCTCTGCCCAGCACCAGCTCCCTCCTCCCCGAGGGTCCACACCCAGGCAGTGGCACTGAGGTTGGGTTTTTATTGGAGAGTGAACATAAATAAAAATAAGTGGGCATTTGAGAGACGGGAGAGTAGGAGAGCTATTTACAAATGTACACCTTGGGCCCCAGGGCGCCACTGGCCCAATGGCCCGCGCTTGGCTCAGAGGACGGTGAGCAGGGCCGTGAGGACCAGGAGAACAGCATGGGCTGTCAGGCAGGGCGCAAAGTTCTGGCCGAGGGGCTGCTGGCCCCGGGGGTCGCGCTTCTGGCCACCCGAGCTAGCCCGCTGGAACTGCAGTTCTGGGATGATCCGATGGATCCAGTCATAGTGGGAGGTGACCCGAATGTAGACACCTGGGCGGTTCCGGCGGGCACAGCCCTCGCCCCAGCTGATCACCCCGGCCTGCAGCCACAACTGGCCCACAGGGCACACCAGGGGGCCCCCTGAGTCTCCCTGTGGGTGAAGCAGAGGTACATCAGAGGCCCAAGAGCCAGGCTCTACAGCTACACAGGTGCACACATGCCTGTCTGCCTCCCTTTGTTCTTCCCTAACCAGGACACTGCCCCTAACGCTAACCCACCCAGTCCTTCCTCTCTGGCCTGGGATGCCCATTTCTCTAGCATCCCCAGACTACCCACCCTGATCCACCTCAGGAGAGTATGTTGAAAATGGAGTTTCTTGGGCCCCACTGCAGACCTCCTGCCCGACTCCCCTGGGCAGGGTCCAGGGATCGCCTTTCCCAGCTGGTCGAATGCACAGCTCTGGTCTGGACCCCATGGGTCCATCTCCTGGGTCCTTGTCCCTTGTTCCAGGCGGGCTGGCTTCCACCTTGGCCTGGGCCCCGGGAGCAGAGCTCAGCCTCGGCACGGCCCACCCCAGTCCCTACCTTGCAGGCGTCCTTCTTGCCCTCAGCAAAGCCAGCACACAGCATGTCGTCCTTGATGGTTTTCGGCTGGAAGCCGGACTCGGAATCCTTGCTGTAGAGCTGGTTGCACTTGAGCGTGTCAATGATGGGCACGGTGAGTTTCTGCAGGATCTGGGGGTTGGGCAGGTGGTCTGGGGAGGGGAGACACAGCCTACAGCTCAGTGGACAGTCTTACTGAGGACCCGGGGGCCCTGGTTTCTCGAGAACAACAGCTCTGTCCCTCCCCGTTTCTTGCTTGCATTTAGACCTTCTCTTCTGGTTGGGGGCTTTGTGGGACAGAATTCCTTCTTCCCTCCTCCCACCCACCAGGCTGAGCTCTTTCTGTTCCCCACTCTCCACTTCCCCATGGCTCCTCCTTCTGCGCCTGCTGCCCCTTTTCCATACCTACTCCACCTAGTTGAGTAGAGATCATGTGCACCAATATCAACAGAAAAAGATTGTTGGTTCAGAGTGGCCCCTAAGCTGCCTTCTCTAGGCATGTCCCCCATTCTCTCCTAGCCCTGCCCTATTACCTTGTTCACCAGGGCTGCCCCAGCCGGTGACTGAGCAGTTCATGCCTGTCTCAAAGACAACCGAAGGGTCAGGCACACACACGGGGAAGATGTAATTGGTGAAGGTCACAGGTGCCTCCAGCTCCACCAGGGCCACATCGGCACTAGAGGCCATGCCTTGGTACAGGGGGTTGCTCTCGACCCGCTTCACCCGGGAGTACATGGCGTGTGGCCCTGGCTTCAACAGTTGCCGTGCCCCCAGCAGGACCTGGTACAGGGATGTTTCAGAGGTGCTGGTGGGAGAGCAGAGAGCTGGTGTAAGGTGGCCCTGCAAGGGCTTCACAGGCGGAGTTGGTGGAAGTTAAATGGAGACAGAAAAGAGGGAGTAGTTGGGCTCCCTCCTGGCCCCCCAGTGGTGCCAACATCTCTCTCTGCAGGTTGTCTTCAAAAAAGTAATCTTCAGGGGGACATACCTCAGGATGCAGTGGGTAAGGGTGTAGAAGCTGAAGCAGCCTTAATTCCTGACTTTAATTCCCAGCTCCACCCTAGCCAGCCTGGCAACCTTAGGCAAGTCACCCAGCAAGTTCTCTGTGACTCAGTTTCCTTGTCTGTAAAATGGGGACAGTAACAGTCCCCACCTGAAAGGCTTGCTGTGAGGGTTGAAGGAAATGGTCACTCACGGAGGTGCAGCTGGGGGCTGGGCCCAGCCTTAGGCAAGTGACCTCTGAGCTCGAATTTCTGAACTTGAGATGCGAGGTGTTAAGAGAATTGCAGAGCTGTGGCAAGGCAAGAGCTGAGATGCTTGGGAAACCCTGAAGGTCTGGGACTAGGTGGGTTATAGTACAGTAGCAGGGATAAGGTGGCCTGGCCCTTTGGTTAGGTATGGCATAGGTGACCTTAGAGGGAGGAGGAGGAAGGGCCATTCTGCTCTAGTCCATCTGTGTTCAGAGTCCTAGCCAGAAAGGGTGTGTCTTGGATTTGAGGTGTAGGAGGGGGATGGGGAAGAGGGCCAGGGTGTGGGAGGAGCCTGCCTAGCATTGGCAGGGGCGGCCCGAGGTCTGGCAAAGCACCTCCCTGGTGAGACCAGTGGGAGAGTGGACCCCTCCCAGCTGCGCTGGGGGAACAACAACCGGGAAGCAGGGGTTGCTGCTGGAAGCTGGCCCCGAGGTTGGGCCTAAAGGGAGCTCTAGCAGGGAAGGCTCAAATAATGCAGACAGGAACACCCCCTCTCCCCCACCATAAGTGGTCCGCCTGAGAGCCCTGCTCTCGCAGCGCGTTGGCGCTGTCCGCGGTGCTGAAGCCGGGTGTTTTGCAGGGGGCTGGGTGGGGGGCGTGTGGGGGGTTGTTGTTCTGTCTGTATTATCTGTTCCCCCGGTGGGGAGGGAGGCTGGCCGAGCTGGCGAGGGGTGGGAAGAGGGAGCGTGGGGGCTCAGCTAACTCACTTGGAGAAGCAGTGCGCTGCGGTGAGGACCCACCGATCTGTGATGAGGCTGCCCCCACAAGAGTGGCTTCCGTTTCGCTGAATGCTGACCTGCCACGGCCACTCGCCCTCCATGGCGTTCTGCCCGCCCACCATCCGGTTCATCATCCTCTGGCGCCCGCAGACTAGGGGAACACATCCGGGGGGGTGCTCACCGGGGGCCAGTTCCGTGGCTCTGACTCCCTGCCCCCAAACCCACATTTTCACATTCTATTCAATTCCCGGCCTCCCTGCTCCTGACCTGCTCTGCCCCTAACCTGCTCGGAGACCTTAGGTAAGTCAGAAGCCTGGGCGTCAGGTCAGCCTCTGACACAGGCAGACCCTTCCTAGCTGTGGGAAAGTCCCCCACCCCTGTGGGCCCCACACCCCTCACCTGTGAAATGGTGGCATCAGACCTGCCTGGGGGGAAGGGGCAGTGGTGAGATAACACAGGTAAAGGATTTATCCCAGGGCCTGACAAATGGGCTCCTGGAATGTCAGTGGGTTTTGGGACGGTCCCACATGGGGCAGGTGAGTGGTCGTCAGAGTCTGTCTTTAGCTTCTTTGTCGCTTGTCCTGCCCCCCTTCACTGTGCTTCCTGCCTTGATGGCCCTCTTGTGCCACCCACAATGTGTGTCAGGCCTTCCCCCTCCACTCCTGCCTGGCTCCACAGTTTGCCTGCACTGTGGGATTCCCGTGCCCGATCCACTCACTCTGGGTCTCATTTTGGGGGGGGGGGGGGCGGGGCGGGCTGTGTGTGTGGGTTCCTGGCCAGTCTTGCAGCTCTCAGACAAGCCCAGTCCTGCCTCCCCACCACCACCACCCAGGGGGCTAGAATGCTTACCGCTTAATGTCTCAGCCCCCTGAGTCCCTGGAAATGAGAAAAAAGAGGATGATTAGCTAATGTAGCCACAGCCGAGGTCTGCTTCTTCCCTCTCCACTGCTGGTCAGCGTAGCCCTGCCTATGCTCCACACCCAGCCTCCTGAGGACGCAGCAGGACAGTCCCCAGGGGGACCTGGCAGGAGAGGCCAGCAGCCTTCAGTTCCCCGCAGGTCTGGCCCCCACGATGTGTACAGGCCAGGCCTGATTGCTGCACAGGGAACCAATCAGGAGATGCCAGTGAGGGGACCCTGTCAGGGCTTGACTCTCCTGTTTGGGACAGGAGGGCTCCTTCTTGTCCCCACAGGGCCTTCCCTCCGCACCCCACACTCGTCCTGGTCTGGAAGCTCTGCAGAGGACCCCGGCTTCGGCCCTGGAGCTGTGGGGTCTCCCTCCCCACCCCTCTCCACCAGCCTGGATCTGGGATAAAAGACGAGATAGGGTGAGCGAGGCTCCACATCTGACTGGAGTCCTGAGGCGACAGCCTAGCCGCTTGGGTCTCTCTCATCTCAGGAGAGAAGCCAGCCAGTGGTCATGCGTCAGTCCTCCCAAGATTCCAGATTCCCAAGAGCCAACCCCTCTCTCAGACATTCCAGCATGCTTGCAGTTGGAGCCCAGGACCCCCTGCTGGACCATGGCACCCCTGCCCACGTGAGGAACGGGAGGGGTGAGGGTGGGACCATTCGGTAATGGACCCCATCGCCCCAGGATCCATTTCCCCCATGTCTCTGGAGACAGGCACAGGGCCTGCTGCTTGGCCTTGACGGGACCCTCCACCCCAGCCCAGAGACCCCAGCCTGGCCAGCCCAGTGCCAGCAACACTCCAAAAATACCTGCCCCCGTAGAGAGAGCCCTGCCTGCACATCTGGTTCACTGGGGGCGGATCTGATCAGAGCTGGGGTGGGGGGCTCAGGACAGCCTCTCCCCACCTCAGCCCTCAGCATTCCCCCTACACCCCAGCTCTTCTTGGTAGCCAGCCCCATGTGTCTGAGGGGCCCTGGGGACAGGAACCGGCCAGACTGAGCCACGACATTCTGTGGGGTGCCCAAGGACCCTGGGGTTTTTTGGGGACCCCCATTTTTCCAGGCTGAGGGGCACACTCCGCAATGCTGGGGGTGGCGGTTGGATGGTTTTTTTTTTTTTTTGATGAAGCGATTGTGGGGAGCTGCGCGTGGGGTAAGAGGAGGAGGGGGGGCTGAGGAGGCACAGGCAGGACTGGCCACTCTACAGATAGAGGTGACAAGTGGAAGTGTGGGGGTAAGAGGAGTCAGCCCAGGCCAGCGAGGGGAGCAGAAAGTCTGCCTGGACATTGATTTGTGTTAACAAGGTGCCCTTTTAAAATACAGATGTCCCCAGGAGGGCAGTTCCCTCCAGCCCCTCTTCTTAGGATAATATGATTTAATTAGGTTGATAACACAGGACCCCATGTTCCTTCTAAGGCTGATGCTTCTGCTTGCATGATGCTCCAGTTCACCCCATCCTCACTGGCACTAACGTGCTTTCAGGCTTGTTCCCTCCCCGTGGGACTTTTCCAGAGCCTTGTTCAGGTTCTCCCCACAGCCATCTCCCATCCCATACGTGCAGATGGATCCATTGCCTGCCCCCAGGATCAAGGGCACTTGCACCCTGCCTGACAGACCCCCCCTGCCACACACACACACCCCGTTGAGGCTGTGCAGGCTTCCTCACCCCAGCCTAATGCAACCCTGTTTCTCATTCAGACTGAGCCTTCTGGCTCAGTTTGCCCACAACACCCCTTTCCTCCTGGTGTCTACAAATCCAGATTCTATAGGGTCCTAATCCAGATCAAGCCTAACTGAAGTACCTCCTCCTCCAGGCAGCCCTCCTTGCTTGCACTGTCTGTCTGGGAAGCCTGGCTCCCTCTTCTGAGCTTTCTGTGCTCCCACCTGGCCTCACAGGGCTCTGCCTACCTTGCCCTGGGGGTAGAATTGTTGTCTCATCTGACCTATGGGCTCGGGAGCTCTGTGAAAGCAGAGCCCACATCCATGGGGCCTGAGCTGGGGGAATAGGTAAGAGGGACAGAATGGGAGCAACTGTGGGAGCATGGCTGACTGGGAAGACCTGGGCCCTGCAGGGTGGGCATCCTGTAGGGGCTGGGTGAGCTGACAGGGGTGTCAGGCCCTTCCTCTGGGCCCAGGGCTCTCCTGCTCCTGTAGCTGGTTGCTAGTGGGGATACAGGAGACCCAAGGCTCTAGGAGGGAACAGCCAGAGATGAGGGGCGAGGACAGTATTGAAGGAGTTCAGGCCTCTGGTCACAGCTGTTTGAGAGCCAAGTGCAGGCTGCTGTTTCCACTATGGCAATGACCTTGATTACTCAACCCACCAGGAGCGATCACAGTGTTACACACCCTAGTGGAGATGGGCTCCCTCAAAGAATGCTATGATTCTTGTGAGAGGAGGCCAGGAGAGGGAGGCCCAGCAGCAGGCCTTGGGAGGCCCTCTGGAGCCCAGGGGAGTTGGTACCTCCTCACCAAGGTGCCGCCCTGGCACCCTCCTCCCCTGGTGGGAAGCCTGGAGCCCTGGCAGAGTTGCAGCCTGGGGTGACCCAGCCCGGCCCTGGGAGGTGACTTGAGGACAGGGAAGTGAGGTGGTGGCTGGGCTGGCCAGGCTGGCCCAGGAATGCGGAGAGTTTCCCTGGCAGAGAGCAGCCCTCCCACTGGGAGGGGCCTAGCAGGTGGGGCCCCCGGGCTGGCACCTGCTAACCCTGACCCACGATTTGGAGAGGGGACAGGGGTGCAGGGCCTGCTTCTTCTGTACCTTCCCTCTCTGGTCGGAGCCAGAGCCTCCACCTGCACTATCTCCCTGCTCCCCACCGAGCCCTCACCAGCCTCCCAAGGCTCCCAGGCTCAGGTAGCAGCTCAGCTACCCTTCCCGGGCCCAGCGGACGGTGGCCCAAGGATTGGAGGCCAGCAGTCTTGAGTTCAGATCTTGCACCCATGCAGCCCTGTGTTTTCATCTTGGAGACGGGAGAGTGGCCCAGATGAGAGGAAGCAGAAGCACCAAGCCCAGAGCTTAGCCATGATTGCCCAAGGCAAGGGGAGCTGGGGGTGGGGGTGGGGGTTCTGCCCTTGTGTGTCGCTGCCTCCGGGGTCCTCACCCACATCCTGCCTTCCCCACTTCACTCCCTGAGGTGGGCCATCTGGAACCTTCCCACTAGGGCAGGGAGAGGAGGCTGGTGCTGCAGCCCCAGGCCTGGCCAGGGAGTGGGGGCTTAGCTACAGTTCCAGGTAGGACAGAGGGGCCCCTGCAACCCGTGGGACTCACCAAACCGCAGCAGCAGCAGGAGCAGGGCCACAGCCGGCACCTGCCTCATGGCTTCGTCCTGGCTGCAGTGCCCGCCAGGCAGCGGACAGCGGTGGCAGGAGCTCCGTGAGCACGAGCACGACGTTTGGGGCTCCATGAAGTGGGCTTATATGCTGGAGAGGAGTGTCAGCTCGGCTATGCCGCTGGACCTGTCGGCCCGGCCTGCCTAGTTCCTCTCGGCAGGAAGGAGGCACCTCAGAACCCCAACTCCTCATGACCTGGCCCTGAACCCCAAGGGGCCAGACCCCTCACCCTAAGACACCTTGGGGTTTGGGGACCGGGGTACATCCTGTCGCATTTTCCGCCCCCACCATGGCTGACCACACCCTCCAACTGACCACAGGCTCTGCTTGAGCTGACTGCTTTCTGCCCCTGCGACCCTCCCTGTTTCATTCATTCATTTGTTCATTCATTCATATTTATTGAGCATCTACTGTGTACTGGGCATCAGTGGATGAAGCCCATCCAGGACTGGGCTTACACTTTTGGGTGAGGGGGGTGGGCACAGAAAGTCCAGGTCCCCTGTGCTTATGGAACAAAGGAGAGCAGTGGGACTTCCCTGGTGGCGCCTGCCAATGCAGGGGACATGGGTTCGATTCCTGGTCTGGGAAGATCCCTCATGCCACACAGCAACTAAGCCCATGAGCCACAACTACTGAAGCCAGGGCCCTGGAGCCTGTGCTCCTCAACAGGAGACCCCACTGCCCAGAAGAAGCACGCTCACTGCAACAAAGAGTAGCCCCCCCCCCCCCCGCCCCTGCCTCGCGGCAACTAGAGAAAGCCCACGCGAAGCAATGAAGACCCAACGCAGCCAAAATATATAAAAAATAAATAAATAAATAAATAAATAAATAAATAAATAAATAAATAAATAAATAAAATTTATTTATTTAAAAAAAAGGGGTGGGGGCAGGGAAGGAGCCCGGAGCTGGGTCCCCAGCCGACCCTAGCACCCTCACAGGCCCTCTCTCCAGGAACTGGGTCCCAGGAACTGGGTCCCAGGACCTGCCCCAAGATGGCCAAGACCGCCCTCCCCCTGCCTCCGTCGGGTCGCGGGGCGGTACCCTCCTCCCCAGGGCCGGAGGCAGAGTGGGGGAGGGGGCTTCCCGGAACCCGAGGGCCGGGGTGGGCGGGGCGGAAGCTTGTTCTGGGAAGGCCGGGCCGGGATGACAGTCCGCTGGCGTCTCTGCCCTGGGCGCGGCTGGCCAGGTACGGGACGTGCGACCGCCACGGAAGCGGCTCCTGGAGGAAGTTATTTGGGGCATGGGACAGATGTCAGAGGCGGAGTCGAGGCTTGGCGGCCACTGCCCGCCCGAGCGGCGGGTTCGGACTGGGGCCGGGGCTGGGGACCAGGTCCCGCAGACCCCTCCAGGCCTGGGGTGGGGAGCACTGGATGACTGGCAGAGCCCTGCCTCAGTCTCCCCGCCTGCGCAGTGGGTGCGAGCGTGGCCTGGGTGTGCTACGGCGTGCCCGGTGGGTAGTGGGGGCCGGGGTCGCGGGCTCCGGGCCTGGGCTGGGTGTCCGGTACTCACCCCTCCCCCAACTCCCCACCACCCCGCCCACTGTCCTGGGCCTTCGCGGGAGCTCCTGGTCAGCGCAGCCCTGCCCTCTAGTGGCCGCCGGCAGCAGCGCCGGGCGGGCCGGGCACAGGCTAGGGCAGGAGAGGGTAGGGGGTCTCTCGCCTCCTCACTGTCCCTCTTCCTCCATTTCTTCCCACCGCTCCTGCCCCCAGCGCGAGTACTTCCCACTGTCCGTTGTTCTCCTCTTCTGCCCTCCTCCCCCCAGTTCTCACTTCACTTCTCCAGCAGCCCTGCGAGGGGGAGGGGGCATCACCCTCGATTTGGGACTGCAGCCTGAATTGGGACTGCCACCCTCTGGTCCGTCTTCTCCCGCCCCCCGCCTCCCCGTCCCTCCTCCAAGACCCCATCCGCGCGATGTCCCGGAGTTACCGGGTGGGTGTCTGGGCGAGTGGGGTCCCTCGGGGAGGGAGGGGCAGAGCATTGGAAGAGAGATTCCAGACTCATTCATTTCGCAAGTGTTTTCTGAGCACGATGGGCGCCCAGCACTGTCCAGTAATGGGAAACGTCGGGGTGAACGGTGTGGAGGAGACCGCAAGACAGAATTAAATTGAAGATGTCTAATCATAAACTTTGGAAAGTGTTTCAAAAAGTCAGGGGAACCACATTTCTCCAGGCACCTGATGATCCGTTCCCTGAACTGCAGAGGACTTTCGGATTCTTTTAGGCCAACTGCTTCCTCTCAGGCCTCCTTCTCTGGTTTTCTCTCTCTTTTTTCTTTTATTTTCTTTTTAAAGCCAATTCTTGGACTTTCCTACTGGCGCAGTGGTTAAGAATCCACCTGTCATTGCAGGGTACACGAGTTTGGTCTTTTGTCCAGGAAGATCCCACATGCCACACAGCAACTAAGCCTGAGAGCCACAGCTACTGAAGCCCGCACACCCTAGAGCCCAGGCTCTGCAACAAGAGAAGCCACTGCAATGAGAAGCCCGTGCACCACAACAAAGAGTATCCCCCTGTCAACTTAAAAAAAATCCACAATGTGAGAGTTGCAAGTTAAGTTTTATTTGGGGCAAAATGAGGACAGCAGCCCGGGAGACAGCATCCCAGGTAGCTCTGAGAAACTGTTCCAAAGAGGCAGGGGGAAAGCTCAGCATATATGTGTTTTTGGTGAAAGGGAAAAACATGCAATCGAGCACATATTGTTTACAGAAGGTCACTGCTTGTCACAAGAAGCAGTCGTCACCATGAAGGATTGTAGTGTTTTTTCTAGATATGAGGAGGTACAGGAATTGGGCCCATAAAGTTGGCTCCTGAAAATATCTAACTATCTAAAGACCTGTTCTGCCAGTTTTTCCCAGACCACAGAGTGCCTCATTTCAGCTCTCCACGCTGTACACCTTTCAGGGGGGCGTTGACAGTCAGCAGCTGCAGCAGCGCGTGATTTAATCTTTGTAGAGGCAGATGGCAGATGCCAGTGGTGGATGCCAGTTGTAGCTGACAGGGCCCCCTCATGGTCATAAATTCAACCATGCTTTGGGAGGCATCTCATGACCATTTCGTCCCATGGTGCTAGGAAGGCTCATTTCTAGGTCTGGTGAAGATTTTGCTGATAGGCCACTCAATGTGCTATTACTGGCTAGATCTTTATTTAAAATTAAGTAAGTAGTTTTTATTTATTGGCTGCGTTGGGTCTTCGTTGCTGCCCACGGGCTTTCTGTAGTTGCAGAGAGCAGGGGCTACTCTTTGTTGTGTGTGGGCTTCTCATTGCGGTGGCTTCTCTTGTTGCAGAGCACGGGCTCTAGGCACATAGGCTTCAGTAGTTGCAGTGCATGGGCTCATTAGTTGTGGCTCTTGGGCTCTAGAGTGCAGTCTCAGTAGTTGTGGTGCATGGGCTTAATAGCTCCGAGGCATGGAATCTTCCTGGACCAGTGCTTGGACCCTTGTTGCCTGCATTGGCAGGTGGATTCTTAACGACTGTGCTACCAGGGAAGTCCTGTACTCATCTGCTTTTGATGTTGAACAATGTACAAGGTTGGGAGTATGTCACCCCCATCACCATGGCACTGACTCTCAAAATGACTGGACACTTTTGGTCTAGATCTTTTTAACAAAGGTCAAAGGCCTCTGGACCATCTGTATTTCTAGTCTGCTATGGTCCAGGAAAAATTCCTTCTTGTTGTGTCTTCCTATATCTAGAGTTACACCATTACAATCATTGATCACATACAGAACTATATATTTGATCAACTGTTTCCAGTCTCCAGTCATCATTATTTTTGTCAGCAGCTCATTCACACATTTGGTAATACAAGAAACAATAATCTTGTAAAACAGGCAAAATACAAATAGTATAGCTAATAACATTAATGGAGTTATAAGTAAATATTTAAACTGAGAACTTCCATTAGATGCAGCCCAGTATATCCTTAGGTCGTCTGACTGAGTCTATCCTGTACTAATCTTTATCTTTCAGAGAAATTATTTTTTGACCCTGTCCATAAGGTCCCCAGCCCAATTTCCTAGTGTTACTAGGCTGGTTATCCTTAGTATAATTTAATTGTTCCCAAGATAAAGGGGGGCATTACAACTTAAGTGACCATAGCCTTTTGTTAACCACATAAAACCATCCCATAACTGTGGGAGGTTTTATTCCTTGGCTGAAATATTGTTTGTTGCTCTGATTGAGCTTGAGTAACTTAGAGGAAAGTTCTTTTTTTTTTATGGCCAGGGTCAGAGCAGGTATTATTAATTGGCTAGGTGAGGAGATCCCCTGAACAGGACTATAATTTTTTTCCTCTAGAATAAATTTCCTAAGGGCCATCCAGTTAAAGCCTTGGAGGGGAGAAATCCACCAAGGTAACCCAAAAGTACTAGTCATAGGTAACTGGCCACAAACCCAACAATTGGATTGATTTTTTTAATTAGCATAGGATTGTGTTTATGGTAGGAAAACATTTGATTCATATACAAAGCTCCAAGAAGTCAAGAAAACATTATAAATGCTCATGCAAGTCAGGTCCAGGATCTTGGGCTAGCTGTCTACTTCCGATGTCGGCTTCTTCTCATCCTAGTGTGAGTGTAGTTTCTACTCTGATAAGTGTCCTTCTGTCTAGGTTGGAGATTGTCTTAAATTATGTCCTTTCCAGTATGTATAATTGCTTGGTTGCTGGTCGTGGGGCATCCAATTTTTATCCAAAGACAGATTACTGAGATAAGCTTCAAAAACAAACTTAGAGAGAGGATTAAGATGGCGGAGTAGGAGGACGTGCGCTCACTCCCTCTTGCAAGAGCACTGGAATTACAACTAACTGCTGAACAATCATCTACAGAAAGACACTGGAACTCACCAGAAAAGACACTCCACATCCAGAGACAAAGGAGAAGCCGCAATGAGATGGTAGGAGGGGCGCAATCACGTTAAAATCAAATCCCATAAATGCTGCGTGGGTGACTCACAAACTGGAGAACAGTTATACTGCAGAAGTCCACCCACTAAAGTGAGGGTTCTGAGCCCCACATCAGGATTCCCAACCTGGGAGTCCAGCAACGGGAAGAGGAATCCCTAGAGAATCAGACCCTGAAAGCCAGCGGGATTTGATTGCAGGACCTCCACAGGACTGGGGGAAACAGAGACTCCACTCTTGGAGGGCACACAAAAAATGTGCTCACCAGGACCCAGGGGGAAGGAGCAGTGACCCAACAGGAAACTGAACCAGACCTACCTGCTGGTGTTGGAGGGTTGCCTGCAGAGGTGGGGAGGGGGCAGCTGTGGCTCACCGAGGAGGCAGGGGCACTGGCAGCAGGGGTTCTGGGAAGTGCTTATTGATGTGAGTCCTCCCAGAGTCCGCCATTGGCCCTACCAAAGAGCCTGTGGGCTCCAGCGCTAGGTGGCCTCAGGCCAAACAACGAACAAGGTGTGAACACAGCTCTACCCATTAGCAGACAAGCAGATTAAAGCTTTACTGAGCTCCGCCCACCCAGCCCTACCCACCATCAGTCTCTCCCATGAGGAAGCACACAGGAGGCTCCTAGATAGCTTCCTCTACAAGAGGGCAGACAGCAGTATCAAGCAGTATCAGCAGTATTTCGTCTTGCAGAACTGAAAACCACAGCCACAGAAAGACAGAGAAAATGAAAAAGCAGAGGACTTTGTACCAGATGAAGGGACAGGATAAAGCCCCAGAAAAACAACTAAATGAAGAGGAGATAGGCACCCTTCCAGAAAAAGAATTCAGAATAATGATAGTGAAGATGATCCAGGACTTTGAAAAAAGACTGGATGCATAGATTGAAAAGTTTACCAAAGACCTAGAAGAAGTAAAGAACAAACAAACAGAGATATGCAACACAATAACTGAAATGAAAGATACACAAGAAGGAACCAATAGCAGATTAACAGAGGCAGAAGGGCGAATAAGTGACCTGGAGGACAGAATGGTGATAATCACTGGTGTGGAAAAGAATAAAGAAAAAAGAATCAAAAGAACTGAAGACAGCCTAAGAGACCTCTGGGACAATGTTAAACGCACCAACATTTGCATTATAGGGGTCCCAGAAGGAGACGGGAGAGAGAAAGGACCTGAGAAAATATTGGAAGAGATTATAGTCAAAAACTTCCCTAACATGGGAAAGGAAATAGCTACCCAAGTCCAGGAAGCACAGAGAGTCCCAGGCAGGATAAACCCAAGGAGAAACAAATACAGTAGTCAAATTGACAAAAAATGAAAGACAGAGAAATGTTATTAAAAGCAACAAGGGAAAAACGACAAATAACATACAAGGGAACTCCCATCAGGTTAACAGCTGATTTCTCAGCAGAAACTCTGCAAGCCAGAAGGGAGTGGCATGATATATTTCAAGTGATGAAAGGGAAGAAGCTACAACCAAGAATACTCTACCCAGAAAGGATCTCATTCAGATTCAATGGAGAAATCAAAAGCTTTGCAGACAAGCAACAGCTAAGAGAATTCAGCACCACCAAACCAGCCCTACAACAAATGCTAAAGGAACTTCTCTAAGCGGGAAACATAAGAGAAGAGAAGGACCTACAAAAATAAAACCAAAACAATTAAGAAAATGGTAATAGGAACATACATATCGATAATTACCTGGAATGTAAATGGACTAAATGCACCAACCAGAAGACACGGACTGGCTGAATGGATACAAAAACAAGACCCATATATATGCTGTCTCGAAGAGACCCACTTCAGACCTAGGCACACATATAGACGGAAAGTGAGGGGACGGAAAAAGATATTCCATGCAAATGAAAATCAAAAGAAAGCTGGAGTAGCAATACTCATATCAGATAAAATAGACTTTAAAATAAAAAATGTTACAAGAGACAAGAAAGGATATTACATAAAGATCAAGGGATCCATCCAAGAAGAGATAATTAAAAATATATACGCACCCAATATAGGAGCACCTCAATACATAAGGCAAATGCTAACACCTGTGAAAGAGGAAATGCAAGGCAGAAATAGAGACATAGGTGTAGGGAACAAACACATGGACACCAAGTGGGGGAAGTGGGGAGGGTTGGGGGGGAATGAATTGGGAGATTGGGATACCAAATTGTACACTCTAAATATATGCTGTTTATTGTCTGTTAACTGTATCTCAATAAAAGTTCCTAAAAAAAAAAACTTAGAGTGTCTTTTTAAATTTTCAATCAGACTTTACATTAATATAGCATAACAGTAAGGAACTATCCAGGAAGGGAGTCTTAGTAAATATAGACCTCCATCAGCAAGACTGGCATTTAATGTTCATTGAAACACAATATTTTCTCTCTAAAATTACCCCCAATTTTACCAAATATAATCAAAGTAAGACTATTTTGTT
This sequence comes from Hippopotamus amphibius kiboko, assembly GCF_030028045.1. NCBI lineage: Eukaryota > Metazoa > Chordata > Mammalia > Artiodactyla > Hippopotamidae > Hippopotamus > Hippopotamus amphibius. Next base: position 123,166,097 of record NC_080194.1, read on the forward strand.
TGCAAAATAAGTCTGGTCTCAAAAAAAACTTGGCTTGATAATTTATGTAACTATAATTGATCATATAGGCTTTTTGTTTTGCTGAAACTTTTATAAGGAGTCTCAGACTGAGCTTTTAAAAGACCTGTCAGGGCTAGGAAAGTCACACCAAGGGCTTATCACAGATTTTGCCTAACAGACGTAGGTGAATTCCTCCCTTTTTAAGGTCCCCAAAATACCTTGAGTTTTTTGTACCTGTTAGTGAGTAGCCTTTCTAATTGATATGATAAAGTTGCTGGGAACCTAAGAGTTTGAAGGGAACAGATAGAGAAAAAAGATAAATGTTTCAATCCTGCTTGCACAGGTATAATTTACCAAATTACTGTAAGTCATAATTAGTTTGAGGGGAAGGTTTTCCTTACACTTGGAAAACACAGATTTAAACCAGTAATTTTTCAGATAGAAACCATAAAACTTATGACCATATTCACCAGTTTACTCAGTCCTATGTAACTAATCCTTTTTGTTAACAGCTTTATGAGGCCTTTAGGTTTCTCATTAGGATTCTTCAGTTTCTTGCCTAGTTCAGCATTGTGGTCTGAAAGTCAGAAACTAGTATTTATCCAAAAGTCCTTTTCAGAAATCTTCTTGAAGAGGAAGCATTTTTTCAAAGGCATCAGAATAAAACCATAACTGTCTATAATGACATAAGGCTTAAGAGGCACATTTAAAATCTGATTGCAATATAATCGACAAGGACACTGGTTACTGATGTGACATACAACACTTTAAGATAATAACTAGAATTATGACAGATAACATTTTACCAGGACATATCAGAATTTTTAGGAACGCCATATAATTTCTAGAATATCTATATTAATAATATTTACCATACACTAAAACCTAAGAAGATTTATTACTCATTTGACAATACTTCCCATGCAACTTTAATGTGCCAAATGAACCTAGTTTATATCTCTCTTTGCGATGCTCCAGGGTTCCTTTCAAGCACTCCGAAGTTAGCTAGAGGTCAAAAGAACTTCATTAGAATTTGTTTTAGGAAGTTTTGTCAAAAATATCAAACGGGGTTTAGAACACTCAGTCAGATAGGCTCACAGGTTATTGTGAAACAATAGTTGTTCACTGAGCCAAAGTAACAAGAACAGATCACTTAACAGGTAAGGAAACTTAAAATCTGTTATCAAAAGGCAGTTCAACATTTTAAGAAAATTTGTCCTCTTAACAGAGAGAAAAGCCAAATTCAAGTTTTGCACCAGCTTAGTTTTAAAATTAATTTACTCAACTAAATTTATTCTAAACTTAGTCAATCCTGTCCATGCACAAAACTCTTTTCTCAGGGTCCACTTTCCACAAACCTTCTTATCACTTTCTGTATCATTATTTTCCCATTCAGAAACAGCCACCTGTAATTTAGACCTACTTTCTTTTCCCTTAAATGTAATTCCATTCCTCATGCCTTCTTGAAAACATACATCCTACTTTCCTTAGGCAACCATGAACTGTCCTTTATGATAGCATTCTGTAGATCGGTGAACATAAATACCAGTGATAATTTCTAAAACATTTGTTTACTTTAGAGAACATGGCACCAAACGCATTTATTAATAGTCCAAATCGTCTTTTGTTTCCTTGTAAGAGGAAGCCAGTGTTCAGTAATTAATGTTTATTTGGGAATGACCTAGCTATCTAACAAGTTTCCATCACTTAATTTAGCACAATTCTAGAATGTCAAGTTATCAGAATCTGGGGAGACCATTTTAGATAGACATTCCTAAAGCAGAATTATTTTAATAGAGTTTATCTAAAAGCTCTTATCTCATATGTCTAGGTATACTTAATGTGGATGACTCTAAAAATGTGTCTATATTAATTAGATCAACAAACAAACATTAATACCAGATATCAATTTAATACTGAATATTTCCCTGTTCATGTGAACCTGAAATTTATTTGGCTGAATTTCTCTATTTAGAATTATTTTAATTTGTAAGGACTTACCTTTCTTTAAGCCAATTAAATAGAGATCATTTAAAAATTAACCACAGCAGGGACTTCCTAGGTGGCGCAGTGGTTAAGAATCTGCCTGCCAATGCAGGGGACACAGGTTCGATCCCTGCTACAGGAAGATCCCACATGCCGCGGAGCAACTAAGCTCGTGCGCCACAACTACTGAGCCTGAGCTTTAGAGCCGTGAGCCACAACTATTGAGCCCACGTGCTGCAACTACCGAAATCCATGCACCTAGAACCCATGCTCCACAACAAGAGAAGCCACGGCAACGAGAAGCCCGCGCACCACAATGAAGAATAGTCCCTGTTCACCGCAACTAAAAAGAAAGCCTGAGCACAGCAAAAAAGACCCAACACAGCCAATAAAATAAATAAACAAATAAATTTATAAAAAACAAAAAATTAACCACAGCAGGGACTTCCTAGGTGGTGCAGTGGTTGAGAATCTGTCTGCCAATGCAGGGGACATGGGTTTGATCCCTGCTCCAGGAAGATCCCACATGCCATGAAGCAACTAAGCCTGTGCACCACAACTATTGAGCCTGAGCTTTAGAGCCTGTGAGCCACAACTAGTGAGCCCATGTGCTGCAACTACTGAAGCCCATGCGCCTAGAGCCCGTGCTCCGCAACAAGAGAAGCCACGGCAATGAGGAGCCTGCGTACCACAACAAAGAGTAGCCCCCACTCACCGCAACTAAAATGAAAGCCCGCGCACAGCAAAAAAGACCCAACACAGCCAATAAAATAAATAAATTAATTAATTAATTTAAAAAATTAATCACAGCAATGTTATCCAAAGACAAAGACACATACTGAGATGTACATGTATACAGACAGACACAATAAGAGATGTAGCTGCATTTTCTAAACTCAGTCACGAACCAGATATCATAATATAAAACTCACTAGCTTGTAAATAACAGTTGAAATAAGAACAATTTTAAAGGGCTTCTTCTAGTTTTTTTTTTTTTTTTTCCTTTTCAATCTCAGGAATTGGAGATGGTTTAGATAAGATAATTGTTCCTGATAGCTCTGGTCTCAAGGCTCAGGGAGGGAAAATCAAGTTCTCCCTTGTAGGACTTATTCCCTTAGGGTCAGAATTCTGAAGAGAATTTTTCCCTTCAAGCTAGCTTTCTCTACTGGTTGGTTAAACCTTCCACTGGCATTGTGTACCTAATCGATGCAGTTGAAGGTTTATAATTTTTGTAGATACCTTCTTTTCTTTTTCTTTCTTTCTTTCTTTCTTTCTTTCTTTCTTTCTTTCTTTCTTTCTTTCTTTCTTTTCTTTTCTTTTTTGTCATGGTTTTGAAAAGTTGGTCAGTCAATATAACAAGAGTGTTTTTATGTAATGAGGACCAACCTAGATTGTGTCTTTTGACTAAAGTAGCCAAATCCTCATCTAAGCCTTCTAAAAAGGTGGAGTTAAGCAGAGGATCGTTTTGGTGGTTAGAGAATGATTCACGTGTCAAGCCAGAATGTTGCTTAAAAGTTTTTTTTTCCTCAAAACTTTCCCAGTAGTCCAGAATTTATTTATCCAGTCTTTGCTTGCATTGTTGAATTTCTGTCCAGTCTACAGTTTTTTGGAAAAAGCTCTGAGATAAGTTTGAGTAATTTCTGAGCTAATTTCTTTGCATTCAGTGCGAACCTGTGGTTCAAAATCCAGTAAGGGATGTTTGTCATCCTGCTTTATTTATCCATTCCCTTACTTTGCTTTCAGAACCTAGCAGCTGTATTAATTGATATAGATCTGAAAAACTCAGGCTCGTAGGTCTGGATAGTCAACTGAAATTCCTTAGCAAATCCCAGTGGATCCTGACTCAGGTCGGGAAATTCCTTAGCCAAGGCTCTAAGTTCTGCTCGGATCAGATCCATGGCATATACGTAAGCACCGAGGATGGTTCACCTCCTGCGTAATGGGTTTCTTCTTAAAGGGAGCTATAATCACTTCTAATATTCTATCCTCCTTTGCTGGGGAGAGGGGAGCAGCAGGAGGCGGAAGAGTTGGGAGAGAAAAAGAGATAGACAATTCACATAGAAGAAAATATGAGGGAGAGACAGAGTCAGAGAGAGCTAGCAGCCTTTCTAGTTCAGAAGCTTCTAGATAGCAATCAAAGTAAGCATTCCACTCAATCTGTTTGATATTAAGGGTGGCTTTTTTTTTAACTGTACACACAAAATAGCAATTTTGGAATATCAAAATAACCCCAATTTGGTCATTTTAGGTTGAGATCTCCTTTAGTATAATTTCCCACCTAAGTAGGTACTTGTGGGTATAAGTTTTTGTACATACATAAACCTGGCTGGGGTGTTAGAAAGAGGTTGCTCATCTGACGCCCCTTGCTTCTGTGAGAGGCTCTATTTCCCATTTTAAAGTTGAATTTGTCTGGGATAAAAAAAACTAGTGAAATTGTGTGGTGGGCCAGTGTGCTGCTTGTGAGCTTTACTCCTCTAGGCATCACCCCAGAGTCATTTCAGCTCTCTTACATGCCTCAGTTTCTCCCTTCGGTGATCTAAGACCACTGCGGGTGCTCGGATCACTGAATGGCCAATTCTTATTGTGACCCCAGGACGAGCAAGTGTTTTAATTAATGAATGAGTTTCCCTATGGGACCATGCACGGTCTGAGGACTCTGCCTCCACCACTCCCATAAATTTCCCAGTCACCTGACAAAGCCATAATTGGCCAGGAGGAGTCTTGTCTCGTTTCTTCGGAGCAAAGCTCTCGTGTAATGTCTTCACTTTTATCCCAACAAATTCTACTTAGGCAGCCGAATTGAGGAAAAGCGTCAGATCAGCCTCTTACCTAACCACTTAGCACAGACCGCTCAGTCTCCTACAACTGAGCAAACCCTGGTATCTTTCAACCAGGCCCTCCCCTAGGATCTTTCACCTAGGTGGGTATTCCCCAGTATCTTTCAACCAGGCCACACCAGGTTCTTTTACCTGGTGGGTATTCCTTGGTTTCTTTCTTTTTCTTTCTTTCTTTCAAATTATTTATTTATTTATTTATTTATTTATTTATTTTTACTTATTGACTGTGTTGGGTCTTTGTTGCTGCATGAGGGCTTTCTGTAGTTGCAGAGAGTGGGGACTACTCTTCACTTCAGTGTGCAGGCTTCTTATTGCGATGGCTTCTCTTGTTGCCGAGCATGGGCTCTAGGCTGAAATGCTTCAGTAGTTGTGGCGCATGGGCTCAGTAGTTGTGGCTCACGGGCTCTAGAGTGCAGTCTCAGTAGTTGTGGCACACGGGCTTAGTTGCTCCGTGGCATGTGGGATCTTCCCAGACCAGGGCTCGAACCCATGTCCCCTGCATTGGCAGGCAGATTCTTAACCACTGCGCCACTAGGGAAGCCCCCTCAGTATCTTTCAACCCAGCCCCACCCAGTATTTTTGCACTGGGTGGGTATTTCCCTGGTATTTTTCAACCAGCACCCCCACCCCCCACCTTGCCAGTATCTTTCAACTGGGAGGAGGCAGGCACCTGCTACACTGCCAAATAAACTCAGGAGAGACTTACCCAAATTCGTTTGGACTCTCAGAGGAGGCAGGCGGGTGCAAGAGGCCTCTGCTGGTACCAGGGCTCCAGTTCCTCGTAGAGTTCAGGAGAAGGAGAGAAGTCCACTCTGGGTCCCTTATTCGTGGTCGCCAAAACTGTCGACTTAAGAAAATGCACAACTTGAGAGTTGCAAGTTAAGTTTTATTTGGGGCAAAATGAGGACAGCAGCCCGGGAGACAGCATCCCAGGTAGCTCTGAGAAACTGTTCCAAAGAGGCAGGGGGAAAGCTCAGCATATATGTGGTTTTGGTGAAAGGGAAAAACATGCAATCGAGCACATATTGTTTACAGAAGATCACCGCTTGTCACAAGAAGCAGTTGTCACCATGAAGGATTGTAGTGTTTTTCTAGATATGAGGAGGTACAGGAGTTGGGCCCATAAAGTTGGCTCCTGAAAATATCAACTATCTAAAGACCTGTTCTGCCAGTTTTTCCCAGACCACAGAGTGCCTCATTTCAGCTCTCCACGCTGTACACCTTTCAGGGGGGCATTGACAGTCAGCAGCTGCAGCAGCGCGTGATTTAATCTTTGTAGAGGCAGATGGCAGATGCCAGTGGTGGATGCCAGTTGTAGTTGACAACCCGCTCACCGCAACTAGAGAAAGCCCGCGCACAGCAACAAAGACCTACGCAGCCACAAACAAACAAACAAAGAAACAAATAAAGCCAATTCTAAGAAGGCTGTGCCTTGAAATTCAGAAAGCAACAAGAGGTGATCAGAAAGTGGGGATGCCAGGGAAAGTTGGGCTCCGATGACTCCAGTGGCTAGGGAAGCAGCACCCATGTCCCTCTGACACCCGTGGGCTTGAAGCCTGTGGAACCGCCCACTGAGCAGGGAGCTGGGAGGGCAGGGTACAGGGTTAGGAGGAAGCCTGATCCCTTCCTCACACTGGCCACTAAACAGGTGAGGAGGATTGAAATTCAGAGGGATTCAGAGCCTTAAATATGGTTTATCAGTTTCTCCTACAAAAAAAAAAAAAGAAGTGGATATCTGTCAATTCTGGAAGGAGTCGCATTTTCTAATGTTAGAAGTCACAGGAGACAACACAAAAGAAAAGAGATGTGGCCCATAAACTAAAAACAAATACAAGCAAAATTGGTTTCAAAATAAAAAGGCAAACAACAGGAAAATTTTTTGCAGGAAATGTGGCCAAATGCTGACAACATTATTGAACCGAGCACTTAAGAAATTGTTCAGAAAAACCCTGAGCCCCTAAAGATCAAATGAATGAAGGACACAGATAAGTCCAGGAAGAGGAAACCCATTTGGCTAATAGACTTATTAAGAAATGCTCAGCCTCAGTGATTGAAGATATGCAAATCAAAGCCACAGCAAGGAGATGCCGTTCTCCTGTGTGGCATTAGCTAGACCCTGGTGGAATGCTGTTAGTTGAGGCTGTGGGGAAACATGCCAGATGGTGGGCACGTAACTGGCACAGCCCTTTTGTAAATCAGTTTGTCAGTCTGTGCTTCAGGTTTTTAAAATAGTTATTCCCTTTGACTCAATGACTTCATCACTGGAAATCTGTTGTAAGAGGCAAATCTTAAATACAGAAAATGCATGAAGATGTCAGTGGCCAGGTTATATATAATTGCAAAAACAAACAAAACAAAACAAAAAACTTGTTGGATGATGGTAAATAAAACATCCTTTGAATATAATTAATAAAAATGACATTTTCATGGAGAGTGGGTAAATGTGGAAAATGCTTATGATATAAGAAGAAATTTTAAAAGAACAGGTATAAAAATTTTTAGAAAGTATAATAACTGAAAAAAAAATTTTCCAAACAACAGCAGCAACCTCTGAAAGAGAAGTTTGCAGAATGTTCAGCAGTGACCATCTAGGAGGGGTTCTGTAGTCATGTGGACTTCTTTCAAAAGCAGGTGACAGGAAGCCAACTGAGATTCATGGAATGCGACAGGTGTTCATGGGACCTTCGGTCCTGACTCATGGGACCCAGTTTGTGGGACTTCCCTGTGATGTTCCAGTTGAAGGAAGAGCTTCAGGACCCAGGGTGGTGCAGATGGCCTTCCTTCTTACCCCCAGGACGTGCTGCCACTCTCCAGTGGTGACTGCATTCTCCAGTCTCCAAGATGACTCTTGGAGGCAGACACACTGGAGTCTCTTCCTTAAGGAATGCCAGCTAAGAGGGGGCTGGAGCTCCTCCTCTGCCCCATTAAGTGTGAACAATCCCAGGGAAGGACATTAACTGACCCACAAGTAACCCAGGTTGGTCACATGGCCACTATGTAGTCACAGGACAGAGTCTGTTAGCAGAAAGGAGGAGGGAAGGAAACTGGTCAGCAAGAAGCCATAACCACCACACTGACTCCAATGTGAGAGTGAAATAAAGACATTTTAAAACATGGAAGCTTTCAGAAAATTTACCCCCCAGGTATGACTCTTGGGAAGCCACTTGGGGGAAGATGTCCTCTGACTAAAGAAGGAATAAATCAATAAAGTAGGAAATGTGAGCTGTAGAAAACAGAGATCAGACTCAGGGGAGAAGGGAATCTCCAGGATGCTGGTGAAGGGAGATTCCAGAATGGCAGCTGTGCCCCAGAGAAGGCAGTCTTCACTGGAACACTGTGACAAGAGGAATGCTGAAGTCACATTGTCATCATCATGCACTCTGCCATTGCACTATCTTATTTATTTATTGGCTGCATTGGGTCTTTGTTGCTGTGTGTGGGCTTTCTCTAGTTGTGGCGAGCAGGGGCTACTCTTCATTGTGGTGCATGGGCTTCCCATTGTGGTGGCTTCTCCTGTTGCAGAGCACAGGCCCTAGGCACATGGGCTTCAGTGGTTGTGGCACGCAGGCTCAGTAGTTGTCGCTCTTGGGCTCTAGAGCACAGGTTCAGTAGTTGTGGCACATGGGCTTAGTTGCTCCAAGGCACGTGGAATCTTCCTGTAGCAGGGATCGAACCCGTGTCCCCTGCATTGGCAGGCAGATTCTTAACCTCTGCACCACTAGGGAAACCCTGCACTATCTTTTCAATTGGATGAAACAGCTGGAGGATATGCTCTACCAAAACAAGATATAAACCAAGAAAGAGGAAAATGTGAGACCCAGGAGAGGGAATCCAAACCAGGAGAAAGGCAAATGGAATTCCAAGGATGCAGTTAAAGGGACATCCCAGGATAACAGTGGTGCCTTAGAGAGCAACTATCCCAGAGAAAGGAAAATGAATTTATCAAGGAGAGATGATAAAGAGAAGGGGAAAAAAAAGGAACTGATATGTTCCCTAATGGGATTGACCTGGTGGAGAGTTGAAAAGTGCAGGCAGATACAAAGGCAATGAACAACAACAAAGGTAATTATTAACCTTAGGGGGGAAAAGTGAAGAAAGGAAACAAATGTAGTACACTACAAGGCTTGGCCAGTAGCACCCCCCCCCCCCCCGCCCACCTGCCAAAGTCTCATCCCATTATGAAATCAGCCAAACGTGAGGTCCAGGATCTTGTCAACTGAATCAGATTTAGGTGCAGATGAGGCTTCTTGGGCATAATTCCTCTTGATCTGAAGAAATGTGAACTAAAGTGTTCACCCTGCCCACCCAGCATGCAAGGGTGAAGAAGGGACAGGTAACCACAATAGATAACCCCACACATAGCAAGCACTAGTCCACAGCATTTCTGAAATCTCACTAAGAACACATGCTGCTCCCTCCTGCTCCAGTAGCAGGCAGTGTGTGTTGTCTAGAGACCCTGGGAGTATTTCTTCATGACTCTTAGCTCCACCCTCTGGGCTTTGGCTTTGGCTTCTGAATCATCCGTGCCTTCCCACAAGACATGGTTCATGTCTGTAACTGAATAGCTTTCTCTGCCAGCCTGCTTCTTGTCTGTAAAAAGCTGGGAATCTAAAGAACTGTCCCTTTCAGTTCAAGCTTGTACAGTTTGCTGACTTCTCATCATAAATAATGGAGGTCAGAAGACAATGGAACGTCTTTAAAGTGCTGGAATAATGGTGATAATACTAATACCTGTCAAGCCATAATTCTATATCCAACGAAAATATTCTTCAAGAATGAAGGGGAAATAGGCAACTTCAGATCAATGAAAACTAAGAAAATTTATTGCCAGTATGTCTATACTATAAGAGAAGCTAAAAGAAGTTTTCAGGCTAGAGGCAAATGATCCCAGGTGAAATTAAAAATCTTTGGAAAGGAATAAGGAGCACTGAAAATGGCAATCATGTATATAAATATAAAACACTCTTTTTTTCTTCTCAACTTCTTTAAAATACATGCACACAAAGCAAAAAACTATATTGCAGGGTCTATAATATACATAGATATAATACATATGACAGCTACAATATAAAGTACACAATGAGGTAAATGACCAATATAATTGCAAATTTCCTACATTTTATGTTAATTGGCGTAATATTAGCTTTAAGTGGACTGTGAAAATTAACAATTTCCACTTTTTAAATTTATTATCGGGGTATCCCATGTGTTCAAACCAGACTTCCAGTAGCTGATATCTTATTAGGAGTCTGATGTGTTGACTTCTCAGAAGACACATAACACTCTGGATCTCACTGGTTTGTACACGAATTTCCGCCCTGGCTAAAAAAATATATTTTTAAATGGGATACCTGTGAGAATTCCCTGGCCATCCAGTGTTTAGAACTCAGTGCTTTCACTCATGGGACCTGGGTTCAATACCTGGTTAGGGAACTAAGATCCCACAAGCTATGTGGCATAGCCTAAGTAAGTAAGTAAGTAAGTAAGTAAGTAAGTAAATAAATAAATAAATAAATAGGGGTACCTGTAATTTGTCTATGACTCTGACCCAGATAAGAGAGAAAACAAAACAAACAAAAAAGAGATAAAACAGTCCATCAAGTTTTAAATGCCACTTGATGAATGAGGGTTGACAAGTCTGATCCTTGACAATTATTCCCTTAATTAGGCCTGAGTTGACTAAATAACTGAATGCAAGGCATGTTTTCACCATACCGTGATTGTTTTCAGATCATTCTGCCCTTCTCCACTGTTTGACTCGGAGTCTTAAATATTGCCACAAAACAATTATTTTGAACTGGCATCCAACAAATCACACTATGCCAAAAAAATCTTCATGGTCAAACGTGATGCTCTCAGAGATTGTTTTGAGGGAGTTGTGGAGAAATTCTGATCAGGGAAATGGTGCACACCTGGATGAACCAAAAAGTTACCAATGGAAGGACAAGGGCAGATGTCACACAGGTGTGTCCCATCACCTGTGCTCCACCACCTGACCCTCAAGCTTTTCTCAGAATCCAGAAACAACTGAAATTGTTTTCTCTGATACCTCAAGGAGACCTACTCAGGGAGACAATGAATAGATGTACTGCTCTGCTAATTAATTTACCTCTCAAAATGTGCAAAATAGATTCATCTTTGCCAGACCACCTTGTTTGTTTCTCCCTTCTTTCTCTCTGACAATATTTATTTATTGACTCATCCAGTATTATGGAAGTATAGTTAGCAAATAAAATTTGTATGTTTTTCATGTACAGTGTGATGATTTGATATATGTATACATTATGAAATGTTTACCACAATCAAGCTAATTCACACATCCATCGCCTCTAGTTACCATTCTGTGTGTGTGTGTGTGTGATGAGGACATTTAATATCTAATCTCTCAGCAAATACAATATTATTTTTTTAAACATTTATTTCATTTATTTATTTATTTGGTTGTGCCAGGTCTTAGTTGTGGCAGGAGGGCTCCTTAGTTGAAACATGTGAACTTTTAGTTGCAGCATGCATGTGGGATCTAGTTCCCTGACAAGGGATTGAACTCTGGCCCCCATGTTGAGAGTGTGGAGTCGTAACCACTGCACCACCAGGGAAGTCCCACAATATTATTATTATAGTTACCATGCTGTATATTCTATCCCTAGAACTTATTCATCTTATTACCAGAAATTTGTACCATTTGACCAATATGTCCTCATTTCCCCCACCTCCTAGCCACTAGCAACCACCGCGATACTCTCTGCGCCTCTGAGTTTGGCTTTTTTAGATTTCACATATAAGTGAGATCATACAGTATTTGTGTTTCTGTATTTGGTTTCTTTCACTTAGCATAATGTCCTCCAGGTTCATCCATGTTGTCCCAAATGGCAGGATTTCCTTCTTTTTAATAGCTGAATAATATCCCATTGTATATTTATACCACACTTTTTTTTTATCCATTCATCCATTGATGACCTGGGTTGTTTCCATACCTTGGCTATTGTGAATAAGGCTGCAATTAACATGGGAATACTGATTTTATTTCCTTTGGATATCTACCCAGAAGTGGAATTGCTGGATCATATGATAGTACAATTTTTAATTTTCCAAGAAACCTCCATACTGTTTTGCATAAAGTCTGTATCAATTTACATTCCTACCAGCAATGTACAAGGGTTCACTTCTCTCATATCCTTCTCAACATGTGTTAGCTCTCGTCGTTTGAATATTACCCATCTTCGGGGACTCAGTGCTTCAGGGACTGCCGTGGGCCCGGGTTGGAATCCTGGTCAGGGAACTAAGATCCCATAAACAGGTGTGACGTGATATCTCATTGTGGTCTTTAATTTGTATTTTCCAAATGATTAGTGATGTCAAGGACCTTTTCATATACCTGTTGGATATCACGTGTCTTCTTTGGGAAAATATCGACTCAGGTCCTTTGCCCATTTTTAAATTGGGTTATTTATTTTTTGCTACTGAGCTGTGTGAGTTCCTTACACATTTTGGACATTATCCCCTTATTACATATATGCTTTACAAATATTTTCTCCCATTCAGTATGTTGCCTTTTCATTTTGTTGATTGTTTCCTTTGCTGTGCAGAAGATTTTCAGTTTGCATAGTCCCAGTTGTTTATTTTTCCTTTTGTTGTCTGTGCTTTTGGTGTCAAATCCAAAAAATCATTGCCAAAACCAATGTCAGGGAGGTTTTCCCCTATGTTTTCTTCTAGGAATTTTATGGTTTCAGGTCCTTGTCATAAATGTCCTTTATTATGTTGGGGTACATTCCTTCTATACCTAATTAGTTGAGAGTTTTTATCATAAAAAGGATGTTGAATTTTGTCAAATGCTTTTTTGGAATCTATTGAGATGATCATATAATTCTTATCCTTCAATCTATTAATATGGTGTATCACATTTATTGATTTGCATATATTTAATTTTCCTTGCATCCCAGGGATAAATTTCACTTGGTTGTGGTGCATGATCCTTTTATTTATTTTTAAATTTAATTTAATTTTTTAAAATTTTTATTTATTTTTGGCTGCATTGGGTCTTCATTGTTGTATGTGGGCTTTTCACTAGTTGTGGCAACTGGGGGCTACTCATCATTGAGTGCACAGGCTTCTCATTGCGGTGGCTTCTCTTGTGGAGCACCAGCTCTAGGTGCAGGGCTTCAGTAGTTGCAGCACACAGGCTTAGTAGTTGTGGCTCACGGGCTTAGTTGCTCCCCAGCATGTGGGATCTTCCAAGATCAGGGATTGAACCCGAGTCCCCTTCATTGGCAGGCAGATTCTTAACCACTGCACCACGAGGAACGTCCACATGATCCTTTTAATGGGCTGTTTTATTCATTTTTCTATCATTTTGTTGAGGGTTTTTGCATTTCTCTTCATCAGAGATATTGGCCTATAATTTTCTTTTCTAATGTCTTTATCTGGCTTTGGTATGAGGGTGATACTGGCCTTATAAAATGAGTTTGGAAGTGTCCCCTCCTCTTCAATTGGAAGGTTAAGAAAGATTGGCATTAGTTCTTTTTTAATTACTTAATTAAATTCTATTCATTTTTGGCAGCGGAGGGGGAAGTAGAATAGGTAAAAAACAAGTTTGGTTTCTGCTTCAAAGTGCTTTCCCTAAGAGTGGTGATGCATTCATTACACATCATCATGGATGCACAGAGTTATTCTGGTTTTCATGACAGTTTGAATTCAAGGTAATGTATGTAATATGTATATTTTCTGAAATCCAGGGTATTCATGTGGACATATATGGGGGGCCCCTGCTGTTTCCATTCTCATATGAAAGATAATGGCACTTTGCTCTTCAAGAACAAATAAAAAATATCATAAATACAACTTGTGTTTGATTTGGGTCTGGGCTAATTACTTACAGAACAATTTAGTAATAATGGTCTCAGATATTTAAATGCCCTATGAAGCTGCAATTAATTAAGGGGTTGCTGATTCTGAGAACTATGCAACCAACAGGGAAAGAGGGAAGAATTACATCTGGATGCCAAGTTCAGAGCCAAATATCAATAACCTCCTCACTCTTGCAATATCTACAAATAAAGTAGAGGGAAAGAATAATAAATATTATACAAATAATGATAAATAAAAAGTACATACAGAACTGGGAAAATCTTTTTTTCATTAAATTTGCCACTTATTCCAGTTCAATAAGATGCTTGTAAGGAAAATAACAAGGTGGAAAACTAGTTACATTGTTGCAGCTCAGAACTGCTTGAGAACAAAAGAATGAATACCAATCGACTTCTCTGGTTTAAACCTAATTGTCTTAAGGCATATTATTTCATAACCTGAACATCTGCGTTTTGCCTTGAAAATTCAAAGCAAAAAGTAAATCATATGGAACGCCAGAAACTTCTGAAGAGGAAAGTTAGAAACTTGCACTCAGCTAAAAATAACTACATGCTTGTTCTGCTTTTGTAAAATATGCTTTCTGTGCCGAGAAAAAGAAACAAACAAAAAAACAGGATGACCTAGCAATCCAATATAACCATAAGATGTTTTGCTAAAAATGGAATGTTCTGCACCTGCTCTTGTAAATTTCTGTTTGCAAACTTCCATGCTCTGTAAACCAAGTAACCAATCTACCCATGCTAACTGTAAACATGTGCGCTGACCCTTGCAAAAGTAAAGCTCACCCTGAGTTCAGGGCCCAGAACTTTGGAGCTAACTCATCTGGGGCCGCCAGCTTAATAAACCTGAGTTCACCAACTCTCCGAGAGTGTGGTGCTTGGTTTCTCGACAGATCAATTTCTGTAGCACTTCAATACATCTAGACAGACATTTGCTTGTAGTTTTTGGTATCCAAAACTTTTTTTTCCACACAGCACACATGCCCTTTTTGTAGGCACAGCACTGGCAATAATGAGAACCTGGTTGGTGCACAGAAGTTTTACAAATTCTGCAAGTGAAGGACCTATTCTTTCCATGTGGATCGAATCTTTATTTATTTATTTATTTATTTATTTATTTATTTATTTATTTATTTATTTAGCTGTGTTGGCTCTTTGTTGCTGTGCACAGGCTTTCTCTAGTTGTGGCGAGCAGGGGCTACTCTTTGTTGTGGTGCAAGGGCTTCTCATTGCAGTGGCTTCTCTTGTTGTGGAGCACGGACTCTAGGCATGCAGGCTTCAGTAGTTGTGGAGTGTGGGCTCAGCAGTTGTGCCTCTCAGGCTCTAGAGTGCAGACTCAGTAGTTGTGGCTCATGGGTGTAGTTGCTCCATGGCATGTGGGATTTTCCCAGACCAGGGATCGAACCCATGTCCCCTGAACTGGCAGGCAGATTCTTAACTACTGCACCACCAGGGAAGTCCTAGTTCTTTACATGTTTGGTAGAATTCACCCATGAAGGCTTCTGGTCTTGGGCTTTTCTTTGTTGGTGTATGTCTTCGGTTACTGCTTCAATTGCCTTACTTGCATTTGGCCCATTCAGATTTTCCATTTCTTCATGATTCAGTCTTGATAGATTGCATGTTTCTAGCAATTTATTCACTTCTTCTAGGTTACATAATTTGTTGGCATATAGTTGTTCATGGCAGTCTCATGATGCTTTGTATTTCTGTAGTATCAGTTGTAATAATGTCTCTTCCCTTTTTTCTTTGTTATTCTAGCTGAAGTTTTGTCAATTTTATCTTTTTAAAACTCCCCAACTATTAGTTTTTTTAATCTTTTTAATTGTCTTCCTAGTGGCTGTGAAATTTATCTCTATCCTTAGCTTTATTTCCTTACTTCTGCTAACTTTGGACTTATTTTTCTTCTTTTTTTCTAATTCCCTGAGGTGCAAAGTTAGATTGTTTATTTGAGATCTTTCTTTTTTCTGTGGGTTTGTCGTATATGGCCTTTATTATGTTGAGGTAGTTACCCTCTATGCCCACCTTCTGGAGAGTTTTTATCATAAATGGGTGTTGAATTTTGTCAAAAGATTTTTCTGCATCTATTGAGATGATCATGTGGTTTTTAATCCTTCAATTTGTTGATATGGTGTATCACATTGATTGATTTGCATATATTGAAGAATCCTTGCATTTCAGGGATAAACCCCACTTGATCATGGTGTATGATCCTTTTAATGTGTTGTTGGATTCTGTTTGCTAGTATTTTGTTAAGGATTTTTGCATCTAAATTCATTAGTGATATTGGTCTGTAGTTTTCTTTTTTTGTGACATCTTTTTCTGGTTTTGGTATCAGGGTGATGGTGGCCTCATAGAATGAGTTTGGGAGTGTTCCTTCCTCTGCAGTTTTTTGTAAGAGTTTGAGAAGGATGGGTGTTAGCTCTTCTCTAAATGTTTGATAAAATTCACCTGTGAAGCCATCTGGTCCTGGGCTTTTGTTTGTTGGAAGATTTTAAATCATAGTTTCAATTTCATGACTTGTGATTGGTCTGTTCATATTTTCTGTTTCTTCCTGATTTAGTCTTGGAAGGTTACACCTTTCTAAGAATCTGTCCATTTCATCCAGGTTGTGCATTTTATTGGCATATAGTTGCTTGTAGTAGTCTCTTATGATGCTTTTTATTTCTGCAGTGTCCATTGTAACTTCTCCTGCTTCATTTCTAACTTTATTGATTTGAGTCCTCTCCCTCTTTTTCTTGATGAGTCTTGCTAGAGGTTTATCAATTTTATTTATCTTCTCAAAGAACCAGCTTTTAGTTTTATTGATTTTTGCTATTGTTTTCTTTGTTTCTATTTCATTTATTTCTGCTCTGATCTTTATGATTTCTCTCCATCTACTAACTTTGGGTTTTGTTTGCTCTTCTTTCTCTAGTTTCTTTAGGTGTAAGGTTAGATTGTTTATTTGGGGTTTTTCTTGTTTCTTGAGGTAGGATTGTATCGCTATAAACTTCCCTCTTAGAACTGCCTTTGCTGCATCGCGTAGGTTTTGGATCATTGTGTTTTCATTGTCATTTGTCTCTAGGTATTTTTTGATTTCCTCTTTGATTTCTTCAGTGATCTCTTGGTTATTTAGTGTGTATTGTTTAGCCTCCATGTGTTTGTGTTTTTTACAGTTTTTTTTTCCTGTAATTGATTTCTAATCTCGTGGCATTGTGGTCAGAAAAGATGATTGATATGATTTCAGTTTTCTTAAATTTACCAAAGCTTGATTTATGACCCAAAATGTGATCTATCCTGGAGAATGTTCCATGTGCACTTGAGAAGAAAGTGTAATCTGCTGTTTTTGGATGTAATGTCCTATAGATATCTATTAAATCTAGCTGGTTGATTGTGTCATTTAAAGCTTGTGTTTCCTTATTAATTTTCTGTCTGGATGATCTGTCCATTGGTGTCAGTGGAGTGGTAAAGTCCCTCACTATTATTTTGTTACTGTTGATTTCCTCTTTCACAGTTTTTAGCATTTGCCTTATGTATTGAGGTGCTCCTATATTGGGTGCATATATATTTATAATTGTTATCTCCTCTTCTTGGATGGATCCTTTGATCATTATGTAGTGTCCTTTCTTGTCTCTTGTAACATTTTTTATTTTAAAGTCTATGTTATCTGGTATAAGTATCACTACTCCAGCTTTCTATTGATTTCCATTTGCATGGAATATCTTTTTCCATCCCCTCACTTTCAGTCTGTATGTGTCCTAGGTCTGAAGTGGGTCTCTTGTAGACAGCATATGTATGGGTTTTGTTTTTGTATCCATTCAGCCAGTCTGTGTCTTTTGGTTGGAGCATTTAATCCATTTACATTCAAAGTAGTTATTGATATATATGTTTCTATTACCATTTTCTTAATTGTTTTCTTTTTGCTTTTGTAGGTCCTTTTCTTCTCTTGTGTTTCCCACTTAAAGAAGTTCCTTTAGCATTTGTTGTAGGGCTGGTTTGGTGGTGCTGAATTCTCTTAGCTGTTGCTTGTCTGTAAAGCTTTTGATTTCTCCATCAAATCTGAATGAGATCCTTGTCAGGTAGAGGATTCTTGGTTGTAGGTTCTTCTCTTTCATCACTTTAAATATATTGTGCCACTCCCTTCTGGCTTGCAGAGTTTCTGCTGAGAAATCAGCTGTTAACTTTATGGGAGGTCCCTTGTATGTTATTTGTCATTTTTCCCTTGTGCTTTTAATAATTTTTCTTTGTCTTTAATTTTTGTCAATTTGACTACTATATGTCTTGGCGTGTTTCTCCTTGGATTTATCCTGCCTGGGACTCTTTGCACTTCCTGGACTTGGACAGCTATTTCCTTTCCCATGTTAAGGAAGTTTTTGACTATAATCTCTTCCAATATTTTCTCAGGTCCTTTCTCTCTCTCTCTTCTCCTTCTGGGACCCCTATAACACGAATGTTGGTGTGTTTAACATTGTCCCAGAGGTCTCTTAGGCTGTCTTCATTTCTTTTCATTCTTTTGTCTTTGTTCTTTTCCGCATCAGTGACTACCACCATTCTGTCTACCAGGTCACTTATTCACCCTTCTGCCTCAGTTACTCTGCTATTGGTTCCTTCTAGTGTATTTTTCATTTCAGTTATTGTGTTGCATATCTCTGTTTGTTTGTTCTTTAATTCTTCTAGGTCTTTGGTAAATTTTTCTTGCATCTTTTCGATCTTTGCATCCAGTCTTTTCTCAAAGTCCTGGGTCATCTTCACCATCATTATTCTGAATTCTTTTTCTGGAAGGGTGCCTATCTCCACTTCATTTAGTTGCTTTTCTGGGGTTTTATCTTGTCCCTTCATCTGGTACAAAGTCCTCTGCTTTTTCATTTTCTCTGTCTTTCTGTGGCTGTGGTTTTCAGTTCCACAGAATGAAATACTGCTGATACTGCTTGATACTGCTCTCCGTCCTCTTGTGGAGGAAGCTACCTCTCTCTTTTTTTTTTTCTTAATGTAGGTGTTTATCACTCTCAACTTTCCTCTTAGGATTGTTTTTGCTGCATCCCATAGTTTTGGTATGTTGTGTTTCCATTCTTGTTTGTCTCAAGGTAGTTTTTTATTTCCCTCTTGATTTCTTCTTTGACCCATTGTTTGGTTGTATATTGTATAGGTGTATATTGTTTAATTTCCACATATTCATAAGTTTTTCTCCTATTTTTGATTTCATTTCATACTGTTGTGGTTAGAAAATATATTTCATATGATTTCAATCTTGTTAAATTTGTTAAGACTTATTTTGTGACCTAACATATAATCTCTCGTGAAGAATGTTCCATGTGCATTGAAAAGACTATGTAGGGCTTCCTAGGTGGCACAGTGGTTAAGAATCCGCCTGCCAATGCAGGGGACATGGATTTGATCCCTGCTCCAGGAAGATCCCACATGCCATGGAGCAGCTAAGCCCGTGAGCCACAGGGGGAAAAAAAAAAAAGAATATGTATTCTTCTGCTTTGGTACGGGATGTTCTGTATATGTCTGCTAGGTTCATTGGTCTATGGTGCTATTCAAGTCCACAATTTTCTTATTATCTTTCTGTCTGAGTGATCTGTTGTTGAAACTAGGATATTGAAGTCCTCTACTATTACTGTATGGCTGTCTATTTCTCCCTTTAGTTTTGCTAACATTTATTTATTTAGGTGCTCCAATCTTGGGTGCCTATATATTTACAATTGTTATATCTTCTTGATATATCTATTGGGAACTATGTTCCCCCGAATTCCCTTCCATGTTGGTGTGGCTTGAAAAGAAATTTGTGTGATCAGGAAGGTTTAAATGAAGCAGCAGCCATGAAGCTCTGAGATTCAGTGCAGGGATGAGTCCTCACTAGCTCATGCACATGGTCACTGATCTTCTGGCCCCTTTCTGTCAGCAGCAGGTCCACGGCTCCTCTGGCTCTCCCTAAGTCTCTTCTGTGAGGGTCTCAGTGTCCTGAGCCAGGCACATGTACAGCTTCAAGGTGAAGGGCACCAGCAAGTTATTATGTTATCAAGGGTGGAGGCAGAGAGAGACAGATGTGGTCCCACTTTGTCCCTGCTCTCCCTTGCTTCACACTTGAATTTTTTCCTGATTTTCTGATTTTTCTGATTTTAGCAGTTGTAGATGAAGAGGCAGCCAGCCTTCCATAGACTTTTCCTTTTATTCCCACACTCATGTAAAATGTGGTCTCTACAATTAATTCCTTATTTTATATTGCTCATGGAGGTTCTGCTTTCCCGGTGAAAACCTTAACAGATATGTGAATGAATTTTACCCTAACAGATATACATAAGTGTATCTTATGTCAATGTCACTTCAAATCAGTGAATGAAAAGGTTATTCAGTAAGAATCCTTGAAAAAAATTAGCTAATATATTTAGAAATTAGTATATCTGCACTTCATATCATTCATAAAAATGTGATGATTTGTTTATAGAAACATATTGGAGGAAAATAGAGAATATATTTATAGCTCTGGAATACACAAAATGCAAACATTGAAAAAATTGAAAAATTTAATGTATAAAAATTAAAAGCTGTTCAAAGGCAGTGTTACTTTTTGAGTTTATTCTGTATATTTTTTTTTTTAAAAGAATCTCAGGGAACTGACTTTGAGTCAAGACATCCAGCTAGATGATAAAAGTTTTATAAAATTTCCAAAATGGAGTGTGTGTGTGTGTGTGTGTGTGTGAGCGTGAGAGATAGAGAGATAGAGAGACAGAGAGAAAGAGAATATGTATGTTTGAAGAGAGCTTTGGTCCTAAGAGCATCGTGGGCCAGGTGTGGAGTCAGGAGCCTTTGGCCATACTGGGAATCAGTATTCCTTCCTGGCTGGTTCACAGAAGTAAGGTAGTGAAACTGCACCTCAGATTGGGACTTGAACCCATATGCCAGGACCCAAACCTGACTAAAACCTTGATTGGAACTTGAACCCATGTGGCTGGGACTTGCACCTGGCCAAAACCCAAGGTCTTCCAACTGAGATCACACACCTGGTTTCAGGACTTAATGAAGCTCAGGTTCTTGATGTCACAGTGCAGAAAGTATTCAGTGAGAGACAAGGTTATAGGTAAGAAGTGGATTTATTTAGAGAGAAACACACTCCACACACAGAGTGTGGACATCTCGAAGGTGAGAAAGGCACCAGGGTGTGGGGTTGTCAGTTTTTATAGGCACGGGTAATTTCATAGGGTAATGAGTGGGAGGAGTATTCCTGCTATTTCAGAAAGGGGCGGGGATTTCCAGGAATTGGGCCATGGCCCACTTTTTGATACTTATGGTCTGGCCTTGGAACTTGTCCTGGTGCCTGTGGGTGTATCATTTAGCTTGCTGATGTGTTATAATAAGCATATACTGAGGCTCAAGGTCCAGTGGAAGTTGACTTGTCTGCCATCTTGGACCCATTTGGTTCTAATCAGTTTATGTCATGTCCTCGGGCTGTCATTCTTTCAAAGGTTGTGCCCTGCCCCCTTCCCTCCTGTTTCAGTAGGACATGTGGCTGAAATGTGTTGCTACAGACATGGAGCTAATGACAGGATACACAGAGCATCCCCTCCCCACTCTGTCAGGACTTGCTCTTTGCCCCCACACTGAGCATTCCCACTCAGCCTCAGCAGTGAGAACACCAGCACTTTTCCAGATCCATCTCCTATCACCCTCCTGTTCCAGCCAAATCTCCAAGGCCCTCTACAAACCCAGGGTTTTTGTCTGGGCAGTTCTCTCAGCCTGGGACCCACCCATCTTCATTCTCTTGACAACTTCCCTCTGCCTACAAGTCCTACTTGCTGGGTCACAGCTTCCTTGCCTCCTCCAGAAAGAATGAGTCACCCTTTGGCACTTTGAACTGCCTTTTTCAATGCACTTATCACACTCACAGTAATTGTCAGTTTACTATTTCTTGCACCATAAGGTTGAACTCCCTGGGGCCATGCATTGTGATTTATACTGCTCTCTGAAGCCTTGCCTCTACACAGGTCCCAAGTGCTGAGCCAAGTCTTAAATGAACAAGCTGGTGTCCTGGTTTCTGTTCCTTTCTCCCTTCAGCCTGTCTTGCACACAGCCCTGATTCTCATCCTAAAGCAAAATTTGGATTACATCACCCCCCAATTCAAAATCCTTCCTTGGTTGAACTTCACCAGGGAAACTATTTCAATTGTTGGCATTCAAGGCCTTGCATACCATGCAGTGAGGACTGTTAGGTCAACTGGAAAAAGGCCAGATGAGAGCACAGTCAAGGTTAGGCAAGCTGATATTAAGAAAACCGACAGAGAACCCAGCTTAGCACATAATTTTCTCCCTCTCTCCCTCATTCATTGAGCATCATGATCAGGACCTGAAACTGATTATGTTCCTCTGCTGGCCCCTCAAAAGACATAGGCCTTGTTCTGTTTCCACCCCACCATTGTCTGACTCAAGTGGAGTGCTGGTGAATGTTCGACCCCAGTGGGAATTGGTGATTGGGGGGGTGGGGATTGGGGGGGGGGGTGATTTCTAGAGTTTGCCAGTTTCTGCGGTGTAAATACTCCCATTATGGCTGATGTCAAGCTACCAGTGTGGTCACTGAAGGAGTCAGAAATAAATGTACAGTAGCACACCATTGTGTGGTATTTCCACCATACAGATATAATAGACACAAAAACCACAAGAACATAGATAATAGTAAAATAAAAAGTGATGAATTTTGATTATTTGCTACTTTTTTCAATATAATTTAATTGTAGGTTTATATAATGCAACTTTTAACAATGACTTTTAAAAGACAAAGAATGTATTGAACATCCAGATTGCAAAAGTCCCGAACACATTGTGTCTTCCCATTTTTGATGATTCGTATTTTACTTCTTCCAAGGGGCTGGGAAACAAAGGCCTCTAGGAGGAACGGGGCTCCGGTTGGGGAGCAGCAAAGCCCAGCTCGAGTCCCCCACACGGCCACTAGGGGGCGACAGACACAGTCTGATACGCAGCCCCCGCCGGAGATGGAGGCTCCTGGGGTCCGCCCCCCCGCTAGGCTCTCGCACCACGGAGACGTTTTTCCTTCCATTTCACGCGCGTCCAGGCTCTGGGGACGCTGCGGGGCTCTGGGGGCATGGAAGGGCCGCAGCCCTCTGCCCATAGCCCCCACCCGGCAGCTTCTGCGGCCGGAAACCGGCCCTACCGCCGCCTTCCCGGCATCCCCCGCGCGAAGACGGTGCTTCCGCCGGCCGAGGTTCCAGAGCGAGTCTAGGTCATTAATTAATCAGCGGGCAGTTAGCCTGTATTTTTCCTTGGGCTGGATTAGTGTGGAGGGACGAGGGACAAGAGCTTCCTCCTGAGTCACCCTGAGGCAGCAGCGCCCCGGAGATCAGGGAAGCAGGCCTTCTAGGCTTCCGGTGCGGGTGCGGACGAGAGCAATGGCCTGCCGGCAGAGAGGCCTGTGTTCTCCTCCCAGCTCCTCTGCCAACAGTCTGTGTGGCCTTGGGCAAGGCATTTAACCCGGCTGGGCCTGGGTTACTGCAGCAGAAGCTGTTGTTTGGCTCCCAGACATCTGTGTCCTTTTGTCCTCATTGGCGGGTAGTGCCCACGCCTCCAGAGAGATTTACTCCAGCACTGCATCCGGTGCGGTTGGACTCGGCCCACTGTTTTGGTCCTGTTCCCCTCGTCAAATGCTAGCTCCTTGAAAATACCATCCAAACAGCCTGTTGCTAAGACAAAACTGCGTTTTGTTGCTTCCCTTGTTCGGGGAGAGCACCATCTTGAAAGATTCCTTAGTGGAGAGGAGGTGGGGAGGTTAAAGTTGAGATAGGTTTTTGGGGTTAAGTTGAAGGTGGACCTTAGTGAGTATTGGGTAAGAATCATATTATATAGTTTAGAGTTGTTGGTCACGTTAGTTTAGGATTTGTGGTCTGAGTGAGGTGAGTCTTGGAGCTTCAACAGTTGTTTGATGCTGCCTGTTAAAAACTTGTGTGGTTTTTGATGGAATTTTGTGAGGTCAAGGAGTAAAGTTATTTGCACCTTTTGTCTTCCTGAGCAGGTGTTTCCCGGTAATGCAGTCATATTATTTTGCCTCCGCCAGTGTGAGTCACAGTCCTCTGCTATTTGCACCCAGGGGAATCCTGTATGTGGCTTGCTTGTGTGTGAAATGAGGATCGTGTTGCGGGGGAGCGGGGAAGGGGAGGAGCTGGGCATGCGTGAGAAGATCAAAGTTTCAGCCTGTTGGAGCCTTTCTGTCACAGTACCGTGGGGCTTACAAAACTGCGTCCTGAAAAATAATTCTTACTCTCAAACCCAAAAAGGGAGCTGCCAGATGGAAACGAATAGATGGGTATTAAATGTCTCCAACATATCACTATGTTCACTTGCCACCTGCGACTCAAAGCTTATAGTTAGGGGGGTCCTTGCATTTACTCCATAAAGGGAGGTGCATGTTCACTTGTTTGATGCCACGTGGTAGAGGCCTCAAGGTTACAAATATTCCAGGCTTATCACAGTCTTAAAATGGCCCTAGGGCGTCTGACTCCTGGCCTTCCTACTTCCCAGTCAAATGAACTGGGGCCAGCTCCTCCTCTCTGAGCTCATTTCCTCCTAGGTGCGGTGAGGAAGAGGGTGCTTTGGGCAGAATAACGAGGCTGAAGTGAGGGCATGTGTTGCATGTGGCAGCCAGCACTTGCAGCTGAGGTGCAGGTATTCTGGAGTAGCATCAGTTCTTAGCTGTGTGGGCTGTCCTGCCAGCTGTGGGTCTAGGACACCTGTGAGAGAGAGACCAGGCCCATCGGAAGCAAGTTGGGAAGGACTCAGAGGGTTATCAGGTTGAGAGAGAAAGCAGAAGAAATGAAGATGACAGTAACCACTATCCCAGCTCAGGGAGTCCGGGGCTTGTTCAGATCAGTTCCTGCACTGTCCCCCCCCCCCCCCCCCCCCGGGACAGGTGCAGGAGCAACATAAAAAATATTGAACAACCAGTTCTTTACAGGCAGGAAACAATCAGAACAGGCTGGCTGCAAACCCTTGGAGGCCTCCTGTTTCAACAAGCATTAACCTTTTTTTTTCCTTCATGTTTTGGCCGTGCCACACAGAATATGGGATCTTAGTTTCCCAATCAGGGATTGAACCCGTACCCCATGCACTGGAAGCCCAGAGCCTTAACCATTGGACCAGGGAATTCCCCGGCATTAACCCTTTAATTGTTCCATTTGGGGAGCTCTGGGGTGGGCTGGAGCAGTGGGCATTAAGGGGCAGTTGGGGGCTTTAGGAAGCAGCTGTTTACATTCAGTTGGGCCCCATCAGAGCGTCCTGGCTGGATATCTGCCTTGCTAGGGGAGCGTGGACGCGGCAGGTGTGGCAAAGTGGAGGTTGGCGATGCAGCCCAGTGCAGAGCAGGCATGGATGAGAGGCAGATTCTGATCAGGTGGGTCCTCTGTAGGCAACCCCAGGCCCTGGCAACTGAAGGCTGGTGTCTTGCAGTGAAGCCTGGGCTCCTTGGGTCTCCTGAGCCTTTGAGTAGTGCCCTCACAGGGAACTTTGCTAGGTTTTCTGGTTCTCCATTTAGATTGGGAAAATCCCTTCCCCCTTCCTGTTCCTAGCTGAAGCATTTCCTGTCTCTTCTCATCCTTCCCAGCAGACCTGAGAGCAAGGTAAGCCTTGAGACCAAGTCATTAGCAACTGGAAAACTAGTTCTCCTTTCCTTGAGGGCAAGAAAGACTGAATCTTCAAACTCTGCCAGGATATGAGGGAAAATATTTCCATTTCATCTTTCTATGGTAAAGAAAGGAAAGGAAAGGAAATCGCTATACAATTTTAGAATAGAGAGTAGTTTGACAATACATGCCAAAAGCTGTATAGAAGTTTATAACTTTTGATCTAGCAATTTCTCTATTAGGAGTATAACTTGTGGAAATAATCAGATTTTTTCAAAGATTTCTGAATAAGATTGTTTATTGAAGCATTCTGTACAACAGTAAAAAGAATGAATGTCCAGTATTAATAATCGTGTCATGAACAAATAGTTTACTGACATGGGAAGATACCAAAATATATTACACTTAGAAAACAGATTAAAATAATGTAGTAGCATGATTCCAATAATATAAAAGGGTAAAAATAGAATCTGTAGTCTGTTTTATCAGTTAGGAAGGAAGTTGTGAACTGTTTCATTTAAGTAAGTAATCAATTGACTCAGCAAAAGCGGGAACCATTACATGTCAAGCACTGTGGATATAGCAGTGAGCTGTTAAAAGTGTAATTTTTTAAAGGTTATTTTATTTACTTATTTATTTTTATTTATTTTGGCTGCATTGGGTCTTCATTGCTGTGCACGGGCTTTCTCTATTTGCGGTGCGCGGGGGCTCCTCTTCGTTGCAGTGCATGGGCTTCTCGTTGCGGTGGCTTCTCTTGTTGTGGAGTATGGGGTCTAGGCACGTGGGCTCTAGAGCGCAGGCTCAGTAGTTGTGGCACATGGGCTTGGTTGCTGTGTGGCATGTGGGATCTTCCCAGACCAGAGATCAAACCCGCGTCCCCTACGTTGGCAGGCAGATTCTTAACCACTTCCTCACTAAGGAAGTCCCAAAAGTGTAATTTTCAAAAAAGGTGAAAGCATGACTTTCAAATAAATATAAAAGTGACACATGTCAAAGATTTTAACTCATTAGTGACAGAGGAAACCATCAAGATGTTAAAACTAGTTTAAAAGAGAATCTGGGACTTTGCTGGTGGCGCAGTGGTTAAGAATCCACCTGCCAATGCAGGGGATGCGGGTTCAAACCCTGGTCTGGGAAGATCCCACATGCCACAGAGCAACTAAGTCCGTGTGCCACAACTACTGAGCCTGCGCTCTGGAGCCCGAGAGCCACAACTATTGAGCCCGTGTGCTGCAACTGCTGAAGCCTGCACTCCTAGAGCCCATGCACCACAACAAGAGAAGCCACCGCAATGAGAAGCCCGCACACCACAATGAAGAGTAGCCCCCACTCGCCACAACTAGAGAAAGCCCATGCACAGCAAGGAAGACCCAACACAGCCAATAAATAAATTAATTAATTTAAAAAAGAGAGAGAATCTGAAGAAGAGATATATACGTGGAAAGTCAGGAATGTTGAAATCAATTTGCTAATTATAGAGGCAAGACTGCTCAGTAGTTAGAAGAAAATGTAACGTTTGGAATCATCTCCTCTGCAGGATGGCACAGATGCCAAGAAGCAGTGCTGTCCATCCTCACAGGGTAATAATCAGTCGCGTTGGTGGGAAGTGACTTGCTTTTCTCCAAGCAGGAATTATTGGCATTACTGTCAGTTTTCTGCCAGTTAACTTCTGTCTACACAGAGCTGTCAAATAGTCTCATCAGAGACAAACAAAGGCACACGCTCCTGTGGGAACGGATGATCCCCGGAGGCTCCAACTTGCCTTTGGAAGGCTATCCAGTTATCTCATTTGCCCATTTCAAGTCTTCCACACTTTCCCTGACAGGGCTGTGTAAAAGAATAACAGAGAGGGTGTCACTTAAAGTAGGCCACAGGGAAGGTGCCAACTCTAAAGATGCAATCAAGACCTTCTGGGTAGATGGAGCAGCACGTGCAAAGGGCATAGAGGAAATAGAGGCCCAATGGGGCCGGGCGTGAGCCAGGGGTGAAGACAGGAAGGGGTAGAGGTCAGCCTGGGGTGGACCCTGCCGCGCCTGCAGGAAGGAGATGTGGAGTTGGGATCTCCTTCTAAGTGCAGTGGGAACCGTTAGGGTTTATAGCGGGGAGAAGCCGTGATCTAGTTGGTGTTTTGTTAAACATCTCTGGTTGCTGTGGGAGAAGAGCCTGGAGAGGAGCCAGGACCTATCAGGAGGGAGGCTGGCGGCCCTGTGGGGAGCCGGGGGGTGGGGGTGGTAGGGGTAGGGGAGAGGCCTGGGCTCTCCTTCTTGCTTGTTCTGGGCTGGAGACTTCAGGACGTGCCAATGGATTGATGGCAAGTGAGAAGTATTGCTGTGTCGGGCTCAGCCTATCAGTAGTAATGCTGGTGGCGAGAGGCGCCTGAGCCCCTCTCCTAGCCCCATGACGCGGCGAGTACCCCACAGACGTGTTGTGGCCGCACTGGCCCTTGTGGTTCTTATTATGATTGCAAGACACACCTTAGCAACAACGCTTAGGAAACTTTGGAAAGAAACCAGATTTATTACTCACAGATCCTGGAGGGCACACGGCACGCCCCAGGGCCACACAGCAAGGTCACGGGGAGAGACAGGGAGTGGGGGCGCACACACATGGATGGGGGCTCTGCCTCTATCAGGGTCCAAGGGTGGGGAGGCTGCAGTTCCCAGGGTTCACTGTGCCAAATTTAAATTCTAATTCATTGCCAAATTTAAAACCTAAGAGGGGGGATTTCCTGGTGGTCTAGTGGTTAGGATTTGGCGCTTTCACTGCTGTGACCCGGGTTCCTGAGTTGGGAAACTGAGATCCCACAAGCTGTGTGGCACTGCCAATACATACATACATACATATATACATAAAACCTGAGAGCAGGAATTTGGGCTCAGGAAGGGAAAAGTGGGGTCACTCCAGTGGTCAGTTCACCGAGGGCTTTGTAACCCCTTCTAACCTTCGTGGATAGAGCCACCTGGTGCCTCATCTGGCTGTCAGTCAGTAGCTGTGTGCCGCAGCTGGCCGTATGTTCATTCAAGGTGGATGTCTTTTGAAATGGATGTGCCAGCAACTGTAAGCTTAATGTCAGACACTTAACACTGCATATATATATATATAGGTCTCTGCCCCCCTCACCCCCTTTCCTGCAGCCCTTGGAATTCCTGGGTGATTGGAGCATCTTTTGTTCTAATGAGATCATTTTTGGTGGCCTCTTTGCCTCCTGGATGGGGACTGGTCACCAGAAAGACCAGGCCATGATTAGCTTGAAACTTTCAGCTCTATCTCCCATCTTCTGGGGAGGCGGGAGGGGCTGAAGATTGAGTTAATAATGGATTGTGGCCACGTGATGAGCCTCTGTAAAAATCCCTAAAGTACAGTGTTCTGAAGGCATCAAGGTTGAGGAACACATCCACGTGGAAGGAGGGTGGCACACCCCAGCTCCACGGTGACAGAAGTGCCTGCACTAGGGACCTTTCCGGACTTTGCCCCATGTGCCTCTTCACCCGGCTGTCCATCTATGTCCTTTTTTGTGTAATAAACTAGTAAGCGTAAATAAGTGTTTCCCTGAGTTCTGTTGAGTGGTTAGCAAATTATCAAACCTGAGGAGGAGGTTCCTGGGAACTCCCAATTTGTAGCCACGTCAGACAGAAGTGCAGGTGAGCTGAGGACCCACCACTTGTGATTGGCATCTGAGGTGGGAGGAGTCTTGGGGGCCTGGGCCTTTAACCTGTGGGGTCCTCACAGACTCCAGTTAGGGTCAGGACTGAGTTAAATCACAGGACACCCAGGTGGTGTCCACAGAGAACTGGAGAATTGCTTGGTGTGGAAAAACCCACACACCTGGTGTCAAAAGTATGCTATGTGTACAGAGAAGGAGTTTTTCCTTTTCAATGGGCAGGGAGGAAAAGGCTGAATCACGGATGACTTGTAGGTGTATGGTTTGAGCACCTGGGTGAATGATGGTGCAGTTTTCTGAGGGGTGCCTGGCAAGAGTCTGTATTCAAGGGTATCTCCAAGTTGCCTAGTTTGAGATGCCTGGTGGGAGTCCAGATCCCCAGCACCTAGCCTGTGTCTTGGAGGCACAGCTGTGGGCTGAAAGTGGGGGTATCTCTCTCCCCGGGCCCCTAGAACAGAAGGGTATCCCAATCCCAGCTGCCTACTGATTCTTCCAGAGCTGTCTTTCCTCCTGGCAGGAGAAACATCTACACTCCGATGTACCCAGAAGCCATTCATTAGCAGTAATTAGCACAGTCACTTATTTCCCTGGAGGGTTGATGAGGGAGGAGGAACATGGTTGGAGGCAGGCGGCTCTCCCTTCGGGGGATGCTGGAGCTGGTTTCTCCACGCCTCCTCTCCAGCTAGCTCATGGCTCAGCAGGTAGCCCACAGGCAGACCTGCAGACCCCAGCTCTGTGTCCAGGTCACCCCTGGAACCAGGGGCCCTTCATTCTCCACCTACTACTAGACGTAGTTAATTCTGTGCAGTCAGTCACTTGCTCTCCATGAGCCCTTGGCCATGACCTCTGACCTCACAGCTCCGAGGTCTGCAAGTCACTGATGAGTCACCAAGAGTGCTGGAAATGCCCCAGGCCAGCGATGGGCATCCAGTGAGGCAGCTTGCCCGCATGCCCACTCCCTCTGTCCTTCCCAGCTCAACTCTTCCCATCACGCTCAGTCTGGGCTCAGCCTTTCCCAGTCTGGAGCTCCCCCATCTGTTTCCTGGTGCAGAGGAAGTGCAGTCCTTCCAGGCTGATTTCTGTGTTGCAGTGAAAGTCATTCTGGTTGGTCCTGGGTAGAAGGAAGAGCCATGTGCTTGATTGGTGAAGAGCACTCCTAGTCATGGAGGAAAGGAGACCTTTCCAATGACGTTTCTGTGGGACGACTGGCCACCTTCCTCCCGGTAGATTCCCAGCCAGGCTGGTGGGATATTTTTCCAGAACAACAGGAGTCAATGGGGAAAACATGCCCTAAGAATTCTGGTGTACAGCCAACTTTTCTGAAGAAGGAGTAGGTTGTGAAGAAAACCTAGGAGAATGCTCTAAGCCAAGGAAAGAAAATTCTGGAGGAAGCTGACATAGAGACGTGCCATAGAGAAAGAGATGGACTGCTAAGGAATGGAGGAACAAGTATAAGTGCAGTTTTTAAAAAAAGTGCTGAAGGTCTTAGTGGACCACAAGAATGAACAATGCTCTATATTCCAGGAAGACGTTAACCAGAGTGAAGATACATAGAGTCACACCATTAACACCTAGACCCTGGATGTCCAGCATTCAAAGAGTCAGACAGTGGTGTGGGGGTGGAGTGGGGTGGGGGTGGGGGGTTCTGCATTTAGAAAGTATGGGGTTGAGGAAGGAACTAGGGAGAAAGGACCCCTGAGACTACAGAAAGGAAAGCTGGGCAAGGAGTGAGATGCTCAACTTCCACTTTAAGGAAATGTTGAGGACAGGCAGTGTGCTGTTATAAGATGAAGAAAATTTTATTTCCCAGAATTTCAGGTGGGAGTGGGGAGTGCCTGGACCACATGACCGAGGGTGGGAGACCCTGAAGATGGGGAAAGGATTCAGTATGCACCAGTGTAAGGCTGGGTTTCTTGTGGAAAGAAGAAACAGAGCTCTGGGGCCAGGACTGGGTGAGCGGAACCGAGAGGGCCTTGAGGAGCCTGGGCAGAGGCAGAGGAAATGTGAGGTCTGGGGCCATAGGAGCTGTGGTGAGACTCTGAATGGGACCCGGGCCCTGGGATGGGGTTGGAGCCAAGTCACACCCCAATCTCCAAGAGGCAGGGAGCCTCAAGTGACAGCTGAGCTCCCAGGACTGTTCAGGAGTGTGGTTAAATGGAAGGAAGGACATCCCCTTGGGAAGGTAACAAAAAGCCTGCCAGTGAGCAGTGTACCCGAGACCAGCCAGGCCAGGTTCCTCAAGACTGTTAGTGCCCTGGGAAAACTTGCCTGCAGATAGCACAGCCCGGCCATTGCTCAGTCACTGCTCAGCCCGGTGCAGCCGCCAGCTCTTCACCTGAGCAGTCATGACCAGCATGGAGGTCTTGACAGGCCCTCTGCACAGATGGATAACCTGAGGCCAGGTTGGAAGAAGCAGCTGCTGTGTCCCTGGCTCCTTTGGAGTGCTCTGCTTTCTCTGGGAGCTTACTTGAGTCACCTGGTGGGGATGGAGCATCTGTTCTGTTCCAGGCCCTGCCCTCCGAGCGCAGGAAATGCCCAAAGATGCAGTGCCCTGGCCAGTACCACAGAGTGCAGGTGGGTGGGTGGGGCTGGGCTGGAATCAGGCTTCTCAGCCAAGCAGGGCCCAGTGTGGCCACAGCTTCTGAGGTTCCTGAAAAGGTTGACATTCGGATTTATTTTTCTGTGTTTTAGTTGTAGTGAATTGTACATAAGAGTTACCATCTTAACCATCTTTAAGTGTACAGTCCAATGGCATTACGCACATTCACAGTGCCGTGCAACCATCACCACCATCCGTCTCCAGAACTCTCTCATCTTCTCAAACTCCTTACCCATTAAACACTAACTCTGATCCCCCTCCCCCAGCCCCTGGCACCCACCCTCTACTTTCTGTTGCTATGAATTTAACTGCTCTAGGGACCTCATATAGGTGGAATCATACAGTATTTGTCCTTTTGTGTCTGGCTTATTTCACTCAGCATAACGTCCTCAAGGTCCATCCATATTGTAGCCTGTGTCAGTGCTTCATTCCTTTTATACGTCATGGCCCGCATGTTGTTTATCCACTTATCCACCAGTGGACACTGGGCTGTTTCACCTTTTTGACTGCTGTGAATAATGCTACTGTGAACATGGATGTGCAAACATCTGAGCAGCGACTCAGACAAACACTTGTACGCTTGTGTTCACAGCAGCATTAGTCAAAATTCAGAATTTTTTTTTTTTGGCCACACTGCATGGCATATGGGCTCTTAATTCCCCAACCAGGGACCAAACCCATGCCCCTTGCATTGGAATCATGGAGTCTTAACCACTGGACCAACAGGGAAGCCCCCAGATTTTTTTTTTTTTTAGTGTGGATTTGCCCAATTTAAAAAACAAACACAACAGTGCATGTCTGACCGAACCCACTGGAGAGCTGGATTCCATCCCTGGTTTGAAGCACTGGTCTCAGAGCCAAGCGGCTTGCCAGCTCAGATATCCAACCTCTCCTTACAGAAAACAGCTGGCAGCCTCCAAGCCAGGGCCAGACCCACATGAAAATGAGCCCCAGGAGAGAGAGAGCAGGGCCCGCGGTCATCACTCTTTGCTGGCTTTCTGTCTGCAGCCTCCTGCCCTTAAGCCAAGCCTCCCTTACATGGCTGGGCCTGTGAGGACCCTGGTGGTCTGATGGCCTCTGCCTGGGGCACCCTGTGCCCTGAGCTGGTTGGCCCCTCACCCTGGATCTCACTCCCCATCTGTTCTAGTGTCCCCAACTCATCCTGTGGATCCAGGCTCAGTGTCACCTCCACAGGGAGGCAAGGTGGCTGGGCCAGGTCCCCTTAGCTCCTGTGCCTCTTCTTTGCCCCTGGAATCCTCCAGTTCTATCCACCAGAACCTCTGACTTTGCTCTTCTTGCAGTTGGAATGGTCTCTGACCGCACCGCCTCTGCCCCTCTCCTGCAAGTCTCCGCTTGAGGTTTGCACTGCCCTGGGCTCCTGGTTTAAGATTGCAGCACCTCCCCACCGCCCTCCCCCCACCTCCTGCTCCCCTTCTACCCGCACCCATCCCCACCCCACCCCAGAGTCCCTTCCGGCTTTGGTTTTCCCCAGAGATTTTATCATCTGTTAGACCAAATGATTTACTTATGTTGTTTACTCTGTTTCTCCCGGCGTCCCTGCCATGAGGGCAGGATTGTTTTTGGTTTGTTCACAGCCGTATTGCTGTAGGTGCTCGGTAGATTTGATGGGATAATGAACGGATACCCCTGGTCAGATATCTGGTGCCCACATCCGAGATTCTGGGGGAAGCAGGGTGTGAATCACTTCTCTGGATCAAGCATTGGCGGCTCCAGCTCCTGTGCCCTGTGAGGCCTCTGCAGCCCATCTGTCATCCCCACCCCCCTGCACATTCATCAGTGGCCCTGAGATGGCCTGGCAGGAACATGGAGAGTGGGCAGCAGGGTGGGCACCCCATCCATCTCCTGCCCCGGCAAAGAGATGCCTGGCCATGATGCCTGGCGTGGGTCCGACGAAAGGTGGACACTCAATGAATATTCTCTCTTTTCTTTTGGCTGCATTGGGTCTTCTTTGCTGTGTGTGGGCTTTCTCTAGTTGCGGCAGGTGGGGGCTACTCTTCGTTGCAGTGAACGTGCTTCTCAG
Organism: Hippopotamus amphibius kiboko; assembly: GCF_030028045.1. NCBI lineage: Eukaryota > Metazoa > Chordata > Mammalia > Artiodactyla > Hippopotamidae > Hippopotamus > Hippopotamus amphibius. Next base: position 123,199,685 of record NC_080194.1, read on the forward strand.
TGAGGTGGCTTCTTTTGTTGCGGAGCACGGGCTCTAGGTGTGTGGGTTCAGTAGCTGTGGCTCACAGTCTTAGTTGCTCCACGGCATGTGGGATCTTCCCAGACCAGGGATCGAACCCATGTCCCCTGCATTGGCAGGCAGATTCTTTTTTTTTTTTTAATTAATTTATTTTATTGGCTGTGCTGGGTCTTTTTTTGCTGTGCGCAGGCTTTCTTTTTAGTTGCGGTGTGCAGGCTCCTCATTGCCATGGCTTCTCTTGTTGCGGAGCATGGGCTCTAGGCACGTGGGCTTCAGTAGTTGCAGCACATGGGCTCAATAGTTGTGGCTCAAGGGCTCTAAAGCTCAGGCTCAATAGTTGTGGCGCACAGGCTTAGTTGCTCCGCGGCATGTGGGATCTTCCCAGAGCAGGGATAGAACCCGTGTCCCCTGCATTGGCAGGAGGATTCTCAACCACTGCGCCACCTAGGAAGCCCGGCAGGCAGATTCTTAACCACTGTGCCACCAGGGAAATTCCTCAATGAATATTCTGTTTGAATGAATGTTGAATCATGCCAGTCTCCACTCCTTGGGAACTGGGGAGCTGGTCTGTGGGGCCCTTTTCCAGGACCTACGCCAGGAAGTCTCCACTGGCTTTTCTGGACTTCCTCTGGTTCTTCCCAGGTCCTTTCCCTTGGGGCCATCTTCCTGGCCACCCCATCTTGAGGACAGCAACATCTTGGGGCACATGCCTGTCCCTTGGGTCACCTGGGAAGTGATCCAAATCACATGAATGGCAGGAAAGGCTGGAACAGAGAGCACCTAGAGAGGCAGGAAGTTGGAGCAGTCGGTCCCCAGTGAAATTCTCCAGACTCACCTCTTCCTCACTTGTTTATTCATTCAACAAACATCCATGGAGACCCAGTGTGCACCAGGTACCAACCCAGATCCCGAGAATCCATGGGGAGGCTCCTCACGGTCCCTCCCCTCTGGGAGCGGCAGCGCACAGCACCCAGCCTCGGGAGGGCCATCCAGGGTCCATGGCCACTGCCCCCACCTTTCCAACACTCCTACGCCCTTCCAGGCCTCTGTGCCTATCCCCCCATGACCCCTTGTTGTCATTACTTGCTCACCTGCCTCCCACCCCCGGGGAGATGTGTGCCTCCTGAGGATAGGACCTGAGTCTCATTCACCATTGTGTCCTGGTACCCAGCACAGGACATAGAGCAGGTGCCCGATAAATGCTTGTGGGGTGAGCTTGTGGGGAGTCCAGCCGCCTTAGCTTCAGGAAGGGAGTGGGTTGGGGGAGCATGAGGGGCAAGGCCAGCCATGGGGCGCAGAGGCAGGCCCAGGACAGAGAGTGGGTGGGGGAGGGGGAGCGCCCCCCCACCGCCCCAGGGCATTTCTGCTCAGCTGGGCTGCCGCTGGGGCCCCACCAGAGATGCCCTTCACCTTGGCCACTCTGTTTCCCTGCAGTCTCCCCACCCTTGCCTTGTCTTTAGGTCCTCCACGCAGCAGCAGGGCACCTCTGGCCTGAGGTTTAATCCCAAGTTGCCTCCTGTCCCCCCAGCCCAAGCAGGGGTCAGTGAAACACACTGATGATGCTTTTCTGTATTGACGATCTCCAGGGGAGTCTCGCAGACTCTTGGAACCCCTAACAGCCCGAGGAGGTGGGCGGCACGAGGGGAGTCCACCCCCAGGCAGCCTCTGGGGACAGAATGTGTGTTGGCTAAGCTATGGGGCTCGGGAGAAGCTGTGGCGGGTGGTCTGCCCGCCGAGGAGCCACACAGCAACCCCTCCCAGTGTCCCGACTCACCCACTGGGCACTCACTCCTTCTCTCCAACCTCGGGCTTCCCCCCCACCACTGGTTTTCATCCCCAGCCTCTGCAGGGTCAACTCCAGCCTTTCCTTCAGCCTCCCTTTTGAAGTCCTCCTTTCTGGGCAGCCCTTGCTGTTACCCTCCCCACCCCACCCGCCTCAGGTGCCTCCCCTGGGCTCCCACCCACCAGCACTTCTGACCCTGGGCGGTGGGGGGGGTCACCATCTATCTGCTGGACTGGGCTCCCTCAGGGCTTCGAGTCCGGTCGCCCCTTCTCCAGAATTGGGGTTCATATCTGGGCTCCTCCGCAAACCAGCTGGGGGACCTTGGGTAAGTCACTAACCTCCCTAAGTGGCCTCAGTTTGCTCATCTGCCGAATGGGAATAATAATAAGGGACGTTGCAGATTGAATGAGGTGGCGTCTGGCTCAGTAAGCACCCCATAACTGCTGTAATATCCATGCCCCTCCCCAGGCAGAGTGAAGGCCAGCGCAAGGTTTGTTGATCCAATGATTGAAGGACAAAGATACACAGTCTGTCTCAGAAGAAGCCTGCCTCCTCCTGCTCGGGGTGCGAGTGTCTGGAGTGCGAGGCGCTGAGTCAGAGAAGACCCAGCTACAGGGTGGGGGCTCTAGGATCATGTGGGCAGGCTCCTCAGGGGAACACCTCATGTCTAACACCCCTACCTGGGCTTCCCCCTCAAGCATCACCCAGCAGCTCTTTGACCCCAAGGAGGAGTCCGGGGGGTGGTCCCAGGAGCACAGGGCCTGAGGTGGGATGTGGGGACTCAGCATCCCAGCCCTCCCCAGGCAGCCGCATCAGTCACAGCTACCCGGGCACCTGGCTGCCCCGCCTGGGGCTTCCTGGGAGTCCAGGTGAGAGATGAGTCTTTAGGCTGCCAAGTGACAGGCCCACAGGAAGGTGGCCCCGGGATGTGTGGTCACTGGGGGCCTGATTCACGCCTTCTGGGAAGTGGCTTAACGGGATCCTGGAGCCCCAGGCTGGGCCAGGTCTCCCACTGAGTCACAGGAGCCGTTACCAAGCCTCTGGGCAGCCCCTGGCTAGCCCCCACCCACCCAAGGCCCCGGGGCCTCCCCAGCAGCCCACACCTGAGCTTCCCAGGCCCCAGGGTCTGAGAACCTTCCTTCCCCACCCAGACCCCCTCCCTTTCAAGCTTGGGGGCCTTTCTCTACTCTGCATCCCCCGTCAAGGTCAAGGCCCAGCCTAAACCTGAGGGCCCAGTTTCCCTAGCCTGCCCCTCCAGAGCCCGGATCCTGAGCCCTGAGTCCCTGGATGCAGGCCCGAGGTAGGGTCCCAGCTAGAGCCCCCCCCCCCACCTATCCCCTTAATGGCTTACTTCCTCCCCAAAGCCCCACCCCCTCCCTGTGACCGACAGCCCGGGGTGGCAGGGACTGAGCCACTCACTCCGGGGACTGGTCCGACGACATTCCGCCTCCCAGGATAAAACCTAGGGCGGCTTGCAGGGAACCCAAACATTCCTGTCGGCAGCGGCCATGGTGGTTCTCACAACGCTCCCCACCCTGGGGGGGAGCTGCCTCTGGATCGTAACCTCCCTGCTGCTTCTGGCAGCTCCAGGTGAGTCCCGAGGGCCTGTTGCCCCCTCTGCCCTTCCCCCCACTGTCCACCCAGCCGTCTTGCCTCTTGGTCCTGCCCGAATCCCTCCTCTCCCTCTCATCTGTTGTTTTGTCCTCTCTCTCTTCCCCTCTCTCTCTTTCATTATTTGCTGGTTCTGAGCCTTAGTTTCCTCCATGGCTGTGAGGAGCACATGAAACACCCTGGCACAGGGCTTAGCGCCATCGGCGCTCAGTGCGCTCAGCTCTGCTTGTTATTTGCCCTCTGCATCCCCCTCCTGTCTCTTGGGTCTGCACGGTCCACTGCTGGGCGGCAGCATCCAGACCTCTGGCCTGGGAGCGGGGGTTCTCGCTCTCACCTTCAGTGAGATGCCCCAGGAGCTGGCCCCTCACCCCCAGGCAGGCCGGATGGAGCCCAGGCACAGTCTGGACAGGAAGCTGCAGGGAGGTCAAGGCCACAGCTCACAGCGAGGGCCTGAGGTTTCTGTCCACCCTGTCCAAGCTCCAGGAAATGCCCCGCCCGGGGTGGCCTGAAAGGCCCCGGGGACTGAGCCACTGGGCATCCGGGCTCCCCTCCACTGGACTGACCCTTTCTTTCTCTTGCCCTTAGCCACCCTAGCTGCTGCCAGGACGGCTGGTGAGTCAGAGCTGCCCTCAGGGAATGGGGGAGGGAGGAAGCCTGAAGGGCAGGGCAGTGTCTGTGTGTCTGTCTGTGGGGGACAGGTCAGAAGTGGGCAGTGGGGCAAGAGAGGGTTTGAACTGGAGAGAAAGGGCAGGTGGAAAAGGAGGCCCAAAGAGTCGGGCCGTGGAGGAGAGAGGGCTGGAGGGGGGGAGCGGCCCGAGAAGGTAACAGGACTAGAGGACCGAGTGCCCAGCCAGAGGGGGGGGCAAAGGGTGGAAGGGCCTGGCAGGCCTAAGTGCTGGAGGTGGGGAAGCAGAGCTGGAAGGGAGGAGGATTGTGCCAGGAGGGTTTGACACACCGGCCCCTCCTCCACCAGGCCCCCCAGCCTGTGGGAAGCCCCAGCAGCTGAACCGGATCGTGGGTGGTGAGGACAGCACTGATGCCGAGTGGCCCTGGGTCGTGAGCATCCGGAAGAACGGCACCCACCACTGCGCAGGCTCCCTGCTCACCAGCCACTGGGTGCTCACGGCCGCCCACTGCTTCAAGGGGTACGTACGCCAGCCGGTCCCCTCCACTCGATTCCCCAGGCCCTGGGCTGCCCACCCAGCCCCACTTTCAGGTCTCAGTCCAGTCTGGGGTCCCTCAGGAGAGTCCCTGCTTCTGCCCAGAAGCCTCTTTTGCTGTCTAGGGGCCTTCATATGCAAGCTGTTCCCCAGAAACCCTTCCCAGACCCTTCCTGGCTACCCAGTGGTTCCCCTCTGCCTTCCAGCAATCTGAACAAGCCAGCCCAGTTCTCTGTGCTGCTGGGGGCCTGGCAGCTGGGGAACCCTGGCCCGAGGTCCCAGGAGGTGGGAATTGCCTGGGTGCAGCCCCACCCCAAGTACTCCTGGAAGGAAGGCGCCCGTGCTGACATCGCCTTGGTGCGCCTGGAGCACGCCATCCAGTTCTCTGAACGCGTCCTGCCCATCTGCCTGCCCGACTCCTCCGTCCATCTCTCTCCAGACACCAACTGCTGGATTGCTGGCTGGGGGAGTATCCACGATGGAGGTGCGGCTTCTTACCCACCAGGGGGTGGAGGTGGGTGGGAACAGAGGGTGGCGGACACTGGGAGATACAGGTGCCATGGGCAGCAAAGGATAGAGGCCAGAGGCAGAGCATGACCCAGAGAGAAGAAATGACAGGCTGTGACCCAGAGATGTGATAACACAGAAGCCTAGGTGGACAATTTTAGATCATTTCTAGTTAAAAGGTACCTTTGGCTGTGTTCTGAGGCAAAGCGGCCAGATCACCCAAGCTGTTAAGTGATAAAGGAATGGCTAAGAGAAGGTTTCTATGGGGCCAAGCTGAACTCGGTGAATATGAAAACAGCCCTAAGATTCCAAATCAGGAATATGCGCCCCCTGGTGGCATCATGACACAATTGCAGGCAAAATTCCCAGGAGAAAATGAAGTTTCTATGATAAAATATAATTGACAAACCAAGTCTGCAGGTTTGGAAAACCTCATATAGAAACATAAAGCAGATTAGATAAAGTAAGAGGCAGAGAAGCAGTGATACACACACACGCACATACACATGCACATACACACACACGCACACGAGGGTGAGTCAAAATTATCTGCACTCTGTAGCATTTATTTTAATTAACTTTTAGAAAAGACAAACACATCATTTTTCAACATAATCTCCTTGCTTTTCTTTCTTTTTTCAAAATATTTATTTATTTATTTATTTATTGGCTGGGTTGGGTCTTTGTTGCTGCACATGGGATTTCTCCAGTTGTGGCAAGCGGGGGCTTCTCTTTGTTGTGGTACTCGGGCTTCTCATTGTGGTGGCTTCTCTTGTTGCAGAGCATGACTTCACTGGTTGTGGCACATGGGCTCGATAGTTGTGGCTCACGGGCTCTAAAGTGCAGGCTCAGTAGTTGTGATGCATGGGCTTAGTTGCTCTGCAGCACGTGGGATCTTCCCAGACCAGGGATTGAACCCGTGTCCCCTGCCTTGGCAGGGGATTCTTAACCACTGCACCATCAGGGAAGTCCCCTCCTTGCTTTTCAATACACTTTGTCCATCTGTCAACAAGCTTTCACAGTCCCTCATTAAAAAATGTTTTAGGCTGAGCTGCGAGCCACAAATGCACTTCTGTCTTCACTTCTTCATCAGAAGTGAATCTTCATCCTTGTAGGACTGCTTTCAGGGGACCAAACAGGTGAAAGTCCAATGGCGCAAGATCAGAACTATAGGGAGGATACTTTAACACCTAAAAACAAAGGTTTTGCAGAATGTTGAGAGTGTGGGCAAAAGTGTGTGGATACGCATATCCTCAGACCACAAAAAACAAATCACTGCACGCTGCTCTTCTTTCGTGCAAATCACAAACGGGGCATCCATTTTTGCTCTCACTGCAGTTACAAATGAACTGATATAACACGGTTACACCTGCACAGCAGTGACTGGGGAGACAGTAGCCTTGAACAGAAAGTGCTGATAAGACAGTGTGGCCAACAGAAATTTTAATATAATTGGAGTGTGGATAATTTTTGACTCACGTGTGTGTGTGTGTGTGTGTGTAGAGAGAGAGAGAAAAGAGAGAGACTGAGAAAGGACAAAATGTAAGAAAATGGGACTTTAACCAGATTCCAGAAGAATTGAGAAATGGCACCAGTTTGGGTGTCTGGGGATCCCACCGACTCTGAAGTTTCAGCCAGCCTCCCCATGGTCATTCTTAGGGGCTCCTGTAAGAGATGGATTTATGAACTGGGGGGAGGTCTACAGACCAACCCTAGGGTCTACAATCCCCCTAAAGGATGGGGGGGGGGTCCCTCAAGTCCTGTTAACATTCAACACTGAGTGGCCATTAGTCTGTAGCAGTCCCTGCTCTGGATAAAGTAGCTCCTGAGACGGGACAAACCTGGACCAATGGTTGGAACCTTTTCATGGGCATCAGAGATCTCATTACAGATTCAGAGTTTCAGGCTGCACGTTCATGTGGGATTCAGCAGGTCCAGAGTGGAGTCCTGGAATTTGGGTTTCCTGTAGGCATCATGGGAGACCCGAGTTGATCCATTTGACCTTTGAGAAATGTGGCTGAGGGAACTGAGGAGGGAATTGAGGAGGCCACCAGGAGAGCCTCCCAAGCCTGACTCTCTCCTCTCTGCTCCCAGTGCCCCTGCGCCACCCTCAGACCCTCCAGAAGCTGAAGGTTCCCATCATCGACTCGTCAGTCTGCAGCCGCCTGTACTGGCGGGGCGCGGGGCAGGGTGCCATCACCGAGGACATGCTGTGTGCCGGCTACCTAGAGGGGGAGCGGGATGCCTGTCTGGTGAGCACCCCACCTCCTTCCCAGCCCTGCCCTACTGAGCTCCATCACCCCTTCCCTCCCTGGGCCTCCTCCCAGAGTCGGCTGTGACCTGGCAGTCCCCCTAGATATATGCCTCCAGAACCCGGCCCAAGCCTGGCTCAGCTGTTCATGTATTTGTTCATACATCAAACATTCTGAGCACCTCGGGTGTGCCTGACCCCACTCTCAGGGAGAAGGCATCCTCCTGAGGGGATGCCACAGTCCTGGCCCCCAGAGACAGCTCCAGCTCCCTCACTGTGGCAGAGCATGGCTGGACGGTGCAAGGGCCCACACCCAGGCTGGCACACTTTTCTTCTTTCTGAGCCTCGCTTTCCTCATCTGTGAAGCAGGTCACAATCCTCCCTCCTTGCCTCCAGGGCTGTGCGGGAGAAGGTCTAGCACAAAGTGCTTCTCACTGGAAGCGAGCCTGGGAAGTGTGTCCTTCCCCGAGCTCCTGGCCCTGGTGGCGTAGATAGGGGGTGCTGCGGCCTGCAGGTCGCAGAAATGGAGAAGGGAACCGTCGGGCGCAGGTCCAGGGCTCTGCTCGCCCCTTGCCCTGGGGGTCCCTAAGCTTCCCTCCTCTCCGCAGGGTGACTCCGGAGGCCCCCTGATGTGCCAGGTCACGGGCACCTGGCTGCTGGCGGGCGTCATCAGCTGGGGCGAGGGCTGTGCGGAGCGCAACCGGCCCGGCGTCTACATCAGCCTGGCCGCCCACCGCTCCTGGGTGCAGCGCATCGTGCAAGGGGTGCAGCTCCGCGGGCACTCGCAGGCGAGCAGGCCCGCACGGCGCGGAGGCCGGGCTCTGAGGTTGCGGCGCCCCCGCAGGGCAGCCGCGGGCGGCGGGAATTAGGGATCTCGGGAGACCACCTGCGCTTTCCTTTGTTGTAAATAAGCCGTCTACCTCTGGGGGGCGCCCGCGTGCCGGCGCCGGATCGCCTCCGCGGGGAGGCCCCGCCCCGTCCCTAGGCTCAGGCCCCACCCCCGAGGCCCTGAGTGCCTGTGTATATACGTGTTAATGGTTTTTACAGTTATTTGTAACCCCGCCCACATATCTTATTTATTCCTCCAATTTCAATAAATTATTTATTCCCCAGTTCCTGTTTTTTCCCTTGGGTGTGGGGACACTAGGAAGCTGGGGTCCATTTGGGGTTAAAATGGGGGCTGGCCAGGGACCCAGGTGTCCTGCCCACCTAGGATTCAACATCCTGACCTCTGACCTTTGCACTGTCCTTTCTTAACCCCCTCCGACCAGGGAGGCCAAATTGAGAGGAGACAGGAGGCCCAGCAACCTGGGAGGCACAGTTCTACCACATTAAAGGTGGGCATTGGGGCCTGCAGGGCCAGATAGGCCCCCAACCTGCCTGTTGAATTTCCAAAACAGGGCTGGCTAGGAGAACCACGTGCCCCCCCGCAACACACACACACATGAGTGTGGGGTGCCCCCCTCGTCCCTCCTCTTAAAGGTGGGTGTCTCAGGTTTGGGCTGAGGCAGCCAGGGCTCCCCAGGGGCTGACTCATGGAATGACTCACTGAATCCTCCCCCTGAACGAAGGAGCAAAACGAGACAGCAGGTCTCTGCGGGGGCTTGAGTCACCTTGCACCACGGGGTGGGGCTGAGAGCCGAGTCCTGGGCCACCAGGGGCCTGGGAAGGAGCTGATGCTCCCCTTTCCCACCGCCCGCCCTCCTGCAGCCAGGCCTCTAGCCTCCTGGACCAGCTCTGCCCCCACCCTCCCCGGGCCTGGGACGCTGTGCCCCATCTGGGACCCTCTCCCAGGGCCACCTGGCCTTCCCCAAAACAAGCAAATGTGCAGACAGAGGCTGTGTGATTGGTTTGATGAGTGTGTGCAAGAGAGATTGTTTCTGACGGAGTCGGGAAGATAAGTAGGCCCAGCCGTGCAGAAGACAGAAGGTGAGCGGCTGCCTCAGGGTCTCCGACTAGAGACAATCAGTGCGGTGAACTTGAGACGGCAGCACAGGTGTGTTTTGTTTTTTGTTGTTCTTTAAGAACTTTTATTGACATACAATTGACATACAATAAACTGCATATATCCAAAGTGTACAATTTGATATTTTTTTCTTATTAGTAATGTATATATGGCAATCCCAATCTCCCAGTTCATCCCCCCACCCCTACCCGCCTCCGGCTTTCCCCACTTGGTGTCCATATGTTTGTTCTCCACATCTAGCACAGGTGTGTTTTGGTTGGTCGGTATCCTTTACTGGGAGCACTGTTCTAAAACTTTTGTTCATATTGTTTTGATTACCCCCATTTAATACCACATCACCATAAATGCTGTGGGCTTGGTCTTATTAACAAACAAATGCTAACCTGGCCTCCCGCTGGCCTGGGAACCAGCCTGGGAGGCGAGCAGTGGCTCAAGTGAGGCCCCTCCCCTTTGTGACCTGGTCCCTCTTTACCTGTCACTCCACTCCCCTCATCCCCTTACCCTCCTCTCTGGGCGTAGTCTCCCCCTCCCCGCCCCCCCCCACTCCCCCCCAGCGCCTCATCCGCTGCCCTCCTCCCTGCCTCTGTTCCCCGCTGCCCTCCAGGCTCTTCCTCTGCTCCTCGCTCCCCCACGTCCTGTCCCTGTCCCCTCACTCCTCTGTTTTCTGGCCTCTGCTTTCTGTGCCTCAGGGTCCCCCATGCCCTGTCTCTCACCGTCCTCCGCCTCAACCTCAACAGCATCCCGACAGAAGCCCCTGAATAGGTCACACCTAGAAACATCCGCAGGGGCCGAGAAGTTGCCCCATAAATGCGGGACACTCAGGTGCGTGTGGGTTTTCTCTGAGCTGGACATCAGCCTCCAGGGAGCCCTGAACCAGAGGCACCTTCCCCCGGCCCCGAGGAGCCTGAGGGACGGGCTGGGTTATGGGGTGGGGAGTCCTCCCCTGGCTCCAAAGTGTGACAAGATTTCCAATGACTCCCTCTCCAGTCAGGTGGGGAGTCCAGGAGGTGGAAATGTGGTCAGCTCAGCCCCATGGGGTCCACACCAGCATCGCAGAGAGCCCCTTTGCCCCTTGGTTGGAACCAGGCCAGGAGTGAGCCGCAAATGGGCAGGGGTGGGGGGGCATCACCGCTTTAGTTCCACTGATACCCCCTGCCTGCGGGGGCCGCACATGGAGCCCCTTGGGCCTGTTGGGCTAAGGGGACGTGCCAGTGGGAGGGGCCGGCACACCGACCTGGGCTCCTGGCAGGTGCCTCCACTCATCTTTAACCTCCCACGTGGAGCAGCCCCAGGGAGAGTCCTCACTTCCCCCAGGCAGGGGTGTGGCCATCTGGCCACAGTGACCCATGTCCTTACCATGGAAGTGCCTTAGCCACAGGCTGCTCGGTCTGGCTACTGCTCCTCCACACGCTCCTTCCTTAAATCTTTACCCCTTGAGGAGACTTTCTCTCCCACACCAGGGATCTGCCAACTGGTCTCCACTCTGCATCCACTTTTAACCCCTTGAGCTCTCTTGGTGGCCGACTCCTCTGGCTGGCTGAGCCAAAATCCCTGTCCAACACCCGTCTCTTGCTTCCCTCACCTTAAAGACTGAAAAAGCGAAGTGTTCCCTTCCACAGCCTCCTGCAAGGTCGCAGTGGAAACAGACGTCTGATGAGTGGTTTCTTGGGTAGACTTTGTTTTTTTCCCTGATGAAAGGGACATATTCAGCAGGCATTATCCTTTCCCACCATCCTCCTTCTTCTAGTCTTGTATGCAGATGTAATGCCTAACCTTTAGCAGCCATCTTATCACCATGAGGCTACGCGTAGATGTGCTAAATTGACAGTGAACAGATTCAGAAGCTGCGGGTTTGAGAACATTCTAAACAGCCACCTCCATCCTTCTTGTGTTGGTCGGATCTCCTTTTACTGCAGCTAAATGCCCTTGTAACTGGTGTACCTGCTTCAGACCCAAGGTAATAGTTTTAGACTGACAGAAAAATTTTTGGTTTTTTACAGAAAACGCTATTTGTTATCATGGAAACAGTATGTCAGATTTCATCAGTACAATCAAATCACACTTAAATTATCCAAATTATAAAGGCTTTGAGCTCATACCTGCCCACAAGAGCTTTGGACCTTCAGAGGGTGCCCCACTTACTTTCAGGTTTTCATATCATGTTTACTCAAGAGCAAATCTTTGCTTTTTCTTTCCTGCTTGAAGCACCCCAGTCAATGCTGCTGCCTGGGGAGACACCTGAAGGACTCTCACTGTCGCCCCTATTGATGTTGCCCTTATGAGCTCACCAGTCTCTGCGCCAAGGGCACCATCTCCTCAAGCTCCCTAGTCTGCCCGAGGAGTGTAGGATTCTACATGAAAGTGGAGAAAATGGCTTTTCCCAGCTCCGAGCCAAACTTTGCTACCTGTGCCCGGGTGGTTGTGCTCATAGTATCACAAAGTTGCTCACGGGGATGGTGACGGGCCTGTGAGTATGACCTCCAAGGCCTGCAAGCTTAGACATCATGTGATGACATCAGGCAGACTGGCAGGGAGCTAATGAGTAAGAGCGTAACTGGGGCACGGGGGTGGGGTGGGGGTGGGGGGTGGGCGGTGTGTGTCACACTGCGGGGGCCCTGTTCATCTGCATCACCACTTGACCTTGACCCAGTGGGCCCGTGGATCTGATTTCCTGTCAGCAGCTACTAAACAATCACTCACAGGCAAACCAGGACAGATACTGGTTTTCAGTGACACAGTTGTCTCAATTCATACTGAGGAGGAAATAATCACTTTCACGGAACATAGTGTGTTTTGCTGGTTCTTCCTCATTTTCCAGCCTCTACATGATGGATGCCCCAACATCCATGCTGGGGCTACTTCTCTCCTCCTTCACCTACTTGTATCCCTGGGTCATAGCATCTGGTTTCATGGCTCCACACACCATCCACAGAGGTGACTCCAGCATTCTCTCCCCACATGTCCACTCAGCTACTCAACATCCCCTTGTAAACATCATATAGACATCTCAGCCTTAACATGACCCCAAATGAATTCAGATATTCCCTCCCAAACTTGCTCCACTGGCAGAATTTTCCATCTCAGCACAAGGCAGCAGTCCTTCCTTCCAACTGCTCAGTTTGGGAACCTTGGAATACTGACAACACCAAGGGTCGGCGAGGACACAGAGCACCCAGAACACTCAGGTGTTGCTGGTGGGAATGCAAAGTGGTACCACCCCTGTGGAAAACATGCTGACCGTTTCATGTAACATTGAGCATCCGTGCAGCAATCCCACTCCTGAGATTGAACCAAGAGAGAGGAGAACATATTCACCCAAAATCTGTATGCAGATATTTATAACAGCTTTATTCAAAATTGGCAAAAACTGGAAACAACCCAAATGTTTCTTCAGCTGGTGAATGGATAAGCAAACTGTGGTCCATCCATTCAGCAGAATTCTACTCAGCAAGAAAAAGGAACAAACTATACACAACATGGTGAATCTTAAGCAGGTGATGCTGAGGGGAGAAAGCTGAATTCCAGAGGCTCCACACCATGATTCCATTTATATGACACTGTGGAAAAGGCAAAGCCATAGGGATAGAGAGCATCTGGGTAGTTGCCAGGGGCTGGGGTGGGGGATGGGTTTTCTTTTTAATAGTGATGAAACTGGTTTTATATGTTGACTGTGCTGATGGTTGCATGACTGGATGCATTTATCAAAATTCATAGGACTATAGTTTACTAAAAAGGGTGAATTTTACTGTACGTAAACTACACCTTCATAAAACCGATTTTAAAAAAAACCCAACAACACAAAACTGCCTTCCTTATTCCTGTCTTCTCAT